>NC_092722.1:199721688-200059029 GCF_047496885.1 Scyliorhinus torazame
CGTGAGAACCACCTTAGCCTCACACACGGTGAGGACGCACTCACCCTCCGCGAGGCTTCACTCCTAACTCCAGCCCCCAGCTCATCCTCCCACTGACGCCTAATCTCCTCCATGGGGGGCTCTCCCTGTCCATCAACTCCCCATCATCACCGCCCAGGAAGAGGTTTTGACGTAAACGAAGGGAAAAGGTTTCCAGTCACGGACACTAATTTTAAGACGAATGACAAAAGAATAAACCGGAAAGGGGAAACCTTGTCGATGTCATTCCCCCCCTCACTGTCCCCGACCCCCCCCTCACTGTCCCCGACACCCCCCTCACTGTCCCCGACACCCCCCTCACTGTCCCTGACCCCCCACTCACTGTCCCCGACCCCCCCCTCACTGTCCCCGACCCCCCCTCACTGTCCCTGACCCCCCCCTCACTGTCCCCGACCCCCCCCTCACTGTCCCCGACCCCCCCCTCACTGTCCCTGACCCCCCCCCCTCACTGTCCCCGACCCCCCCTCACTGTCCCCGACCCCCCCCCTCACTGTCCCTGACCCCCCACTCACTGTCCCCGACCCCCCACTCACTGTCCCCGACCCCCCCTCACTGTCCCCGACCCCCCCCCTCACTGTCCCCGACCCCCCCCTCACTGTCCCCGACCCCCCCCTCACTGTCCCCGACCCCCCCCCTCACTGTCCCCGACCCCCCCCCTCACTGTCCCCGACCCCCCCCTCACTGTCCCCGACCCCCCCTCACTGTCCCCCGACCCCCCCCTCACTGTCCCCGACCCCCCCCCCCCACTGTCCCCGACCCCCCCCCACTGTCCCCGACCCCCCCTCACTGTCCCCGACCCCCCCCTCACTGTCCCCGACCCCCCCCTCACTGTCCCCGACCCCCCACTCACTGTCCCCGACCCCCCCTCACTGTCCCCGACCCCCCCCCCTCACTGTCCCCGACCCCCCCCCTCACTGTCCCCGACCCCCCCCTCACTGTCCCCGACCCCCCCCCTCACTGTCCCCGACCCCCCCCCTCACTGTCCCCGACCCCCCCCTCACTGTCCCCGACCCCCCTCCTCACTGTCCCCGACCCCCCCCCTCACTGTCCCCGACCCCCCCCTCACTGTCCCCAACCCCCCCTCACTGCCCCGACCCCCCCTCACTGTCCCCGACCCCCCCTCACTGTCCCTGACCCCCCCTCACTGTCCCCGACCACCCCCTCACTGTCCCCGACCCCCCCTCACTGTCCCCGACCCCCCTCCTCACTGTCCCCAACCCCCCCCCCCTCCCCTCACTGTCCCCAACCCCCCCCCTCACAGTCCCCAACCCCCCCTCACTGTGCACTTGGAACCTGCCCGCCCGCCTACCTCCTCATCCCAACCCCCCCTCGCTCCCCCTGACCCCCCTCGCTCCCCCTGGCCCCCCTCGCTCCCCCTGACCCCCCTCGCTCCCCCTGACCCCCCTCGCTCCCCCTGACCCCCCTCGCTCCCCCTGACCCCCCTCGCTCCCCCTGACCCCCCTCGCTCCCCCTGACCCCCCTCGCTCCCCCTGACCCCCCTCGCTCCCCCTGACCCCCCTCGCTCCCCCTGACCCCCCTCGCTCCCCCTGACCCACCTCGCTCCCCCTGACCCCCCTCGCTCCCCCTGACCCCCCTCGCTCCCCCTGACCCCCCTCGCTCCCCCTGACCCCCCTCGCTCCCCTGACCCCCCTCGCTCCCCCTGACCCCCCTCGCTCCCCCTGACCCCCCTCGCTCCCCCTGACCCCCCTCGCTCCCCCTGACCCCCCTCGCTCCCCCTGACCCCCCTCGCTCCCCCTGACCCCCCTCGCTCCCCCTGACCCCCCTCGCGCCCCCTGACCCCCCTCGCGCCCCCTGACCCCCCTCGCGCCCCCTGACCCCCCTCGCGCCCCCTGACCCCCCTCGCGCCCCCTGACCCCCCTCGCGCCCCCTGACCCCCCTCGCTCCCCCTGACCCCCCTCGCTCCCCCTGACCCCCCTCGCTCCCCCTGACCCCCCTCGCTCCCCCTGACCCCCCTCGCTCCCCCTGACCCCCCTCGCTCCCCCTGACCCCCCTCGCTCCCCCTGACCCCCCTCGCTCCCCCTGACCCCCCTCGCTCCCCCTGACCCCCCTCGCTCCCCCTGACCCCCCTCGCTCCCCCTGACCCCCCTCGCTCCCCCTGACCCCCCTCGCTCCCCCTGACCCCCCTCGCTCCCCCTGACCCCCCGCTCTCCCCGGCCCCCCCCCCCCCCCCCCCCCCCCGCTCTCCCCGACCCCCCCCCCCACCTCGCTCTCCCCGACCCCCCCCCCCACCTCGCTCTCCCCGACCCCCCCCCCCCCCGCTCTCCCCGACCCCCCCCCCCCGTTCCCCACCTCGCTCTCCCCGACCACCCCCTCACTCTCCCCGACCCCCCCTCGCTCTCTCGGACCCCCCCTCGCTCTCTCCCAGCCTCCCCTCGCTCTCTCCCTAACCCCCCCTCGCTCTACCCCCCCCTCGCTCTCACAGACCCCTCCCCCTCATCTTCCCCCCCCCCCCCCCCCAATGAGCCCCATCTCAGGCAGACATTGGGGAAAGGTGGGTAGGTGCTTTCAAGGAGAGAATCCGCTCTGTAGTTTAGCAGAGACCCAGGTGACACAGATCTGGGTTACCTGGTATCTGCAATATGTGGGTTTGGGAATTTTTGTGTCGTACCCATTGGTCACCGTCTCCATTTGGCATGGCTTTTATTTTAGGGAGAAGTTTGACTTTCCTCGGAGTTGGCTCATTCCCGTGATCCGAGACCACGTCAAACACACACAGCTCGCATTCTTCAACAAATACTTCCTCCCCTTGGCAGCCAGTCTCAAAAACAGAGGTAGGAGGAGATGGGGAAGAAGGAGGAATGGGGAGGAGGAGGGGATGGGGAAGGTGGGAGGGGATTGGGAGGAGGAGATGGGAGGGGAGGAGGGAATGGGGGAAGAGTGGGCAGGGGACGGGAGGAGGAGTTGGGAGGGGTTGGAGGGAGGAGGAGGTAGGAGGGAATGGCCGGAGGAGTTGGGTGGGGATGGGGTGGAAGAGTGGGATGGGGAGTAGTTGGGAGGGGGGTGGGGGAGGGGAGGAGGTGTTGGGTGGGGATGGGGAGGAGGAGGTAGGAAGGGATGGGGATGAGTTGGGAGGGGGGTGGGGGGGGAGGAGGAGTTGGGTGGGAGAGGGGAGGGAATGGGAGGAGGAGGTAGGAGGGGATGGGGAGGAGGTCGGAGGGAATGGGGGAGGAGTTGGGTGGGTGGAGGAGGAGTTGGGAGGGGATGGGGGGAGAAGTTGGGTGGGGAGGGGAGGAAGAGTTGGGAGGGGAGGGGGAGGTAGGAGGGGATGGGGGTGGAGTTGGGCTGGGGGTGGGTGGGAGTGATGGGGCAAGAGGGCGGTTTGGGGCCACACTGTGTGCAAGGTGGGGAACAGATGGGGATGGGGGAAATCCTGCCTCAGCTTCAGTCTGACTGTAATTGTGAAGTCTGTGTTCTGACACTGAGCTGATTTTCTCTGCAGCTCTCGAACTTGCGCAGTCTGGCCTACTCCTTGAAGCTAAGATTTATGACACGTTGCAATGGCAGGTAAGGCTCAGCAGGTGGGGCTCGTGAGAGCAATGATTCATAGATCCATCAAATCCCTACAGTGCAGAAGGAAGCCATTCGGCACATCGAGTCTGCACTGACCCTCTGAAAGTGCACGCTATCTAGGCCCACTCCCCCGTCCTATGCCCATAACCCCACCTAACTTGCATATCTTTGGAGACTGAGGGGAAATTTTATGATGGCCAATCAACCTGACCTGCACACCTTTAGACTGGGAGGAAACCGGAGCACCCGGAGGAAACCCACGCAGACACTGGGAGAATGTGCAGACTCCAGCCAGACAGTCACCCGAGGTTGGAATTGAATCTGGAGCTGTGAGGCAGCAGTGCAAACCACTGTGCCAACGTGCTGCCCTTTGGCAATGCATTTTGGAAGGTCTAATACAGGTGGAAATATACAGTGAATGGAAGAATCCTTAAGAGTATTGACAGTCAGAGATCTTGGTGTACAGGTCCACAGGTCACTGAAAGGGGCAACACAGGTGGAGAAGGTAGTCAAGAAGGCATACGGCATGCTTGCCTTCATTGGCCAGGGCATTGATTTTAAGAATTGGCAAGTCATGTTGCAGCTGTATAGAACCTTAGTTAGGCCACACTTGGAGTATTGTGTTCAATTCTGATCGCCACACTACCAGAAGGATGTGGAGGCTTTGGAGAGGGTACAGAAGAGGTTTAGAACAAAGAATAAAGAAACGTACAGCACAGGAACAGGCCCTTAGGCCCTCCAAGCCCATGCCGACCATGCTGCCCGACTAAACTATAATCTTCTACACTTCCTGGGTCCGTATCCCTCTATTCCCATCCTATTCATGTATTTGTCAAGATGCCCCTTAAACGTCACTATCGTCCCTGCTTCCACCACCCCCTCCGGCAGCGAGTTCCAGACACCCACTACCCTCTGTGTAAAAAAAACTTGCCTCGTACATCTACTCTAAACCTTGCCCCTCTCACCTTAAACCTATGCCCCCTAGTAATTGACACCGCTACCTGGGGAAAAGCCTCTGACTATCCACTCTGTCTAACATAGAACATAGAAAATACAGCACAGAACAGGCCCTTCGGCCCACGATGTTGTGCCGAACCTTTGTCCTAGATTAATCATAGATTATCATTGAATTTACAGAGCAGAAGGAGGCCATTCGGCCCCCCGAGTCTGCACCGGCCCCCGGAAAGAGCACCCCACCCAAACTCAACACCTCCACCCAACACCAAGGGCAATTTGGACATTAAGGGCAATTTATCATTGGCCAATTCACCTAACCCGCACATCTTTGGATTGTGGGAGGAAACCGGAGCACCCGGAGGAAACCCACGCAGACACGGGGAGGACGTGCAGACTCTGCACAGACAGTGACCCAAGCCGGAATCGAACCTGGGACCCTGGAGCTTTGAAGCAATTGTGCTATCCACAATGCTACCGTGCTGCCCTTGAGAACAAATAAATCTACACTATATCATTTAACCGTAATCCATGTACCTATCCAATAGCTGCTTGAAGGTCCCTAATGTTTCCGACTCAACTACTTCCACAGGCAGTGCATTCCATGCCCCCACTACTCTCTGGGTAAAGAACCTACCTCTGATATCCCTCCTATATCTTCCACCTTTCACCTTAAATTTATGTCCCCTTGTAATGGTTTGTTCCACCCGGGGAAAAAGTCTCTGACTGTCTACTCTATCTATTCCTCTGATCATCTTATAAACCTCTATCAAGTCGCCCCTCATCCTTCTCCGTTCTAATGAGAAAAGGCCTAGCACCCTCAACCTTTCCTCGTAAGACCTACTCTCCATTCCAGGCAACATCCTGGTAAATCTTCTTTGCACCTTTTCCAAAGCTTCCACATCCCCTCATAATTTTGTAGACCTCTATCGGGTCGCCCCTCAACCTCCGTCGTTCCAGTGAGAACAAACCAAGTTTATTCAACCGCTCCTCATAGCTAATGCCCTCCATACCAGGCAACATTCTGGTAAATCTCTTCTGCACCCTCTCTAAAGTCTCCACATCCTTCTGGTAGTGTGGCGACTAGAATTGAACACAATACTCCAAGCGTGGCCTAACTAAGGTTCTATACAGCTGCAACATGACTTGCCAATTCTTATACTCAATGCCCCGGCCAATGAAGGCAAGCATGCCGTATGCCTTCTTGACTACCTTCTCCAGCTGTGTTGCCTCTTTCAGTGACCTGTGGGCCTGTACACCTAGATCTCTCTGACTTTCAATACTCTTGAGGGTTCTACCATTCACTGTATATTCCCTACCTGCATTAGACCTTCCAAAATGCATTACCTCACATTTGTCGGGATTAAACTCCATCTGCCATCTCTCCGCCCAAGTCCCCAAACAATCTAAATCCTGCTGTATTCTCTGACAGTCCTCATCGCTATCCGCAATTCCACTAACCTTTGTGTCGTCTGCAAACTTACTAATCAGACCAGTTACATTTTCCTCCAAATCATTTATATATACTACAAAGGCAAAGGTCCCAGCACTGATCCCTGCGGAACACCACTGGTCACAGCCCTCCAATTAGAAAAGCATCCTTCCATTGCTACTCTCTGCCTTCTAAGACCTAGCCAGTTCTGTATCCACCTTGCCAGCTCACCCCTGATCCCGTGTGACTTCACCTTTTGTACTACTCTACCATGAGGGACCTTGTCAAAGGCCTTACTGAAGTCCATATAGACAACATCCACTGCCCTACCTGCATCAATCATCTTTGTGACCTCCTCGAAAAACTCTATCAAGTTAGTGAGACACGACCTCCCCTTCACAAAACCATGCTGCCTCTCACTAATACGTCCATTTGCTTCCAAATGGGAGTAGATCCTGTCTCGAAGAATTCTCTCCAGTAATTTCCCTACCACTGAAGTAAGGCTCACCGGCCTGTAGTTCCCTGGATTATCCTTGCTACCCTTCTTAAACAGAGGAACAACATTGGCTATTCTCCAGTCCTCCGGGACATCACCTGAAGACGGTGAGGATCCAAAGATTTCTGTCAAGGCCTCAGCAATTTCCTCTCCAGCCTCCTTCAGTATTCTGGGGTAGATCCCATCAGGCCCTGGGGACTTGTCTATCTTAATATTTTTTAAGACGCCCAACACCTCGTTTTTTTGGATCTCAATGTGACCCAGGCTATCTACACACTCTTCTCCAGACTCAACATATACCAATTCCTTCTCTTTGGTGAATACTGATGCAAAGTATTCATTTAGTACCTCGCCCATTTCCTCTGGCTCCACACATAGATTCCCTTGCCTATCCTTCAGTGGGCCAACCCTTTCCCTGGCTACCCTCTTGCTTTTTATGTCCGTGTAAAAAGCCTTGGGATTTTCCTTAACCCTATTTGCCAATGACTTTTCGTGACCTCTTCTAGCCCTCCTGACTCCTTGCTTAAGTTCCTTCCTACATTCCTTATATTCCACGCAGGCTTCGTCTGTTCCCAGCCTTTTAGCCCTGACAAATGCCTCCTTTTTCTTTTTGACGAGGCCTACAATATCTCTCGTTATCCAAGGTTCCCGAAAATTGCCGTGTTTATCCTTCTTCCTCACAGGGACATGCCGGTCCTGAATTCCTTTCAACTGACACTTGAAAGTCTCCCACATGTCAGATGTTGATTTGCCCTCAAACATCCGCCCCCAATCTAGGTTCTTCAGTTCCCGCCTAATATTGTTATAATTAGCCTTCCCCCAATTTAGCACTTTCACCCTAGGACCACTCTTATCCTTGTCGACCAGCACTTTAAAACTTACTGAATTGTGGTCACTGTTCCCGAAATGCTTCCCTACTGAAACTTCTACCACCTGGCCGGGCTCATTCCCCAATACCAGGTCCAGTACCGCCCCTTCCCTAGAAAGACTGTCTACATATTGTTTTAAGAAGCCCTCCTGGATGCTCCTTACAAACTCCGCCTCGTCTAAGCCCCTGGCACTAAGTGAGTCCCAGTCAATATTGGGGAAGTTGAAGTCTCCCATCACCACAACCCTATTGTTTCTACTCTTTTCCAAAATCTGTCTACCTATCTGCTCCCCTATCTCCTGCTGGCTGTTGGGAGGCCTGTAGTAAACCCCCAACATTGTGACTGCACCCTTGTTATTCCTGATCTCTACCCACATAGCCTCACTGCCCTCTGAGGTGTCCTCCCGTAGTGCAGCTGTGATATCCTCCCTAACCAGTAGCGCAACTCCGCCACCCCTTTTACATCCCCCTCTATCCCGCCTGAAACATCTAAATCCTGGAACGTTTAGCTGCCAATCCTGCCCTTCCCTCAACCAGGTCTCTGTAATGGCAACAATATCATAGTTCCAAGTACTAATCCAAGCTCTAAGTTCATCTGCCTTACCCGTAATACTCCTTGCATTAAAACATATGCACTTCAGGCCACCAGACCCGCTGTGTTCTCCCTGTCTGCTCTGCCTCAGAGCCATACTGTCCCTATTCCCTAGTTCTTCCTCAATGCTCTCACCTTCTGACCTATTGCTCCCGTGCCCACCCCCCTGCCATACTAGTTTAGGGGGGTGGGCACGGGAGCAATAGGATGGAAATAGAGGGATAAGCACCCCGGAAGTGTAAATAGTTTTAGGTTAGACGGGCAGCATGGTCGATGCAGGTTTGGAGGGCGGAAGGGCCTGTTCCTATGCTGTACTTTTCTTTGTTCTTTGTTGCTGGCATGGCCCAGCATTTATTCCCCATCCCTAATTGCCTTTGAGAAGGTGGTGGTGTGCCATGTGATGTAGGTACACCCACCGTGCTGTTAGGGAGGAATTTTGCCCCAGTAGAGGAAAGACGATACATTTCCAAGTCAGGATGGTGTGTGGTTTGAAAGGAACTGCAGGTGACATCTGCTAACCTTGTCCTTGTAGGTTAGTAGTTCGGGTCAGTGGGTCCACAAAGAATCTCCAGATGACCTCTGCACTCGTGCAAAATACAGATCACTGACCATATTCCCTCGGTCAAGGTCAACATGAGAGAACAGGCCCATCAGCAAAGTGAGGTCGCACAACCAGAGTATCTCCCTCGGGCATAACATGAACAACAACAAAAGAGAAAATGCTGGAAAATCTCAGCAGGTCTGGCAGCATCTGTCGGGAGAGAAAAGAGCTAACGTTTCGAGTCCGATGACTCTTTGTCAAAGCTCCAGCATGAACAACAATGTTGTTTTCTAAATAAGCCTTTTATGGAGTGTTCACAAAACAACATAGTTGTTGCTCTCACAAGTTACTGTTCAGTTTGTTTGATTTATATGGATGGAAGTTAAATACTGATGATTATATCACATTTTCGTCTAAACATGTTGTCTTACTGCATTAATGGTATATGGAAATACCTCTACTTTTCAGTCTGCATTTACTGCATAAACTCTGAATAATAATGATTGTTTTGTGGTGCCAAGTGGAAGTAGGAGGCGTAATAATATTACTGTCACAAGTAGGCTCACATTAACACTGCAATGAAGTTACTGTAAAAATCCCCAAGTCGCCACACATGTTTTTCGGGACTTGTGGGATGAAACCGGAGCACCCGGAGGAAACCCACGCAGACACGGAGAGGACGTGCAGACTCCACACAGACACTGAACAAGCCGGGAATCAAACCTGGGACCTTGGCGCTGTGAGGCAGCTGTGTTAACCACATAGGACTGGTAGGCCGTCCAAGGGGTATTTTCCCATGCCCAGGTCCACGGATGAAAACATTTAGGAACTATTGTGTAGGTGGTACTACTCGTGTTTGGAAGGTGCTGTCTAAGGAGCCTGGAGAGTTGCTGCAGTGCATCTTGTAGATGGTGCACACAGTTGCCACTGTGTGTTGGTGGTGAAGTGAGTGAATGTTTAATCTTTAATCTGTAGATAGATTGGGTAAATCAAATTAGTCACAATACCATAGAGCCGGAATTCCTGGAGTGTATACAGGATGGTTTTCTGGACCATTGCAAAGAACAAAGAAAATTACAGCACAGGAACAGGCCCTTCGACCCTCCCAGCCTGCGCCGATCCAGATCCTTTATCTAAACCTGTCACCTATTTCCAAGGATCTACTTCCCTCTGTTCCCCGCCAGTTCATATATCTGTCTACAGAACCAACTAGACTGGGTATAGTGTAATGAGAAAGGAATAATCGGCAATCTAGTTGTGCCTTGGGGGTGAGAGATTATAATTTGGAATTTTTCATTGAGATGGGGAGTGACGTAGTTGATTCTGCGACTAGGGTCCTGAATCTTAATACAGGAAAGTACGACGATATGAGGCGTGAGTTAGCTGTGATGGATTGGGAAATGTTACTTAAAGGGATGACAGTGGATCGGCAATGGCAAACATTCAGGGAGCGAATGGGGGAACTGCAACAATTGTTTATTCCCGTCTGGCACAAAAGTAAAACAGGAAAGGTGGCAAATCCATGGTTTACATGTGAAATTAGAGATAGTATTAGATTCAAGGAAGTGGCATACAAATTGGCCAAGAAAAACAACAGGCCTGAAGATTGGGAGCTGTTTAGAATTCAGCAAAGGAGGACCGAGGGATTGATTACCAAGGGGAAAATAGAGGGCGAGAGTAAGCTTTCAGGGAACATAAAAACTGACTGTAAAAGTTTCTATAGGTATGTGAAGAGAAAAAGATTGATA
Source organism: Scyliorhinus torazame (assembly GCF_047496885.1). NCBI lineage: Eukaryota > Metazoa > Chordata > Chondrichthyes > Carcharhiniformes > Scyliorhinidae > Scyliorhinus > Scyliorhinus torazame. Next base: position 199,731,890 of record NC_092722.1, read on the forward strand.
TAAACGAATGTAGGCCCCTTACAGTCAAAAACGGGGGAATTCATAACTGGGAACAAAGAAATGGCTGAGGAATTAAATTCACACTTTGCTTCTGTCTTCACAAAGGAAGACGTGAATAATGTACCGGAAGTTCTGAGAAGCACAAGTTTTAGTGAGGAATTGAAGGAAATTAGTATTAGTAAAGAAATAGTTCTGGGGAAATTAATGGAATTGAAGGCGGATTAATCTCCAGGAACTGATAATCTTCACCCCAGAGTACTTAAGGAGGTGGCTTTAGAAATAGTAGATCCATTTCATTTCATTCATTGGTGGTCATTTTCCAAAATTTGTTGGACTCTGGAATGGTTCCTACAGATTGAAGGGTAGCGAATGTAACCCCGCTATTCAAAAAGGGAGGCAGAGAGAAAACAGGGAACTATAGACCAGTGAGCCTAACGTCAGTAGTAGGGAAGTTGTTGGAGCCCATTGTCAAGGATTTCATAGCACAGCATTATGAAAGCAGTGGTGTAATCAGACAGAGTCAGCATGGGTTTACGAAAGGGAAATCATGCTTGACGAATCTAAGATGTAATAGTCGGGTTGACCAGGGAGAACCAGTGGATGTGGTTTATTTAGACTTTCAGCAGGCTTTCGACAAGGTCTCACAGCACATGAATGTGTAAAGTTTAAGCTCATGGGATTACGGGTAGTGTCTTGAGATGGATAGAAAGCTGGTTAGCAGACAGGAAGCAAAATGTTGGAATAAATGGGTCTTTTTCCGATTGTCAGGCAGTGACTAATGGGGTACCACAGGGATCTGTGCTGGGACCCCAACTGTTCACATTATTTATTAATCATTTGAAGATGATACAAAGTCCTGGGTCACTGTCCGTGTGGAGGTTGCACATTCTCCCCCTGTCTGCATGGGTTTCACCCCCACAACCCAAAGATGTGCAAGGTAGGTGTATTGGCCACGCTAAATTGCCCCTTAATTGGGAAAAAAAGGTAATTGGGTAATCTAAATTTGGAAGAATAAAAACAGTGATCGGATTTTGATATTGGTGGATTCAGTGATGGGAATGCCATTGAAAGGAGTTAGTTAGATTCTCTCTTGATTGAGATGGGAATTCTCTGGCACTTGTGTGGTGTAAGTGTTACTTGCACTTCCTAGCCGCAAGCCTGAATATTGTCCAGCTCTTGCTGCTTTTGTGTATCGGCTGATTCAGTTTCTAAGGGATCTCAAATGGACATTGTGTAATCAATGAACATCCCACTTCTGATCTTACGGAGGAAAGTTCATTAATGAATCAGCTGAAGATTGCTTGGCCGAGGACACTATCCTGAGGAGCTGCTGTTACAATGCCCCAGGCCTGGGGGGATTAACCTCCAGCCGCCCTCATCCGTTCTGTCAAGTATGATTCCAAATGGTGGAGAGTTTGACCCAATGATCTGTAGCAGGTTAGGTGGATGCAAAATTGCCTCTCGGTGGGGTTACGGGTATTGGGCGGGGGATTGGGCCTAGGTAGGGTGCTCTTTCAGAGGGTCAGGGCAGCCTTGATAGGCCGAATGGCCTCCTTCGGCACAGTAGGGATTTTTTGACCCCTGATTATCATTGACTCCAGTTTTGCTCGGGCTCCTTGATGCCATGCAATGAAATGTTCGTTTGACTTTGAGGACAGTCACTTTGCCTCTTTTTCCATATTTGCATCTGTGTTGTCTCCTGTACCATTTAGTATTTATCTTTTATGTAGATTTGGACAATGCTGCCAGGATTCTGCACTAAACCCACAGACATGTTGGTGGCATTTAAAGGTGTTGCGAGGACGCTGGGCACGGCCATCAGTGACTGGCCAGACCTTCGGCTCACCATCTGCCAGGCCCTTCGCACTCTGGTCAGAGGCTGTGAGAACGGTGAGTCGCAACCTCATTATCCCACATTCTGCCTGGGGAAATACTGAATGTGTTCCAGGAAGAATCCAATCCTGATCTGATCCATATCCAATACTTGCCTCATCTGAATTCTGTCCCGATCCGAATCCTTTCCCAATCCAGACTCTGGTAAACTTGTCTTCCTGGGAGAGTTTTGCTGGTTCTGGATTGAGTGTTTGATGTAACCCCGGACCGTATCCCCGGATTAGTTACTGCTGCCCCTGTGGAACTCTGCGGGTCAGTGTATTCAGCTTGCGGAGACTCAAAGCACAGTTGGAGCCGAGTCCCATCAACCGGGTGAGCTGCACCCTCACAGTCCCATCAACCTGGAGGAAGGTGGAGAGTGTGCAGCAGGAGCTGTTTCTCTGGAGATTGTGAGGTGAGGCAAACTGGAGGGGTGATTCTGATGGGAAATGAGACAGTTGTCTTCACTGTTTCTGGGAGCTACTGAGCTGTTGTACCTGGGAGGGACACGAGGGACTCGTGTCTAGGTGGATGTCAGCACTTGTCATTTGCTTTTTCTTCCAGACACAGATCGGGCTGAAGTGAGTCGATTTGCCAAGAATTTCCTGCCAATCCTGTTTAATGTGTACAGCGTCGAGCCCAGCAGTGGACAGAGTACAGCCTACAGGATGCCTGTACTGGACACAGTGAAACTATACCTGACTCTCGCTGACCAGCAGGTGAGTTCATCGACACAAACCTGGGAACAGTATGAATCCTGTCTGATTCAGTCGATGGGGATTCTGAGTGTGAACGACCTTCTGGTTTTGGTCTGACTGGTGAAGCTACAACACCGGATGTGCCAAACAGCAAAAGCAGCAAGTAATAGACAGAGCCAAGCGATTCTCACTCTCCGCTCCCGCTCTGACTCTCCGCTCCCGCTCTGACTCTCCGCTCCCGCTCTGACTCTCCGCTCCCGCTCTGACTCTCCCCTCCCGCTCTGACTCTCCCCTCCCGCTCTGACTCTCCGCTCCCGCTCTGACTCTCCGCTCCCGCTCTGACTCTCCGCTCCCGCTCTGACTCTCCCCTCCCGCTCTGACTCTCCCCTCCCGCTCTGACTCTCCCCTCCCGCTCTGACTCTCCCCTCCCGCTCTGACTCTCCCCTCCCGCTCTGACTCTCCCCTCCCGCTCTGACTCTCCCCTCCCGCTCTGACTCTCCGCTCCCGCTCTGACTCTCCCCTCCCGCTCTGACTCTCCGCTCCCGCTCTGACTCTCCGCTCCCGCTCTGACTCTCCGCTCCCGCTCTGACTCTCCGCTCCCGCTCTGACTCTCCGCTCCCGCTCTGACTCTCCGCTCCCGCTCTGACTCTCCCCTCCCGCTCTGACTCTCCCCTCCCGCTCTGACTCTCCCCTCCCGCTCTGACTCTCCCCTCCCGCTCTGACTCTCCCCTCCCGCTCTGACTCTCCGCTCCCGCTCTGACTCTCCGCTCCCGCTCTGACTCTCCGCTCCCGCTCTGACTCTCCGCTCCCGCTCTGACTCTCCCCTCCCGCTCTGACTCTCCCCTCCCGCTCTGACTCTCCCCTCCCGCTCTGACTCTCCCCTCCCGCTCTGACTCTCCCCTCCCGCTCTGACTCTCCCCTCCCGCTCTGACTCTCCGCTCCCGCTCTGACTCTCCCCTCCCGCTCTGACTCTCCCCTCCCGCTCTGACTCTCCCCTCCCGCTCTGACTCTCCCCTCCCGCTCTGACTCTCCCCTCCCGCTCTGACTCTCCGCTCCCGCTCTGACTCTCCGCTCCCGCTCTGACTCTCCGCTCCCGCTCTGACTCTCCGCTCCCGCTCTGACTCTCCCCTCCCGCTCTGACTCTCCCCTCCCGCTCTGACTCTCCCCTCCCGCTCTGACTCTCCCCTCCCGCTCTGACTCTCCCCTCCCGCTCTGACTCTCCCCTCCCGCTCTGACTCTCCCCTCCCGCTCTGACTCTCCCCTCCCGCTCTGACTCTCCCTTCCCGCTCTGACTCTCCCCTCCCGCTCTGACTCTCCCCTCCCGCTCTGACTCTCCCCTCCCGCTCTGACTCTCCCCTCCCGCTCTGACTCTTCCCTCCCGCTCTGACTCTTCCCTCCCGCTCTGACTCTCCGCTCCCGCTCTGACTCTCCGTTCCTGCTCCCACTCTCAGCTCCCGCTCTGACTCTCACTCTCAGCTCCCGCTCTCACTCTCAGCTCCCGCTCCCGTTCTCAGCTCCCGCTTCAGCTCCCGCTCTCACTCTCAGCTCCCGCTCTCACTCTCAGCTCCCGCTCTCACTCTCAGCTCCTGCTCTCACTCTCAGCTCCTGCTCTCACTCTCACTCTCAGCTCCCGCTCTCACTCTCAGCTCCCGCTCTCACTCTCAGCTCCTGCTCTCACTCTCAGCTCCTGCTCTCACTCTCAGCTCCCACTCTCACTCTCAGCTCCCGCTCTCAGCTCTCGCTCTCACTCTCAGCTCCCGTTCTCACTCTCGGCTCCCGCTTGCACTCTCAGCTTCCGCTCTCAGCTCCCGCTCTCGCTCTCACTCTCAGCTCCCGCTCTCACTCTCAGCTCCCGCTCTCACTCTCAGCTCCCGCTCTCACACTCAGCTCCCGCTCTCACTCTCAGCTCCTTCTCTGACTCTCAACTCCCGCTCTCACTCACAGCTCCCGCTCTCACTCTCGGCTCCCGCTCTCTCTCTCAACTCCTTCCCTGACTCTCAACTCCCGCTCTCACTCTCAACTTCTGCTCTCACTCTCAACTCCCACTCTCACTCTCAGCTCTCGCTCTCACTCTCAGCTCCCGCTCTCGCTCTCACTCTCAGCTCCCGCTCTCGCTCTCACTCTCAGCTCTCGCTCTCACTCTCAGCTCCCGCTCTCGCTCTCACTCTCAGCTCCCGCTCTCACTCTCAGCTCCCGCTCTCACTCTCAGCTCCCGCTCTCGCTCTCAGCTCCCGCTCTCACTCTCAGCTCCCGCTCTCGCTCTCACTCTCAGCTCCCGCTCTCGCTCTCTCAGCTCCCGCTCTCACTCTCAGATCCCGCTCTCACTCTCAGATCCCGCTCTCACTCTCAGATCCCGCTCTCACTCTCGGCTCACTCTCGGCTCACTCTCGGCTCTCACTCTCGGCTCTCAGCTCCCGCTCTCGCTCTCACTCTCAGCTCCCGCTCTCACTCTCAGATCCCGCTCTCACTCTCGGCTCCCGCTCTCACTCTCGGCTCCCGCTCCTACTCTCGGCTCCCGCTCTCACTCTCGGCTCTCACTCTCGGCTCCCGCTCTCACTCTCGGCTCCCGCTCCCGACGCATTGCCTGATGAGGAGTAAGATTTGTTGATGTATCTCCCTCTGGTTACTGCTATCTTTGAGAACAGGCTAATACACTGCACTGTTGGCTCATTGCTTTCTAATATTTGACAGTTGGTGTGTGGATTCCTCGATAAGGCCAACGAGAAGCTGAAGAATTCAGAGAGTTCAGAATTCACACGGTAAGAAGATCATCAGTAAGAAGCCGGTCTGATGACACTGCCCCGGGCCCCAGGACACTGACCCGGCCCCAGGACACTGACCCGGCCCCAGGACACTGACCCGGCCCCAGGAAACTGACACGGCCCCAGGACCCTGACCCGCACCGTGTCCCAGGACACTGACCTGGTCCCAGGACACTGACTCGCACCGTGTCCCAGGACACTGACCTGGTCCCAGGACACTGACCCGCACCGTGTCCCAGGACACTGACCTGGTCCCAGGACACTGACCCGCACCGTGTCCCAGGACACTGACCCGCACCGGGTCCCAGGACACTGACCCGCACCGTGTCCCAGGACACTGACCCGCACCGTGTCCCAGGGCACTGACCCGGTCCCAGGACACTGACCCGGTCCCAGGACACTGGCCCGCACCGTGTCCCAGGACACTGACCCGCACCGTGTCCCAGGACGCTGACCCGCACCGTGCCCCAGGGCGCTGACCCGCACCGTGCCCCAGGACGCTGACCCGGCCCCAGGACGCTGACCCGCACCGTGTCCCAGGACACTGACCCGCACCGTGTCCCAGGACGCTGACCCGCACCGTGCCCCAGGGCGCTGACCCGCACCGTGCCCCAGGGCGCTGACCCGCACCGTGCCCCAGGACGCTGACCCGGCCCCAGGACGCTGACCCGCACCGTGTCCCGGGACGCTGACCCGCACCGTGCCCCAGGACGCTGACCCGCACCGTGCCCCAGGACGCTGACCCGGCCCCAGGACGCTGACCCGCACCGTGTCCCGGGACGCTGACCCGCACCGTGCCCCAGGACGCTGACCCGCACCGTGCCCCAGGACGCTGACCCGCACCATGCCCCAGTGCGCTGACCAGGCCCCAGGACGCTGACCCGCACCGTGCCCCAGGACGCTGACCCGCACCATGCCCCAGGGCGCTGACCAGGCCCCAGGACGCTGACCCGCACCGTGCCCCAGGACGCTGACCCGCACCGTGCCCCAGGGCGCTGACCAGGCCCCAGGACGCTGACCCGCACCGTGCCCCAGGGCGCTGACCAGGCCCCAGGACGCTGACCCGCACCGTGCCCCAGGACGCTGACCCGCACCGTGCCCCAGGGCGCTGACCAGGCCCCAGGACGCTGACCCGCACCGTGCCCCAGGACGCTGACCCGCACCGTGTCCCAGGGCGCTGACCAGGCCCCAGGACGCTGACCCGCACCGTGTCCCAGGACGCTGACCCGCACCGTGTCCCAGGGCGCTGACCCGCACCATGCCCCAGGGCGCTGACCAGGCCCCAGGACGCTGACCCGCACCGTGCCCCAGGACGCTGACCCGCACCGTGTCCCAGGGCGCTGACCAGGCCCCAGGACGCTGACCCGCACCGTGCCCCAGGACGCTGACCCGCACCGTGCCCCAGGGCGCTGACCAGGCCCCAGGACGCTGACCCGCACCGTGCCCCAGGGCGCTGACCAGGCCCCAGGACGCTGACCCGCACTGTGCCCCAGGACGCTGACCCGCACCGTGTCCCGGGACGCTGACCCGCACCGTGTCCCGGGACGCTGACCCGCACCGTGTCCCAGGACGCCGACCCGCACCGTGTCCCAGGACGCCGACCCGCACCGTGTCCCAGGACGCCGACCCGCACCGTGTCCCAGGACGCCGACCCGCACCGTGTCCCAGGACGCCGACCCGCACCGTGTCCCAGGACGCCGACCCGCACCGTGTCCCAGGACGCCGACCCGCACCGTGTCCCAGGACGCCGACCCGCACCGTGTCCCAGGACGCCGACCCGCACCGTGTCCCAGGACGCCGACCCGCACCGTGTCCCAGGACGCCGACCCGCACCGTGTCCCAGGACGCCGACCCGCACCGTGTCCCAGGACGCCGACCCGCACCGTGTCCCAGGACGCCGACCCGCACCGTGTCCCAGGACGCCGACCCGCACCGTGTCCCAGGACGCCGACCCGCACCGTGTCCCAGGGCGCTGACCAGGCCCCAGGACGCCGCCCCGCGCCGTGTCCCGGGACGCCGCCCCGCACCGTGTCCCGGGACGCCGACCCGCACCGTGTCCCGGGACGCCGACCCGCACCGTGTCCCAGGACGCCGACCCGCACCGTGTCCCAGGACGCCGACCCGCACCGTGTCCCAGGACGCCGACCCGCACCGTGTCCCAGGACGCCGACCCGCACCGTGTCCCAGGACGCCGACCCGCACCGTGTCCCAGGACGCCGACCCGCACCGTGTCCCAGGACGCCGACCCGCACCGTGTCCCAGGACGCCGACCCGCACCGTGTCCCAGGACGCCGACCCGCACCGTGTCCCAGGACGCCGACCCGCACCGTGTCCCAGGACGCCGACCCGCACCGTGTCCCAGGACGCCGACCCGCACCGTGTCCCAGGACGCCGACCCGCACCGTGTCCCAGGACGCCGACCCGCACCGTGTCCCAGGACGCCGACCCGCACCGTGTCCCAGGACGCCGACCCGCACCGTGTCCCAGGACGCCGACCCGCACCGTGTCCCGGGGCGCCGACCCGCGCCGTGTCTCGGGACGCCGACCCGCACCGTGTCCCGGGACGCCGACCCGCACCGTGTCCCGGGACGCCGACCCGCACCGTGTCCCAGGACGCCGACCCGCACCGTGTCCCAGGACGCCGACCCGCACCGTGTCCCAGGACGCCGACCCGCACCGTGTCCCAGGACGCCGACCCGCACCGTGTCCCAGGGCGCTGACCAGGCCCCAGGACGCTGACCCGCGCCGTGTCCCGGGACGCTGACCCGCACCGTGTCCCGGGACGCTGACCCGCACCGTGTCCCGGGACGCCGACCCGCACCGTGTCCCAGGACGCCGACCCGCACCGTGTCCCAGGGCGCTGACCAGGCCCCAGGACGCTGACCCGCGTCGTGTCCCGGGACGCTGACCCGCACCGTGTCCCGGGACGCTGACCCGCACCGTGTCCCGGGACGCCGACCCGCACCGTGTCCCAGGACGCCGACCCGCACCGTGTCCCAGGACGCCGACCCGCACCGTGTCCCAGGACGCCGACCCGCACCGTGTCCCAGGACGCCGACCCGCACCGTGTCCCAGGACGCCGACCCGCACCGTGTCCCGGGACGCCGACCCGCACCGTGTCCCGGGACGCCGACCCGCACCGTGTCCCGGGACGCCGACCCGCACCGTGTCCCGGGACGCCGACCCGCACCGTGTCCCGGGACGCCGACCCGCACCGTGTCCCGGGACGCCGACCCGCACCGTGTCCCGGGACGCCGACCCGCACCGTGTCCCGGGACGCCGACCCGCACCGTGTCCCGGGACGCCGACCCGCACCGTGTCCCGGGACGCCGACCCGCACCGTGTCCCGGGACGCCGACCCGCACCGTGTCCCGGGACGCCGACCCGCACCGTGTCCCGGGACGCCGACCCGCACCGTGTCCCGGGACGCCGACCCGCACCGTGTCCCGGGACGCCGACCCGCACCGTGTCCCGGGACGCCGACCCGCACCGTGTCCCGGGACGCCGACCCGCCCCGTGTCCCGGGGCGCCGACCCGCCCCGTGCCCCGGGGCGCCGACCCGCCCCGTGCCCCGGGGCGCCGACCCGCCCCGTGCCTCGGGACGCCGACCCGCCCCGCGTCTCGGGACGCCGACCCGCCCCGCGTCCCGGGACGCCGACCCGCCCCATCCGCCGGCCCGCCCCGTGTCCCGGGACGCCGACCCGTCCCGTCCGCCGGCCCGCCCCGTGCCCTGGGCCGCCGACCTGCCCCGGGGCGCCAACCCTGCATTTGAGGCAGACCTATTCTGGCTTCATGGTTTATTGTTCGATTGTATTTGCTGGAGTGTTTGTCATATTGCCATTGAGTTAGCTTCTGAATCACTAATATTCAAACAATATTTCTTACTCAACCTACAAGGAAAGAATTGAGACTAAATGATTTAATATCCAGGGTTAAAATAAGAGCTGTGTATTCTAAACTTCCTGGTTTCCTATAGGTTATCTGTAATGGATCTAATTGTGGCGATGGCACCCATGGTCGATGAGCGCAGTATGAATAACATTTACCAGACCATCCAGCCGTTCCTGCAGGTAAGCAGCGACATTGCAGGTCTTGATGAAACCGCAGGCATGCCAAACATGGTATTTACCCAAAGTCAGACAACTCACTGCAAAAGTGCTGATGTCCACGGTGTGTTGGTGCAGCATCTGCACGATTTGTGTTGACAGAATTTTAAAGTGAGGGCTGGGCTGGCCAGGGGCATTGTCAGGTTGCAATTCACATGAAGAATTGAGGAAATCCTGAACTTGTCGGGGAAATGACTGAAAATGCGGAGTGGATTTGGCGAGGGCTTGAAGGATTATGGAGCCAGGTTGGGTGGGTGGGTTTACAAATTGCCCACGATCTCATTGAAAGGCAGAAGAGGTGTGAGGGGCTGAATCTCTTCCTTCTGTATCTGTTAGTCTCGGAGCGATCTGACTGCATTTTCCTCTTTCTGTGACAGGGCAAAGACCACCGGACCCAGAAAAAAGCCTACAGGGTTCTGGAGGAAATCTGTGGTGGGGAGAAGGAGGAGTGCAGACACTTTGTTTCCAGACATTTAGAAGAATTGAAGTTAACGCTACTGGCATCCCTAAAGAGTGCAGCTTCTCCTGCAAAGAGGGTGAGTGTGGCAATAAACAAGAAGTGCCCTGAATGTGCAAGAGGGATATCCAGGCAATCAGTGAGTTACATTTCTCTTGTTTTCTCTCCAGCCAAGGCTGAAGTGTCTGATTCATATTGTCAAACAGCTGTCGGTGGAACACCAGGAATTCATTGTATTGCTGCTTCCTGAGGTAAGATACAGCCATTGAAACAGCTTTTCCCCCATCTATTGGTTGGCTAACATACTGAGTTCATAGAATTTACAGAGCAGAAGGAGGCCATTCGGCCCATCGAGTCTGCACCGGCTCTTGGAAAGAGCACCCTACCCAAGGTCAACACCTCCACCCTATCCCCATAACCCAGTAACCCCACCCAACACTAAGGGCAATTTTGGGTACTAAGGGCAATTTATCATGGCCAATCCACCTAACCTGCACATCTTTGGACTGTGAGAGGAAACCGGAGCACCCGGAGGAAACCCACGCACACACGGGGAGGATGTGCAGACTCCGCACAGACAGTGACCCAAGCCGGAATCGAACCTGGGACCCTGGAGTTGTGAAGCAATTGTGCTATCCACAATGCTACCGTGCTGCCCTTAGTGCTGTCTTATGTGGGGTATTGTCTTTCAGATTGAAGTGCTTCTCAGTTCAAATTGGCTCTCGCAGAGGAGCGGGAAACTGACCTTTACTCCCTCACCCGATAGCATCAAGAAGGTGTGAATTGCTGGTTGCTCCTAGTGCTGTCACAAAACTCACAAAACAGCAGGCATCGTACTTCAGATAGTTACTTATGAGTGAAGTATCGAGCCAATGATCAAATGCTAAATAAGGAAAAATAGTGAATAAACTAATCAATCCATAAACAGAAAAGATTGGATCTACACATTTCTCAAAATAAACTTTCCGCCCATGGTGCTGGGAATGTGGAGCTGCTTTTCCTTCAGAAAGAGGAGCTGGTCCAATAGAGCTCTCCAAAGTTATGAAAGGTTTTGGTAGAACAGTACAGGGCCTTCAGCCCACAATGTTGTGCCGATCATTTATCCTAATCTAAGATCAACCTAACCTACAGCCCTTCAATTTACTGCTGTCCATGTGCCTGTCCAAGAGTCGCTTAAATGTCCCGAATGACTCTGACTCCACCACCTCCATTGGCAGTGCATTCCACACACCCACCACTCTCTGTGTAAAGAACCTCTGACATCTCCCCTATACCTTCCTCCAATCACCTTAAAATTATGTCCCCTCGTGACAGCCATTTCCACCCTGGGGAAAAGTCTCTGGCTCTCCACTCTATCCATGCCTCTAGTCACCTGTACACCTCTATCAAGTCACCTCCCTTCCTTCTTCGCTCCAGTGAGAAAAGCCCTAGCTCCCTCAACCTTTCTTCATAAGACATGCCCTCCAGTCCAGGCAGCATCCTGGTAAATCTCCTCTGCAGCCTCTCTAAAGCATCCACATCCTTCCTATAATGAGGCGACCAGAACTGGACACAATATTCCAAGTGTGGTCTAACCAGGGTTTTATAAAGCTGCAGGAAAACCTCGCGGCTCTTAAACTCAATCCCCCTGTTAATGAAAGCCAGCACATCATACACCTTCTTAACAATCCTATCAACCAGGTGGGCAACTTTGAGGGATTTATGTACGTGGACCCCAAGATCCCTCTGTTCCTCCGCACTCCCAAGAATCCTGTCTTTAACCCTGTATTCAGCATTCAAATTCGACCTTCCAAAATGAATCACTTCACATTTATCTAGGTTGAACTCCATCTGCCACTTCTCAGCCCAGCTCTGCATCCTGTTGATGCCCTGTTGTAACCTGCAGCAGCCCTCTACCAACTCCACCAACCTTCGTGTCACCGGCAAATTTACTCACCCACCCTTCCACGTCATTTATAAAAACCACAAAAAGCAGAGATCCCAGAACAGATCCTTGCGGGACACCACTGGTCACCGACCTCCAGGCGGAATAATTTCCATCCACTATCACTCGCTGTCTTCTTTTGGCCAGCCAATTCTGTATCCAGACAGCCAGATATCCCTGTATCCCATGCCCCCTAACTTTCTGAATGAGCCTACCATGGGGAATCTTATTAAATGCCTTACTGAAATCCATATACACTAAGTCCACTGCCTGACCTACAACACTGTGTCTCGTCACATTCTCAAAGAATTCAGTGTGACTTGTGAGGCATGACCTGTCCCTCACAAAGCCATGCTGACTATCTTTAATCAAACTATGTTTTTCTAAATAATGATAAATCCTGTCTCTCAGAATCTTATCCAATATTTTGCTCACCACAGACGTAAGACTGACTGGTCTGTAATTCCCAGGGATTTCCCTAATCCCTTTCTTGAACAGGGGAACAACATTCGCCTCCCTCCAATCATCCGGTACTACTCCAGTCGAGAGTGAGGACGCAAAGATCATCGTCAACAGCGCAGCAATCTCCTCCCTTGCTTTCCGTAGTAACCTAGGGTATATCCCGTCATATAGTTGAGATGTATCGGAACAAGCTAGCAGGAGGGGGCCGGTTGGCTGGCCAAGCCTGCTCTGCTATTCAACTACATCATGGCTGATCTTCTCCATCAGCATCATTTTCCTAAGGGCAGCACGATGGCGCAGTGGTTAGCACTGCTGCCTCACAGCGCTGAGCACCCGGGTTCGATCCCGGCCCCTGGTCACTGTCTGTGTGGAGTTTGCACATTCTCCCCTTTTCTGCGTAGGTCTCACCCCCACAACCCAAAGATGTGCAGGGTACAAAGAAGAACAAAGAAAATTGCAGCACAGGAACAAGCCCTTCGGCCCTCTCAGCCTGCGCCGATCCAGATCCTTTATCAATGGATTGGCCACGTTAAATTGCCCCTTAATTTTCCTGCACTGTCGCCGTATCAGTAAATATCTTTAACTTGTAGAAATCTATCAATGTCGATCTGGAACATACTCAAACTGAGCCTCTCTAGATATGCAGAGGACAGGTAGTATTGAGGAAGCAGGGGGCTGCAGAAGGACTTGGACAGGCTAGGAGAGTGAGCAATGAAGTGGTAGATGGAATACAATGTGGAAAAGTGGAGGTTATTTATGTACTTTGGAAGGAGGAATTTAGGCATCGACTATTTTCTACATGGGAAAAGGTTTGGGAAATCAGAAGCACAAAGGGACTTGGGAGTCCTTGTTCACGATTCCTTAAGGTTAACGTGCAGGTTCAGTCGGCAGTTAGGAAGGCAAGTGCAATGTTAGCATTCATGTCAAGAGGGCTAGAATACAAGAGCAGGGATGTATTTCTGAGGCTGTATAAGGCACTGGTCAGACCCCATTTGGAGTATTGTGAGCAGCTTCGGGCCGTATCTAAGGAAGGATGTGCTGGCCTTGGACAGGGTCCAGAGGAGGTTCACAAGAATGATCCCTGGAATGAAGACCTTGTCCTCTGAGGAACGGTTGAGGACTCTGGGTCTGTACTCGTTGGAGTTTAGAAGGATGAGGGGGGATCTTATTGAAACTTACAGGATACTGTGAGGCCTGGAAAGAGTGGAGGTGGAGAGGATGTTTCTCTTTGTAGGAAAAACTAGAACCAGAAGCCACAGCCTCAAACTGAAGGGATGATCCTTTAAAACAGAGATGAATCATAGAATTTACAGTGCAGAAGGAGGCCATTTGGCCCATCGAGTCTGCACCAGCTCTTGGAAAGAGCACCCTACCTAAGCCCATACCCTCACCTGATCCCCATAACCCAGTAACCCCACCCAACACTAAGGGCAATTTTGGACACTAAGGGCAATTTAGCATGGCTAATCCACCGAACCCGCACATCTTTGGATGAGGAGGAATTTCAGCCAGAGGGTGGTGAATCTGTGGAACTCTTTGCTGCAGGAGGCTGTGGAGGCCAAATCACTGAGTGTCTTTAAGACAGAGATAGATAGGTTCTTGATTAATAAGGGGATCAGGGGTTATGGGGAGAAGGCAGGAGAATGGGGATAGAAAATATCAGCCATGATTGAATGGCGGAGCGGACTCGATGGGCCGAGGGGCCTAATTCTGCTGCCATGTCTTATGGTCCCTCTGGGGCAGAGAATTCCAAAGATTCATTGTCCTCTGAGTGAAGAAAGTATCCTCTTTGTCTGAAATGACCTGCCCTTTATTCTGAGACTGGGACTTCTCAGCCCCCAGCCGTGCAGATACATCCTTCCTGCATCGACCCTGTCGAGCCCTGTAAAAACGTTCAATAAGATCAAAGCATTCTAATAAACTCCAGAAAATACTGATCCACCATCTTCAATCTCCCAATAGCAGCACGGTAGCACAGTGGTTAGCACCGTTGCTTCACAGCGCCAGGTTCCCAGGTTCGATTCCCGGCTTGGGTCACTGTCTGTGCAGAGTGTCTGCGTGAGTTTCCTCCGGGTGCTCTGGTTTCCTCCCACAAGTCCTGAAAGACGTGCTGTTAGGTAATTTGGACATTCTGAATTCTCCCTTTGTGTATCCAAACAGGCGCCGGAGTGTGGCGACTAGGGGCTTTTCACAGTAACTTCGCTGTGTTAATGTTAGTCCACTTGTGACAATAAAGATTATTATTATTAGGTCAATCGCATCATTCTGGTGAACCTTTATTTCACTCCATTTGTGGCCATTCTATACAAGTATGGCAAAAATGTAGCAAATGCATTTGAGGAAGAGGAGTTAAGCATGTGAGGTTAGCGAGGAATGGACGGTCATTGCTGACCATTAAATAAGGAAGGATGGGAAAAGCCCATTCTGACTGGGCCGAATTGCCTGTTTGTGTTCTGTGTGTTTTGTGGAATTATTTGGTGCTATCAAAAAGAGAATAATTGAATCGTTTCAGAGACCCAATCCCATGAGCTCCAGCTGTGACAGTTCCGTGTCAGCGCGAGAATCCAGGTGGAATTGCAGGAATGCGGTGACGTTAACAGGGTAGCTTTTTACAGTGTTAATGTTTGCAGATTATTAATGTTTAGAATGCCTCAATTAATTCTGAAACCCTTTTGATCTAAAGGTTATAATCTGCATGAAAGAAGTCTCCATCGGAGCTCGTAGAAATGGCTACACTTTATTGGTTGAGATTGGACGGGCCTTTCTGAGGTTCTGCGAAGATGCAAGGGGTGAGTTTTCAATCTCTGTCGCATCTAACCTCAGAATAGCGTTCTGTATCTATCCTCAGAATAGCGTCCTGTATCTAACCTCAGAATAGCGTTCTGTATCTATCCTCAGAATAGCGTCCTGTATCTAACCTCAGAATAGCGTTCTAGTATCTATCCTCAGAATAGCGTCCTGTATCTAACCTCAGAATAGCGTTCTGTATCTATCCTCAGAATAGCGTTCTGTATCTATCCTCAGAATAGCGTCCTGTATCTAACCTCAGAATAGCGTTCTGTATCTATCCTCAGAATAGCGTCCTGTATCTAACCTCAGAATAGCGTTCGAGTATCTATCCTCAGAATAGCATCCTGTATCTAACCTCAGAATAGCATCCTGTATCTAACCTCAGAATAGTGTTCTGTATCTATCCTCAGAATAGCGTACTGTATCTATCCTCAGTAAACGTCCTGTCTCTATCCTCAGAATAGCGTTCTGTATCTATCCTCTCAGAATAGCGTCCTGTATCTATCCTCACAATAGCGTTCTGTATCTATCCTCACAATAGCGTTCTGTATCTATCCTCAGAATAGCATTCTGTATCTATATTCTCAGAATAGCGTACTGTATCTATCCTCTCAGAATAGCGTTCTGTATCTAACCTCAGAATAGCGTCCTGTCTCTATCCTCAGAATAGCGTACTGTATCTAACCTCAGAATAGCGTCCTGTATCTATCCTCAGAATAACGTTCTGTATCTATCCTCAGAATAGCGTCCTGTCTCTATCCACTCAGAATAGCGTTCTGTATCTATCCTCAGAATAGCGTCCTGTATCTAACCTCAGAATAGCGTACTGTATCTAACCTCAGAATAGCGTCCTGTATCTATCCTCAGAATAGCATCCTGTATCTAACCTCAGAATAGCGTCCTGTCTCTATCCTCTCAGAATAGCGTTCTGTATCTATCCACAGAATAGCGTACTGTATCTAACCTCAGAATAGCGTCCTGTCTCTATCCGCAGAATAGCGTTCTGTATCTATCCTCAGAATAGCGTTCTGTACCTAACCTCAGAATAGCGTACTGTATCTATCCTCAGAATAGCGTACTGTATCTAACCTCAGAATAGCGTCCTGTCTCTATCCTCTCAGAATAGCGTTCTGTATCTATCCTCAGAATAGCGTACTGTATCTAACCTCAGAATAGCGTCCTGTCTCTATTCGCAGAATAGCGTTCTGTATCTAACCTCAGAATAGCGTCCTGTCTCTATCCGCAGAATAGCGATCTGTATCTATCCTCAGAACAGCGTTTTATATCTAACCTCAGAATAGAGTCCTGTATCTCCTCAGAATAGCGTTCTGTATCTATCCTCAGAATATCGTTCTGTACCTAACCTCAGAATAGCGTTTCGTATCTATCCTCAGAATAGCGTCCTGTATCTATCCTCTGAATAGCGTACTGTATCTAACCTCAGAATAGCGTCCTGTATCTAACCTCAGAATAGCGTCCTGTATCTAACCTCAGAATAGCGTCCTGTATCTCCTCAGAATAGCGTTCTGTATCTAACCTCAGAATAGCGTTCTGTATCTATCCTCAGAATAGCGTTCTGTACCTATCCTCAGAGTAGCGTTCTGTATCTAACCTCAGAATAGCGTCCTGTATCTCCTCAGAATAGCGTTCTGTATCTATCCTCAGAATAGCGTACTGTATCTAACCTCAGAATATCGTTCTGTACCTAATCTCAGAATAGCGATTCGTATCTATCCTCAGAATAGCGTTCTGTATCTATCCTCAGAGTAGCGTCCTGTATCTATCCTCAGAATAGCGTTCTGTATCTATCCTCAGAATAGCGTCCTGTATCTATCCTCAGAATAGCGTCCTGTATCTATCCTCAGAATAGCGTACTGTATCTAACCTCAGAATAGCGTACTGTATCTAACCTCAGATTATCGTTCTGTATCTAACCTCAGAATAGCGTCCTGTATCTAACCTCAGAATAGCGTCCTGTATCTAACCTCTCAGAATAACGTTCTGTATCTATCCTCAGAATAGCATCCTGTATCTAACCTCAGAATAGCATTCTGTATCTGTCCTCAGAATAGTGTCCTGTATCTATCCTCAGAATAGCGTTCTGTATCTATCCTCCAATAGCGTTCTGTATCTATCCTCAGAATATCGTTCTGTATCTATCCTCAGAATAGCGTTCTGTATCTATCCTCAGAATAGCGTTCTGTATCTATCCTCAGAAGAGCATCCTGTATCTAACCTCAGAATAGCGTCCTGTATCTAACCTCAGAATAGCGTACTGTATCTAACCTCAGAATAGCGTCCTGTCTCTATCCTCTCAGAATAGCGTTCTGTATCTATCCTCAGAATAGCGTACTGTATCTAACCTCAGAATAGCGTCCTGTCTCTATCCGCAGAATAGCGTTCTGTATCTCACCTCAGAATAGCGTCCTGTATCTAACCTCAGAATAGCGTCCTGTCTCTATCCGCAGAATAGCGTTCTGTATCTATCCTCAGAATAGCGTTCTGTATCTATCCTCCGAATAGCGTCCTGTATCTCCTCAGAATAGCGTCCTGTATCTATCCTCAGAATAGCGTACTGTATCTAACCTCAGAATAGCGTACTGTACCTATCCTCAGAATAGCGTTCTGTATCTAACCTCAGAATAGCGTCCTGTATCTCCTCAGAATAGCGTTCTGTATCTAACCTCAGAATAGCGTACTGTATCTATCCTCAGAATAGCGTCCTGTATCTAACCTCAGAATAGCGTACTGTATCTATCCTCAGAATAGCGTTCTGTATCTAACCTCAGAATAGCGTCCTGTATCTCCTCAGAATAGCGTTCTGTATCTAACCTCAGAATAGCGTACTGTATCTATCCTCAGAATAGCGTCCTGTATCTAACCTCAGAATAGCGTACTGTATCTATCCTCAGAATAGCGTACTGTATCTAACCTCAGAATAGCGTCCTGTATCTATCCTCAGAATAGCGTACTGTACCTATCCTCAGAATAGCGTTCTGTATCTAACCTCAGAATAGCGTTCTGTATCTATCCTCCGAATAGCGTTCTGTATCTAACCTCAGAATAGCGTACTGTATCTAACCTCAGAATATCGTTCTGTATCTAACCTCAGAATAGCGTCCTGTATCTAACCTCAGAATAGCGTCCTGTATCTAACCTCTCAGAATAACGTTCTGTATCTATCCTCAGAATAGCATCCTGTATCTAACCTCAGAATAGCATTCTGTATCTGTCCTCAGAATAGTGTCCTGTATCTATCCTCAGAATAGCGTTCTGTATCTATCCTCCAATAGCGTTCTGTATCTATCCTCAGAATATCGTTCTGTATCTATCCTCAGAATAGCGTTCTGTATCTATCCTCAGAATAGCGTTCTGTATCTATCCTCAGAATAGCGTTCTGTATCTAACCTCAGAATAGCGTCCTGTATCTAACCTCAGAATAGCGTACTGTATCTAACCTCAGAATAGCGTCCTGTCTCTATCCTCTCAGAATAGCGTTCTGTATCTATCCTCAGAATAGCGTACTGTATCTAACCTCAGAATAGCGTCCTGTCTCTATCCGCAGAATAGCGTTCTGTATCTCACCTCAGAATAGCGTCCTGTATCTAACCTCAGAATAGCGTCCTGTCTCTATCCGCAGAATAGCGTTCTGTATCTATCCTCAGAATAGCGTTCTGTATCTATCCTCCGAATAGCGTCCTGTATCTCCTCAGAATAGCGTCCTGTATCTATCCTCAGAATAGCGTACTGTATCTAACCTCAGAATAGCGTACTGTACCTATCCTCAGAATAGCGTTCTGTATCTAACCTCAGAATAGCGTCCTGTATCTCCTCAGAATAGCGTTCTGTATCTAACCTCAGAATAGCGTACTGTATCTATCCTCAGAATAGCGTCCTGTATCTAACCTCAGAATAGCGTACTGTTTCTATCCTCAGAATAGCGTTCTGTATCTAACCTCAGAATAGCGTCCTGTATCTCCTCAGAATAGCGTTCTGTATCTAACCTCAGAATAGCGTACTGTATCTATCCTCAGAATAGCGTCCTGTATCTAACCTCAGAATAGCGTACTGTATCTATCCTCAGAATAGCGTACTGTATCTAACCTCAGAATAGCGTCCTGTATCTATCCTCAGAATAGCGTACTGTACCTATCCTCAGAATAGCGTTCTGTATCTAACCTCAGAATAGCGTTCTGTATCTATCCTCCGAATAGCGTTCTGTATCTAACCTCAGAATAGCGTCCTGTATCTCCTCAGAATAGCGTTCTGTATCTAACCTCAGAATAGCGTTCTGTATCTATCCTCAGAATAGCGTTCTGTACCTATCCTCATAATAGCGTTCTGTATCTAACCTCAGAATAGCATCCTGTATCTCCTCAGAATAGCGTTCTGTATCAATCCTCAGAATAGCGTTCTGTATCGAACCTCAGAATAGCGTTCTGTATCTATCCTCAGAATAGCGTTCTGTATCTATCCTCAGAATATCGTTCTGTACCTAACCTCAGAATAGCGTTTCGTATCTATCCTCAGAATAGCATCCTGTATCTAACCTCAAAATAGCGTCCTGTATCTAACCTCAGAATAGCATCCTGTAGCTAACCTCTCAGAATAGCGTTCTGTATCTATCCTCAGAATAGCATCCTGTATCTATCCTCAGAATAGCGTTCTGTATCTATCCTCAGAATAGCATCCTGTATCTATCCTCAGAATAGTGTTCTGTATCTATCCTCAGAATAGCATCCTGTATCTAACCTCAGAATAGCATCCTGTATCTAACCTCAAAATAGCGTCCTGTATCTAACCTCAGAATAGCATCCTGTAGCTAACCTCTCAGAATAGCGTTCTGTATCTATCCTCAGAATAGCATCCTGTATCTATCCTCAGAATAACGTTCTGTATCTATCCTCAGAATAGCATCCTGTATCTATCCTCAGAATAGCGTTCTGTATCTATCCTCAGAATAGCATCCTGTATCTATCCTCAGAATAGCGTACTGTATCTAACCTCAGAATAGCGTCCTGTATCTAACCTCAGAATAGCATCCTGTATCTAACCTCAGAATAGCGTCCTGTATCTATCCTCAGAATAGCGTCCTGGATCTATCCTCAGAATAGCGTCCTGTATCTATCCTCAGAATAGCGTCCTGTATCTATCCTCAGAATAGCGTACTGTATCTATCCTCAGAATAGCGTCCTGTATCTAACCTCAGAATAGCGTCCTGTATCTAACCTCAGAATAGCGTCCTGTATCTAACCTCAGAATAGCGTTCTGTATCTATCCTCAGAATAGCGTCCTGTATCTTACCTCAATAGCGTCCTGTATCTAACCTCAGAATAGTGTTCTGTATCTATCCTCAGAATAGCATCCTGTATCTAACCTCAGAATAGTGTTCTGTATCTAACCTCAGAATAGCATCCTGTATCTAACCTCAGAATAGCGTCCTGTATCTATCCTCAGAATAGCGTACTGTATCTATCCTCAGAATAGCGTCCTGTATCTAACCTCAGAATAGCGTACTGTATCTATCCTCAGAATAGCGTCCTGTATCTAACCTCAGAATAGCGTCCTGTATCTATCCTCCGAATAGCGTCCTGTATCTAACCTCAGAATAGCGTCCTGTATCTAACCTCAGAATAGCGTCCTGTATCTATCCTCCGAATAGCGTTCTGTATCTATCCTCAGAATAGCGTCCTGTATCTAACCTCAGAATAGCGCTCTGTATCTATCCTCAGAATAGCGTCCTGTATCTATCCTCAGAATAGCGTCCTGTATCTATCCTCAGAATAGCGTACTGTATCTAACCTCAGAATAGCGTCCTGTATCTAACCTCAGAATAGCGTCCTGTATCTAACCTCAGAATAGCGTTCTGTATCTAACCTCAGAATAGCGTCCTGTATCTAACCTCAGAATAGCGTTCTGTATCTAACCTCAGAATAGCGTCCTGTATCTATCCTCAGAATAGCATCCTGTATCTAACCTCAAAATAGCGTCCTGTATCTAACCTCAGAATAGCGTCCTGTATCTAACCTCAGAATAGCATCCTGTATCTAACCTCTCAGAATAGCGTTCTGTATCTATCCTCAGAATAGCGTACTGTATCTAACCTCAGAATAGCGTCCTGTATCTAACCTCAGAATAGCATCCTGTATCTAACCTCAGAATAGCGTCCTGTATCTATCCTCAGAATAGCGTCCTGTATCTATCCTCAGAATAGCGTCCTGTGTCTATCCTCAGAATAGCGTCCTGTATCTATCCTCAGAATAGCGTACTGTATCTATCCTCAGAATAGCGTCCTGTATCTAACCTCAGAATAGCGTCCTGTATCTAACCTCAGAATAGCGTTCTGTATCTAACCTCAGAATAGCGTCCTGTATCTAACCTCAGAATAGCGTCCTGTATCTAACCTCAGAATAGTGTTCTGTATCTATCCTCCGAATAGCATCCTGTATCTAACCTCAGAATAGTGTTCTGTATCTAACCTCAGAATAGCATCCTGTATCTAACCTCAGAATAGCGTCCTGTATCTATCCTCAGAATAGCGTACTGTATCTATCCTCAGAATAGCGTCCTGTATCTAACCTCAGAATAGCGTCCTGTATCTAACCTCAGAATAGCGTCCTGTATCTAACCTCAGAATAGCGTCCTGTATCTCCTCAGAATAGCGTCCTGTATCTATCCTCCGAATAGCGTCCTGTATCTAACCTCAGAATAGCGTCCTGTATCTAACCTCAGAATAGCGTCCTGTATCTATCCTCAGAATAGCGTCCTGTATCTATCCTCAGAATAGCGTCCTGTATCTATCCTCCGAATAGCGTCCTGTATCTAACCTCAGAATAGCGTCCTGTATCTATCCTCCGAATAGCGTTCTGTATCTAACCTCAGAATAGCGTCCTGTATCTAACCTCAGAATAGCGTCCTGTATCTAACCTCAGAATAGCATACTGTATCTAACCTCAGAATAGCGTCCTGTATCTAACCTCAGAATAGCGTCCTGTATCTAACCTCAGAATAGCGTCCTGTATCTAACCTCAGAATAACGTTCTGCATTGCATTCATTGATGCTGATTAGATATAGGATGTCATTTTTTTTGTTCATTCAAGGGATATGGTGCCGCTGGTTCGAGCAGCATTTATTTCCCAACCCTAATGCCTTGAAGAGGGTGGCGGTGAGCTGTCTTCTGGAACCGCTGCTGTCCATGTAGCTATGGGGTTCGATTCCCGGCTTGGGTTACTGTCTGTGCAGTGTCTGCACGTTCTCCCTGTGTCTGCGTGGGTTTCCTCCGGGTGCTCCGGTTTCCTCCCACAAGTCCTGAAAGACGTGCTGTTGGGTGAATTGGACATTCTGAATAAAAGCAAATTACTGCGGATGCTGGAATCTGAAACGAAAGAGAAAATGCTGGAAAATCTCAGCAAGTCTGGCAGCATTTGTAGGGAGAGAAAAGAGCTGACGTTTCGAGTCCGATGACTTTGACCAGCTTTGACAAAGAGTCATCGGACTCGAAACGTCAGACCTTTTCTCTCCCGACAAATGCCAGACTTGCTGAGATTTTCCAGCATTTTCTCTGGACATTCTTAATTCTCCCTCTGTGTATCCGAACAGGCGCCGGAATGTGGCGACTAGGGGATTTTCACCGTGTTAATGTAAGCCGACTTGTGACATTAATAAAGATTGTTATTATTAAATTGTTTCCCTTGGAGAATTCTGGAACCAGGGGACAGAGATTCAAGATAAGAGACAGAAGGTGTAGAGGGGACATGCATCATAGAATCATAGAATTTACAGTGCAGAAGGAGGCCATTCGGCCCATCGAGGAAGAACTTTTTTACACCGAGGGCAGTGGGAGTCTGGGATTCGCTGCCCGAGTTGGTGGTGGAGGCAGAGACCCTAAACTCTTTTACAAAGTACCTGGATCTGCACCGTCAGTGCTGTAAGATACACGACTGGACCGGGTGCAGGAAGGTGGGATTAGAAAGGGCATCTGGGCATTCCCGGGCTGGCATGGACAAGCTGGGCAGAGTGGCCTCCAGTGCTGTAACCTTTCTACGGTGCTATGATGTGGTGTAGGTACACCCACTGTGCTGTTAGGGAGGGAGTTTCAGGATGTTGCCCCAGTGACAGTGAAGGAACGGCGATATATTTCCAAGTCAGGATGGTGAGTGACTTGGAGGGGAACCTCCAGGTGGTGGGGTTCCCAGGTACCTGCTGCTCTTGTCCTTCTAGATGGTAGTGGCCGTGAATTTGGACGGTGCTGTCTAAGAAGCCTTAGTGAGTTCATGCAGTGCATCTTGTCGATAGTACACACGGCTACTGACCATTGGTGATGGAGGGGGTAAATGCTTGTGGAAGGGGAGCCAATCAAACGGCTGCTTCATCCTGGATTGTGTTGTGTTTTTTGAGTGTTGTTGGGCTGCACTCATCCAGGCGATTGCAGACTATTCCCTGACACTCCTGACTTGTGACTTATAGTTGGTCGACAGGTTTTGGAGAATCAGGTGGTGAATTACTCGCCGCAGGATTCCGAGCCTTTGACCTGCTCTGGTCAATGGTAAAACCCCCCGCCCCCCCCCCCCAAAAAGATGTTGATGAAAATAGGGAGCTGTTGGGATCAGGTCTATTGTGAAACTTCCCTGAGCCCCAATGATGCACCGTGTCAATATTCTGGCTTTACATTCTGAAGGGACTGAGAGTGGAGAGGGTGTGAAATTTCTAACAAGCTGTGCTTATTTTGTAGATGCTGTTAGCCAGTATCTGGCATTGATCTATGCTGGTTTAACCGGATCCATCACTATGATCAGCTGCACCGTGCTTGCGCTCACTCGTCTGGTGTTCGAATTCAAAGGTACAGAACATGAAATTTTAAAATTTGCCGAAGCTGACATATCCCAATCCTTCTTTCCTCTCCTTGTTCTGCACAGTAAGATAATTCTGTCGAGCCTCCATTGGCAAAGATGTGAAACCATATTTTGCGCATTTAATCGTGTAATTCTGTGTTGGAAT
This sequence comes from Scyliorhinus torazame, assembly GCF_047496885.1. NCBI lineage: Eukaryota > Metazoa > Chordata > Chondrichthyes > Carcharhiniformes > Scyliorhinidae > Scyliorhinus > Scyliorhinus torazame. Next base: position 199,755,959 of record NC_092722.1, read on the forward strand.
CACCTCCCTGTAATTGCATGTCATGTTCATGAGTGTGGCTGCTGGGCCAACCTTTAATGGAGAAGGCGATGTTGGATTGTTGTGTGAGTGCTGGAGGTGACGCTGTGTGTACCACACCACTTGGGAAATGGAAGCGAGTCTCAGCAGGGGGCTATCAGCAGGATGGGTTGGAGCTGACACAGGAACGAGAGATTCTGATTTTCTCCATCTTGCCCTCAGATACATTGGACATGACGAGCATTGAACAGCTGCTTCAGAACATCTGCCTCCTGCTCCAATCCAAAACACGTGATGTCGTCAAGTCAGCCCTGAGTTTTATCAAAGTTGTTCTGTTCATCATGGACACGAGGATTCTCGCTCAGCATCTTCAGGCCTTGGTGAGCGACACCAATGACACTCGCCCGGTCTTGCTCCTCACAACTCCCCCATAACCTGGCCCCTCTCTCTCCATCCCCATAACCCGGCCCCTCTCTCCATCCCCATAACCCGGCCCCTCTCTCCATCCCCATAACCCGGCCCCTCTCTCTCCATCCACATAACCCGGCCCCTCTCTCTCCATCCACATAACACGGCCCCTCTCTCTCCATCCACAAAACCCGGCCCCTCTCTCCATCCCCATAACCCGGCCCCCCTCTCCATCCCCATAACCCGGCCCCTCTCTCCATCCCCATAACCCGGCCCCTCTCTCCATCCCCATAACCCGTCCCCTCTCTCCATCCCCATAACCCGGCCCCTCTCTCTCCATCCACATAACCCGGCCCCTCTCTCTCCATCCACAAAACCCGACCCCTCTCTCCATCCACAAAACCCGGCCCCTCTCTCTCCGTCCCCATAACCCGTCCCCTCTCTCCATCCCCATAACCCGGCCCCTCCCTCTCCATCCACATAACCCGGCCCCTCTCTCTCCATCCACAAAACCCGGCCCCTCTCTCTCCGTCCACATAACCCGGCCCCTCTCTCTCCATCCACAAAACCCGGCCCCCCTCTCCATCCACAAAACCCGGCCCCCCTCTCCATCCCCATAACCCGTCCCCCCTCTCCATCCCCATAACCCGTCCCCTCTCTCCATCCCCATAACCCGGCCCCTCCCTCTCCATCCACATAACACGGCCCCTCTCTCTCCATCCCCATAACCCGGCCCCTCTCTCTCCATCCCCATAACCCGGCCCCTCCCTCTCCATCCACAAAACCCGGCCCCCCTCTCCATCCCCATAACCCGTCCCCCCTCTCCATCCCCATAACCCGTCCCCTCTCTCCATCCACAAAACCCGGCCCCTCTCTCCATCCCCATAACCCGGCCCCTCTCTCTCCATCCACAAAACCCGGCCCCTCTCTCTCCATCCCCATAACCCGGCCCCTCCCTCTCCATCCACAAAACCCGGCCCCCCTCTCCATCCCCATAACCCGTCCCCCCTCTCCATCCCCATAACCCGTCCCCTCTCTCCATCCACAAAACCCGGCCCCTCTCTCCATCCCCATAACCCGGCCCCTCTCTCTCCATCTCCATAACCCGGCCCCTCTCTCTCCATCCACATAACCCGTCCCCCCTCTCCATCCCCATAACCCGTCCCCTCTCTCCATCCACAAAACCCGGCCCCTCTCTCCATCCCCATAACCCGGCCCCTCTCTCATCCATCCACATAACCCGGCCCCTCTCTCTCCATCCCCATAACCCGGCCCCTCCCTCTCCATCCACAAAACCCGGCCCCTCTCTCTCCATCCCCATAACCCGGCCCCTCCCTCTCCATCCACAAAACCCGGCCCCCCTCTCCATCCCCATAACCCGTCCCCCCTCTCCATCCCCATAACCCGTCCCCTCTCTCCATCCACAAAACCCGGCCCCTCTCTCCATCCCCATAACCCGGCCCCTCTCTCTCCATCTCCATAACCCGGCCCCTCTCTCTCCATCCACATAACCCGTCCCCCCTCTCCATCCCCATAACCCGTCCCCTCTCTCCATCCACAAAACCCGGCCCCTCTCTCCATCCCCATAACCCGGCCCCTCTCATCCATCCACATAACCCGGCCCCTCTCTCCATCCCCATAAACCGGCCCCTCTCTTTCCATCCCCATAAACCGGCCCCTCTCTCCATCCCCATAACCCGGCCCCTCTCTCTCCATCCCCATAACCCGTCCCCCCTCTCCATCCCCATAACCCGGCCCCTCTCTCTCCATCCACAAAACCCGGCCCCTCTCTCCATCCACAAAACCCGGCCCCTCTCTCTCCATCCACAAAACCCGGCCCCTCTCTCTCCATCCCCATAACCCGTCCCCTCTCTCCATCCCCATAACCCGGCCCCTCTCTCTCCATCCACAAAACCCGGCCCCTCTCTCTCCATCCACAAAACCCGGCCCCTCTCTCCATCCACAAAACCCGGCCCCTCTCTCTCCATCCACAAAACCCGGCCCCTCTCTCTCCATCCCCATAACCCGTCCCCTCTCTCCATCCCCATAACCCGGCCCCTCTCTCTCCATCCACAAAACCCGGCCCCCCTCTCCATCCACAAAACCCGGCCCCTCTCTTTCCATCCCCATAACCCGGCCCCTCTCTCTCCATCCACAAAACCCGGCCCCTCTCTTTCCATCCCCATAACCCGGCCCCTCTCTCTCCATCCACAAAACCCGGCCCCTCTCTTTCCATCCCCATAACCCGGCCCCTCTCTCCATCCCCATAACCCGGCCCCTCTCTCTCCATCCCCATAAACCGGCCCCTCTCTCCATCCCCATAACCCAGCCTCTCTCTCCATCCCCATAACCCGGCCCCTCTCTCAGCCCCCAGAACCCGGTCCCTCTCTCTCCATCCCCATAACCCGGCCCCTCTCTCCATCCCCATAACCCGGCCCCTCTCTCCATCCCCATAACCCGGCCCCTCTCTCTCCATCCCCATAAACCGGCCCCTCTCTCCATCCCCATAACCCAGCCTCTCTCTCCATCCCCATAACCCGGCCTCTCTCTCTGCCCCCATAACCCAGCCCCTCTCTCCATCCCCATAACCCGGCCCCTCTCTCTGCCCCCAGAACCCGGCCCCTCTCTCCATCCCCATAACCCGGCCCCTCTCTGCCCCCATAACCCGGCCCCTCCATCCCCATAACCCGGCCCCTCTCTCCATCCCCATAACCCGGCCCCTCTCTGCCCCCATAACCCGGCCCCTCTCCCCATCCCCATAACCCGGCCCCTCCATCCCCATAACCCGGCCCCTCTCTCCATCCCCATAACCCGGCCCCTCCATCCCCATAACCCGGCCCCTCTCTCCATCCACATAACCCGGCCCCTCTCCATCCCCATAACCCGGCCCCTCTCTCTACCCCCATAACCCGGCCCCTCTCTCCGTCCCCATAACCCGGCCCCTCTCTCCATCCCCATAACCCGGCCCCTCTCTCCATCCCCATAACCCGGCCCCTCTCTCTACCCCCATAACCCGGCCCCTCTCTCCGTCCCCATAACCCGGCCCCCTTTCTCCGTCCCCATAACCCGGCCCCTCTCTCCATCCCCATAACCCGGCCCCTCTCTCCATCCCCATAACCCGGCCCCCCTCTCCATCCCCATAACCCAGCCCCTCTCTGAGCCCCCATAACCCGGCCCCTCTCTCCGTCCTCATAACCCGGCCCCTCTCTCTACCCCCATAACCCGGCCCCTCTCTCCGTCCCCATAACCCGGCCCCTCTCTCCATCCCCATAACCCAGCCCCTCTCTCCATCCCCATAACCCGGCCCCTCTCTCAGCCCCCATAACCTGGCCCCTCTCTCTGCCCCCATAACCCGGCCCCCCTCTCCATCCGGCCCCTCTCTCCGTCCCCATAGCCCGGCCCCTCCCTCCGTCCCCATAACCCGGCCCCTCTCTCTGCCCCCATAACCCGGCCCCTCTCTCCGTCCCCATAACCCGGCCCCTCTCTCCGTCCCCATAACCCGGCCCCTCTCTCCATCCGCATAACCCGGCCCCCCTCTCCATCCCCATAACCTGGCCCCTCTCTCCATCCCCATAACCCGGCCCCTCTCTCTACCCCCATAACCCGGCCCCTCTCTCCATCCCCATAACCCGGCCCCTCTCTCAGCCCCCATAACCTGGCCCCTCTCTCTGCCCCCATAACCCGGCCCCCCTCTCCATCCGGCCCCTCTCTCCGTCCCCATAGCCCGGCCCCTCCCTCCGTCCCCATAACCCGGCCCCTCTCTCTGCCCCCATAACCCGGCCCCTCTCTCCGTCCCCATAACCCGGCCCCTCTCTCCATCCGCATAACCCGGCCCCCCTCTCCATCCCCATAACCTGGCCCCTCTCTCCATCCCCATAACCTGGCCCCTCTCTCTACCCCCATAACCCGGCCCCTCTCTCCATCCCCATAACCCGGCCCCTCTCTCCATCCCCATAACCCGGCCCCTCTCTCTGCCCCCATAACCCGGCCCCTCTCTTCATCCCCATAACCCGGCCCCTCTCTCTACCCCCATAACCCGGCCCCTCTCTCTGCCCCCATAACCCGGCCCCTCTCTCCGCCCCCATAACTCGGCCCCTCTCTCCGTCCCCATAACCCGGCCCCTCTCTCTGCCCCCATAACCCGGCCCCTCTCTCTGCCCCCATAACCCGGCCCCTCCATCCCCATAAACCGGCCCCCCTCTCCATCCCCATAACCCGGCCCCCCTCTCCATCCCCATAACCCAGCCTCTCTCTCCATCCCCATAACTCGGCCCCTCTCTCCATCCCCATAACCCGGACCCCCTCTCCATCCCCATAACCCGGCCCCTCTCTCTGCCCCCATTACCCGGTTCCTCTCTCCGTCCCTGTAACCCAAACCCTCTCCGTCCTTATAATCCAGCCTCTCCGCCTCTATAACCCGGCCTATCTCTATTGTTATGACACGCTGGGCTAGTGCACGGTCCGTTCCAGCCTCACAGACCCCGGAGTCCCAACATAAATGAATTAACCAATAATTTGTGTATTTTCCTGAGATCTTTAACCCTTGACTGCTCCAACAAATTACAGGCACCAGATTTATAAGTAAAGCATGAACAAACCGTTTATTTATAACATGAGTAAAAGATGAACATGTAATGGAAATAATGAAACAATGGTCTACTAGTCTACACATTCTCAAAACCTCCCTCCACCCTCCCCCCCAGACACGCCCAAGACAGACATACGGTAAGGGGTAGGGCAGGAGTAAAAATTACAGGGATTAAAAGGGTATGAGAGATTTAAGGATCTTTGCTGCTGAGGTTGAGATTCTTATCGGCAGTGATATCTTCAGAACGCGAGTTGTTACAAACCAGCGGTGAGTTTGAATCTTTTAATGACTACCATCCATCAGAACTCCCAGACTGTCGATCTTTCTCTGGGGAATCACCTTCACACAGGAGACTCAGGTCTCTGCAATTCTATCATGCGGCCACCAGATGGACTCCGTCTTCCTGGAGTTTTCTACCTGAGAGTTTACAGCAGGTTTACACCCACTCTGCTGTTCAACTGCTGTCTGATCTCTGCACAGATTCTAGCTGTATCGTGAAGAGAGTTCTCAGACTGGGCTTTTCTCAACCATTCAGACAGAGGATTAAACTGTTACAGACTGGGTGAGAGAACCTGATTGCAGCCTTTCAAACCAGTCGTTCCCATCACAGGTCTGGCAACTGCCTGGAGTCTTTTAAAAAGGAGAGCCTTCCACAGGTCTGGCTGGGTGCCTCGTTAATTGCTTAGATGGGAGAGAGAGCTGAGCGAGAGAGAGACTGCCTTCACGCTGCTTCAGGCTTGGATCTTTCACAGAACTGAGCAAAATGGAGCTTGTTTCCCCATCTCTATAACCCGGCCTCTCTCTGTCTCTATAACCCGGCCTCTCTCTGTCTCTATAACCCGGCCTCTCTCTGTCTCTATAACCCGGCCTCTCTCTGTCTCTATAACCCGGCCTCTCTCTGTCTCTATAACCCGGCCTCTCTCTGTCTCTATAACCCGGCCTCTCTCCGTCTCTATAACCCGGCCTCTCTCTGTCTCTATAACCCGGCCTCTCTCTGTCTCTATAACCCGGCCTCTCTCTGTCTCTATAACCCGGCCTCTCTCTGTCTCTATAACCCGGCCTCTCTCCGTCTCTATAACCCGGCCTCTCTCTGTCTCTATAACCCGGCCTCTCTCCATCAATATAACCCGGCCTCTTTCTGTCTCTATAACCCGGCCTCTCTCCGCCTCTATAACCCGGCCTCTCTCCGCCTCTATAACCCGGCCTCTCTCCGCCTCTATAACCCGGCCTCTCTCTGTCTCTATAACCCGGCCTCTCTCTGTCTCTATAACCCGGCCTCTCTCTGTCTCTATAACCCGGCCTCTCTCTGTCTCTATAACCCGGCCTCTCTCAGTCTCTATAACCCGGCCTCTCTCTGTCTCTATAACCCGGCCTCTCTCTGTCTCTATAACCCGGCCTCTCTCTGTCTCTATAACCCGGCCTCTCTCTGTCTCTATAACCCGGCCTCTCTCTGTCTCTATAACCCGGCCTCTCTCTGTCTCTATAACCCGGCCTCTCTCTGTCTCTATAACCCGGCCTCTCTCTGTCTCTATAACCCGGCCTCTCTCTGTCTCTATAACCCGGCCTCTCTCTGTCTCTATAACCCGGCCTCTCTCTGTCTCTATAACCCGGCCTCTCTCTGTCTCTATAACCCGGCCTCTCTCTGTCTCTATAACCCGGCCTCTCTCTGTCTCTATAACCCGGCCTCTCTCTGTCTCTATAACCCGGCCTCTCTCAGTCTCTATAACCCGGCCTCTCTCCGTCTCTATAACCCGGCCTCTTTCTGTCTCTATAACCCGGCCTCTCTCTGTCTCTATAACCCGGCCTCTCTCTGTCTCTATAACCCGGCCTCTCTCTGTCTCTATAACCCGGCCTCTCTCTGTCTCTATAACCCGGCCTCTCTCTGTCTCTATAACCCGGCCTCTCTCTGTCTCTATAACCCGGCCTCTCTCTGTCTCTATAACCCGGCCTCTCTCTGTCTCTATAACCCGGCCTCTCTCTGTCTCTATAACCCGGCCTCTCTCTGTCTCTATAACCCGGCCTCTCTCCGTCTCTATAACCCGGCCTCTCTCTGTCTCTATAACCCGGCCTCTCTCCATCAATATAACCCGGCCTCTTTCTGTCTCTATAACCCGGCCTCTCTCCGCCTCTATAACCCGGCCTCTCTCCGCCTCTATAACCCGGCCTCTCTCCGCCTCTATAACCCGGCCTCTCTCTGTCTCTATAACCCGGCCTCTCTCTGTCTCTATAACCCGGCCTCTCTCTGTCTCTATAACCCGGCCTCTCTCTGTCTCTATAACCCGGCCTCTCTCAGTCTCTATAACCCGGCCTCTCTCTGTCTCTATAACCCGGCCTCTCTCTGTCTCTATAACCCGGCCTCTCTCTGTCTCTATAACCCGGCCTCTCTCTGTCTCTATAACCCGGCCTCTCTCTGTCTCTATAACCCGGCCTCTCTCTGTCTCTATAACCCGGCCTCTCTCTGTCTCTATAACCCGGCCTCTCTCTGTCTCTATAACCCGGCCTCTCTCTGTCTCTATAACCCGGCCTCTCTCTGTCTCTATAACCCGGCCTCTCTCTGTCTCTATAACCCGGCCTCTCTCTGTCTCTATAACCCGGCCTCTCTCTGTCTCTATAACCCGGCCTCTCTCAGTCTCTATAACCCGGCCTCTCTCCGTCTCTATAACCCGGCCTCTTTCTGTCTCTATAACCCGGCCTCTCTCTGTCTCTATAACCCGGCCTCTCTCTGTCTCTATAACCCGGCCTCTCTCTGTCTCTATAACCCGGCCTCTCTCTGTCTCTATAACCCGGCCTCTCTCTGTCTCTATAACCCGGCCTCTCTCTGTCTCTATAACCCGGCCTCTCTCAGTCTCTATAACCCGGCCTCTCTCTGTCTCTATAACCCGGCCTCTCTCTGTCTCTATAACCCGGTCTCTCTCCGTCTCTATAACCCGGCCTCTCTCCGTCTCTATAACCCGGCCTCTCTCTGTCTCTATAACCCGGCCTCTCTCAGTCTCTATAACCCGGCCTCTCTCTGTCTCTATAACCCGGCCTCTCTCTGTCTCTATAACCCGGCCTCTCTCTGTCTCTATAACCCGGCCTCTTTCTGTCTCTATAACCCGGCCTCTCTCTGTCTCTATAACCCGGCCTCTCTCTGTCTCTATAACCCGGCCTCTCTCTGTCTCTATAACCCGGCCTCTCTCTGTCTCTATAACCCGGCCTCTCTCAGTCTCTATAACCCGGCCTCTCTCTGTCTCTATAACCCGGCCTCTCTCTGTCTCTATAACCCGGTCTCTCTCCGTCTCTATAACCCGGCCTCTCTCCGTCTCTATAACCCGGCCTCTTTCTGTCTCTATAACCCGGCCTTTCTCCATCAATATAACCCGGCCTCTTTCTGTCTCTATAACCCGGCCTCTCTCTGTCTCTATAACCCGGCCTCTCTCTGTCTCTATAACCCGGCCTCTCTCCGTCTCTATAACCCGGCCTCTCTCTGTCTCTATAACCCGGCCTCTCTCCATCAATATAACCCGGCCTCTTTCTGTCTCTATAACCCGGCCTCTCTCCGCCTCTATAACCCGGCCTCTCTCCGCCTCTATAACCCGGCCTCTCTCCGCCTCTATAACCCGGCCTCTCTCTGTCTCTATAACCCGGCCTCTCTCTGTCTCTATAACCCGGCCTCTCTCTGTCTCTATAACCCGGCCTCTTTCTGTCTCTATAACCCGGCCTCTCTCCATCAATATAACCCGGCCTCTTTCTGTCTCTATAACCCGGCCTCTCTCTGTCTCTATAACCCGGCCTCTCTCTGTCTCTATAACCCGGCCTCTCTCCGTCTCTATAACCCGGCCTCTCTCTGTCTCTATAACCCGGCCTCTCTCCATCAATATAACCCGGCCTCTTTCTGTCTCTATAACCCGGCCTCTCTCCGCCTCTATAACCCGGCCTCTCTCCGCCTCTATAACCCGGCCTCTCTCCGCCTCTATAACCCGGCCTCTCTCTGTCTCTATAACCCGGCCTCTCTCTGTCTCTATAACCCGGCCTCTCTCTGTCTCTATAACCCGGCCTCTCTCTGTCTCTATAACCCGGCCTCTCTCAGTCTCTATAACCCGGCCTCTCTCTGTCTCTATAACCCGGCCTCTCTCTGTCTCTATAACCCGGCCTCTCTCTGTCTCTATAACCCGGCCTCTCTCTGTCTCTATAACCCGGCCTCTCTCTGTCTCTATAACCCGGCCTCTCTCTGTCTCTATAACCCGGCCTCTCTCTGTCTCTATAACCCGGCCTCTCTCTGTCTCTATAACCCGGCCTCTCTCTGTCTCTATAACCCGGCCTCTCTCTGTCTCTATAACCCGGCCTCTCTCTGTCTCTATAACCCGGCCTCTCTCTGTCTCTATAACCCGGCCTCTCTCTGTCTCTATAACCCGGCCTCTCTCTGTCTCTATAACCCGGCCTCTCTCAGTCTCTATAACCCGGCCTCTCTCCGTCTCTATAACCCGGCCTCTTTCTGTCTCTATAACCCGGCCTCTCTCTGTCTCTATAACCCGGCCTCTCTCTGTCTCTATAACCCGGCCTCTCTCTGTCTCTATAACCCGGCCTCTCTCTGTCTCTATAACCCGGCCTCTCTCTGTCTCTATAACCCGGCCTCTCTCTGTCTCTATAACCCGGCCTCTCTCAGTCTCTATAACCCGGCCTCTCTCTGTCTCTATAACCCGGCCTCTCTCTGTCTCTATAACCCGGTCTCTCTCCGTCTCTATAACCCGGCCTCTCTCCGTCTCTATAACCCGGCCTCTCTCTGTCTCTATAACCCGGCCTCTCTCAGTCTCTATAACCCGGCCTCTCTCTGTCTCTATAACCCGGCCTCTCTCTGTCTCTATAACCCGGCCTCTCTCTGTCTCTATAACCCGGCCTCTTTCTGTCTCTATAACCCGGCCTCTCTCAGTCTCTATAACCCGGCCTCTCTCTGTCTCTATAACCCGGCCTCTCTCCGTCTCTATAACCCGGCATCTCTCTGTCTCTATAACCCGGCCTCTCTCAGTCTCTATAACCTGGCCTCTCTCAGTCTCTATAACCCGGCCTCTCTCAGTCTCTATAACCCGGCCTCTCTCAGTCTCTATAACCCGGCCTCTCTCTGTCTCTATAACCCGGCCTCTCTCTGTCTCTATAACCCGGCCTCTTTCTGTCTCTATAACCCGGCCTCTCTCCGTCTCTATAACCCGGCCTCTTTCTGTCTCTATAACCCGGCCTCTCTCTGTCTCTATAACCCGGCCTCTCTCAGTCTCTATAACCCGGCCTCTCTCTGTCTCTATAACCCGGCCTCTCTCAGTCTCTATAACCTGGCCTCTCTCAGTCTCTATAACCCGGCCTCTCTCAGTCTCTATAACCCGGCCTCTCTCAGTCTCTATAACCCGGCCTCTCTCAGTCTCTATAACCCGGCCTCTCTCAGTCTCTATAACCCGGCCTCTCTCTGTCTCTATAACCCGGCCTCTCTCAGTCTCTATAACCCGGCCTCTCTCTGTCTCTATAACCCGGCCTCTCTCTGTCTCTATAACCCGGCCTCTCTCTGTCTCTATAACCCGGCCTCTCTCTGTCTCTATAACCCGGCCTCTCTCTGTCTCTATAACCCAGCCTCTCTCTGTCTCTATAACCCGGCCTCTCTCAGTCTCTATAACCCGGCCTCTCTCCGTCTCTATAACCCGGCCTCTCTCCGTCTCTATAACCCGGCCTCTTTCTGTCTCTATAACCCGGCCTCTTTCTGTCTCTATAACCCGGCCTCTCTCTGTCTCTATAACCCGGCCTCTCTCAGTCTCTATAACCCGGCCTCTTTCTGTCTCTATAACCCGGCCTCTCTCAGTCTCTATAACCCGGCCTCTTTCTGTCTCTATAACCCGGCCTCTTTCTGTCTCTATAACCCGGCCTCTTTCTGTCTCTATAACCCGGCCTCTCTCAGTCTCTATAACCCGGCCTCTCTCCGTCTCTATAACCCGGCCTCTTTCTGTCTCTATAACCCGGCCTCTCTCCGTCTCTATAACCCGGCCTCTCTCCGTCTCTATAACCCGGCCTCTCTCTGTCTCTATAACCCGGCCTCTCTCCGCCTCTATAACCCGGCCTCTCTCCGCCTCTATAACCCGGCCTCTCTCCGCCTCTATAACCCGGCCTCTCTCTGTCTCTATAACCCGGCCTCTCTCTGTCTCTATAACCCGGCCTCTCTCTGTCTCTATAACCCGGCCTCTTTCTGTCTCTATAACCCGGCCTCTCTCCATCAATATAACCCGGCCTCTTTCTGTCTCTATAACCCGGCCTCTCTCTGTCTCTATAACCCGGCCTCTCTCTGTCTCTATAACCCGGCCTCTCTCCGTCTCTATAACCCGGCCTCTCTCTGTCTCTATAACCCGGCCTCTCTCCATCAATATAACCCGGCCTCTCTCTGTCTCTATAACCCGGCCTCTCTCTGTCTCTATAACCCAACCTCTCTCCGTCTCTATAACCCGGCCTCTCTCCGCCTCTATAACCCGGCCTCTCTCCATCTCTATAACCCGGCCTCTCTCCATGTCTGTAACCCGGCCTCTCTCTAACTCTATAACCCGGCCCCTCTCTCTGTCTCTATAACCCGGCCTCTCTGCAATTATAATACTGCTGCTCCCACCTCGAATCCTGTAACTGATGATTCTACATTGAATAAAGTGTATTCTACATCCTTCCTCATAGAATCATAGAATTTACAGTGCAGAAGGAGCCATTCGGCCCATCAAGTCCATATGACCATAAGACATAGGAGCAGAATTAGGCCACTCGGCCCATCGAGTCTGCTCCGCCGTTCAATCATGACTGATATGTTTCTCATCCCCATCTCCTGCCTTCTCCCCATAACCCCTGATCCCCTTATTGATCAAGAACCTGTCTATCTCTGTCTTAAAGACACTCAGTGATTTGTCCTCCACAGCCTTCTGCGGCAAAGAGTTCCACAGATTCACCACCCTCTGGCTGAAGAAATTCCTCCTCATCTCTGTTTTAAAGGATCATCCCTTTAGTCTGAGATGGTGTCCTCTGGTTCTAGTTTTTCCGACAAGTGGAAACATCCTCTTCACGTCCACTCTATCCAGGCCTCGCAGTATCCTGTAAGTTTCAATAAGATCCCCTCTCATCCTTCTCAACTCCAACGAGTACAGACCCAGAATCCTCAACCGTTCCTCATACAAATTCTTCATTCCAGGGATCATTCTTGTGAATCGCCTCTGGACCCGTTCCAAGGCCAGCACATCCTTCCTTCGATACGGGGTCAAAACTGCTGACAATACTCCAAACAGGGTCTGACCAGAGCCTTATACAACCTCAGAGGTACATCCCTGCTCTTGTATTCTAGCCCTCTTGACATGAATGCTAACATTGCATTTGCCTTCTTAACTCCCGACTGAAACTGCAAGTTAACCTTAAGAGAATCATGAACAAGGACTCCCAAGAGCCTTTGTGCTTCTGATTTCCGAAGCATTTTCCCATTTAGAAAATAGTCTATGCCTAAATTCTCCTTCCAAAGTGCATAACCTCACACTTTTCCACATTGTATTTCATTTGCCATTTCATTGCCCACTCTCCTAGCTTGTCCAAGTCCTTCTGCAGCCCCCTTGCTTCCTCAATACTACCTGTCCCTCTACAGATCTTTGTATCATCTGCAAACTTAGTAACAATGCCTTCAGTACCTTCTTCCAGATCATTAATGTCTGCACCGGCCCTTACAAAGAGCACCCTACTGAAGCCCACGTATCTACTCTATCCCCGTAACCCAGTAATCCCCACTTAACATGTTTTGGACACCAAGGGCGTTTTGCATGGCCAATCCACCTAGCTCACACATCTTTGGACAATCGGATTCCTGCCCCCCCATCTTCCACTGCCCCTCTCCTGTGTCCCTGTCAGTTCACTTTTGGCCACCACGCTATACCTCTCGCCCTCATTCTCCATTGTTGCTCTCTTTAGCTTCACCTTTTCCCTCAGCCTTGCTCTGAATTCCTGTTCTTGTATTTTCAGATGGAGAGTATTGGGAGTATGCGAGATGATATGAGGCGGCATTTCCGTGTGAAATTGAAGAATATTTTCACAAAATTTATTCGCAAATTTGGGTGAGTACAGAAATGTAACCACAGGAATAATATCCCTGCTGCTGGCAGTTGAATGTGGTTTCACAGTAGTTATATGAATGGTGGTGGACAATTAAACAATTCCCTATATTGCTAAGCAGATCCAGGCCAGCAGCAACACTGGCATCAACCAAACAATGCGGAAAATTGCCCAGGTGTGTCCTGTACACAAAAAAGCAGGACAAATCCAAACGGGCCAATTACCCCACCATCCGTCTACCCATCACATCAATAAAATGATGGCAAGTTTTGTGAAAGTGGCACTTACTCAGCAAATGTTCTATAACCCGCCAGGGTCACTCAGCTCCTGCCCTCAGCATAGCCTTGGTTCAAACATGGACAAAATTGCTGAACTCCAGAGGTGAGGTGAGAGTGACTGCCCCTAACATGAAGGTGGATTGAAAAAGCCCTAACTAAACTGGAGTCAATGAAAATCGGGGTGGGGAGGGAATGTCGCTGGTTGGAGTCATACTTGGCACAAAGGAAGATGGTTATAGTTTTTGGAGGCCAATCATTTCAGTCCCAGGACATCACTGCAGGTGTTCCTCAGGGCGGTGTCCTAGGTCCAAACATCTTCAGCTACTCCATCCTACTTCCTTCCATCATAAGGTCAGAAGTGGGATGTTCGCTGATGATTGCACAATGTTCAACACCATTCGTGACTCCGCAGATGAAGGAACCCCTGTCGAAATGCAGCGAGACCTGGATAACAGGGCAGCACCCTGACCCCGATGCTGGCTTTAATTAAGTCAGCTGTTCACTCGCTGTGGCTCTCAGTTTTGTGACTCGCCTTAGAGCAGTGTTCTTCAAACGCTTTTTCCGGGGATCCATTTTTACCAACCGGCCGACCTTCGCGACCCACGCCGGCTGACCTGCACGACCCACCATTTTCTCTTACCTTATTTGCTGCTGACAAAAGTGGAGGAAATGGTTTTGGGTCCCTTTGGCCCTCGTACTCGCTCCTCCAATGGAACCTGGTGGATGAAGGTGAAGCCTTCCGGTGTCGGAAAGTATGGAGTCTCCATCTGTCCAAAGTTCTGCATTTTCTGCCTGTAAAATTTTATCAAATAAAACCCCCCCGAACTTGTAAACCAAAAAGCTGCAACCGTTAAAAAAATAAACAGCCACACTGCGCATGCGCATAGTTTTGTGCGCGCCGATGATCTGGCACGCATGCGCAGTGCGGCCGCATTTATTTTTTACATGTTCGTGGCCGTTTTGAAGGCCGCTTGCAGCCGGCATTATTAACAGCCAGCTGTTGCGTGCAGATTTGCGCGATCGGGAGCGCTGCGGCGGACGGCTCCGTGACCCTCCCGAAACCCGCCCACGACACACCCGCGGGTCGCGCCCCCGAGTTTGACAATGCCTGCCTTAGAGGGTGTGAGTTTGAAGAATCTATAGTTCTCCTTTGGTCTGCTTTTCACCCACATCCCTCCTCCTTACCCTCCAGGTTTGAGATGATTGATAGCATGGTTCCAGAGGAATATCACAGGGTGCTCGTCAACATTCGCAAGGCAGAAGCACGGAGTAAGAGGCAGCGGGCTCTGAAACGAGGTGCGAGTGGCTCAGAGAGTGAAGATGAAACTCCAAAACAGAACGGGGACAGGTGAGGAGTAAAATCATCTTCAGGGAGTGAGTGACCAAAGCTCACAACAATGCAGGGCTCGGAGGATCTGTGGCTTCCTCCGCAGGGAGTAATACAAGCAAGACCTTAAAGCATATTTAAATGACTTTTGCAACCTAAAGAGCTTTGACATACGTTTTGACTGTAGCCACTATTACAATGCAGGAAAGGCAGGAGTTCTCACAAACCAAACTCTCAAACTGCAGCGAGCAAAGGTGTTATGGATTTGGTTGAAAGATAAATATTAATAACTTAATATTGAGAACAAAAAGAATGGTGTAAGGACCCAGAATAGCTTCAGAGATGCTAAGAGAGCACTCACACTCAAACACACACATGAACTGTGTTGTTCTGTATGCATTTCTTTGGGGTGGAAAAATAATTCTACAGAGTTAAAACTTGTTACCTAACCTCGCTTGGATTGTGGACCTCTCCTTGGTGATCTCCTCTGCTCTTCAATATACAATGCAGCACTCGCTCAGTACTGACTCTCTGACAGTGCAGCCCTCCCTCAGTACTGACTCTCTGACAGTACAGCACTCCCTCAGTACTGACCCTGACAGTGCGGCACTCCCTCAGTACTGACCCTCTGACAGTGCAGCACTCCCTCAGTACTGACCCTCTGACAGTACAGCACTCCCTCAGTACTGACCCTCTGACAGTGCGGCACTCCCTCAGTACTGACCCTCTGACAGTGCGGCACTCCCTCAGTACTGACCCTCTGACAGTGCAGCACTCCCTCAGTACTGACCCTGTGACAGTGCAGCACTCCCTCAGTACTGACCCTCTGACTGTGCAGCACTCCCTCAGTACTGACCCTCTGACAGTGCAGCACTCCCTCAGTACTGACCCTCTGACAGTGCAGCCCTCCCTCAGTACTGACCCTCTGACAGTGCAGCACTCCCTCAGTACTGACCCTCTGACAGTGCAGCACTCCCTCAGTACTGACCCTCTGACTGTGCAGCACTCCCTCAGTACTGACCCTCTGACAGTGCGGCACTCCCTCAGTACTGACCCTCTGACAGTGCAGCCCTCCCTCAGTACTGACCCTCTGACAGTGCAGCACTCCCTCAGTACTGACCCTCTGACAGTGCAGCACTCCCTCAGTACTGACCCTCTGACAGTGTGGCATTCCCTCAGTACTGACCCTCTGACAGTGCGGCACTCCCTCAGTACTGACCCTCTGACAGTGCAGCACTCCCTCAGTACTGACCCTCTGACAGTGCAGCACTCCCTCAGTACTGACCCTCTGACAGTGCGGCACTCCCTCAGTACTGACCCTCTGACAGTGCGACACTCCCTCAGTACTGACCCTCTGACAGTGCAGCACTCCCTCAGTACTGACCCTCTGACAGTGCGGCACTCCCTCAGTACTGACCCTCTGACAGTGCGGCACTCCCTCAGTACTGACCCTCTGACAGTGCAGCACTCCCTCAGTACTGACCCTCTGACAGTGCGGCACTCTCTCAGTACTGACCCTCTGACAGTGCGGCACTCCCTCAGTACTGACCCTCTGACAGTGCGGCACTCCCTCAGTACTGACCCTCTGACAGTGCGGCACTCCCTCAGTACTGACCCTGTGACAGTGCGGCACTCCCTCAGTACTGACCCTCTGACAGTGCGGCACTCCCTCAGTACTGACCCTCTGACAGTGCGACACTCCCTCAGTACTGACCCTCTGGCAGTGCAGCACTCCCTCAGTACTGACCCTCTGACAGTGCGACACTCCCTCAGTACTGACCCTCTGACAGTGCGACACTCCCTCAGTACTGACCCTCTGACAGTGCGACACTCCCTCAGTACTGACCCTCTGACAGTGCAGCACTCCCTCAGTACTGACCCTCTGGCAGTGCAGCACTCCCTCAGTACTGACCCTCTGACAGTGCAGCACTCCCTCAGTACTGACCCTCTGACAGTGCGACACTCCCTCAGTACTGACCCTCTGACAGTGCGACACTCCCTCAGTACTGACCCTCTGACAGTGCCGCACTCCCTCAGTACTGACCCTCTGACAGTGCAGCACTCCCTCAGTACTGACCCTCCCACAGTGCAGCACTCCCTCAGTACTGACCCTCTGACAGTGCTGCAAACATGGTTGAGGTGATTTAGTTTGGAGATCACGTCAAGGAATTTAGTCCCTGTGGAGTATCGATCTATTCCACTCTAACTCTGTGGTTTGAAATTCACGGCCTGTGTCACTCAGTCGGTTGGTATGATTTTTATTTCAGTATTGAAGAGATTCTGGCGGAGACTGATTCTGAAGATGAGGGAAATGAGAAAGGAGAGAAAGCAGCAAAGAAGCGATTGATGAAGCAGAGCCGAGCATGGCTGAAGGAGGGAGAGGAGGACGATCCCCTCAATTTTCTGGATCAAAATGTAGCACAGAGGGTGCTGGGTAAGCTACAAGCAATGGGGACAGGGAAGGCCATTCGGTCCCTCGAGTCCGCTTTGCCCTTCAATAGGATTGTGGCTCAGTTGCACTTTCCCCTCATTATCCCTGTGGTGGATTCTCTTTGAGTTCAGAAGCTGCCAGCAGCTCAACAGATCATTAAGTACATGAGAAGAAAAGGGAATAAAAGAAAATACATAATAGGGCAACACAACATATACAATGTAACTACATAAGCACTGGCATCGGGTGAAGCAGACAGGGTGTAGTGGACTGACCTCATTAACACTACACCCTGTCTGCTTCACCCGATGCCAGTGCTTATGTAGTTACATTGTATATGTCGCGTTGCCCTATTATGTATTTTCTTTTATTCCCTTTTCTTCTCATGTATTTAATGATCTGTTGAGCTGCTCGCAGAAAAATACTTTTCACTGTACCTCGGTACACGTGACAATAAACAAATCCAATCCAATCCAAGAAAGGGGCAGGAAGTAAGGTGGGTGGGCTTGGTGGATGTTTGAGAAAGGGGGGGGGGGAGGTGGAACTTGGGGAAGTGGGGGCTGGGTTTTTCTTTTGGAAGGGGCTGTAGGAACACAGAGCCAGAATGCTGTGAGGGTGAGGGACTGATGCCTGTCTCTGGACTGGGAGTGAGCTACCAGTAAGGGGCTGATGAATTCCCAGCTAATTAAAGTCTCAACATTGACAGCTTTTCTATCACCTCATTCATTCTTGAATCTTTTTTACAGCGACTAAACCAGACCTAAGACCGAAAACATCCATCAAACACCAGTTCCCAGTGACATCAGATGGCCGGCTGGTCATTGGTCAAAAGGCTAAGGACGAAGAAATGAATGGTGAATGTTTTGGATGTTTTTTGTCTGTACACGGAGCCCAACCTGAGGCTCCCACAGGGCCGGAGACCACTCTTATAGTCCAACCCCCCTGTGGTCAATGTGGCCCACGGTGCCCCCTGTGATCAGTGCGGCCCGTGGTGCCCCCTGTAGTCAGTGTGGGCCAAGGTGCCCCTGTGGTCAGTGCGGCCCAAGGTGCCCCTGTGGTCAGTGTGGCCTGACGTGTCCCTGTGGTCAGTGTGGCCTGAGGAGTCCTTGTGGTCAGTGCGGCCTGAGGCGTCTGTGGTCAGTGCCGTCTGAGGTAACCCCTGTGGTCAGTCCGGCCTGAGGTGTCCCTGTGGTCAGTGTGGCCCGAGGTCCCTGTGGTCAGTGTGGCCCGAGGAGTCCCTGTGGTCAGTGAGGCGTCCCTGTGGTCAGTGCAGTCTGAGGTAACCCCTGTGGTCAGTGCGGCCTGAGGTGTCCCTGTGGTCAGTCCGGCCTGAGGTGTCCCTGTGGTCAGTCCGGCCTGAGGTGTCCCTGTGGTCAGTGCGGCCCGAGGTGCCCCTGTGGTCAGTGCGGCCCGAGGTGCCCCTGTGGTCAGTGCGGCCCGAGGTACCCCTGTGGTCAGTGCAGCCCGAGGTACCCCTGTGGTCAGCGCGGCCCGAGGTGCCCCTGTGGTCAGCGCGGCCCGAGGTGTCCCTGTGGTCAGTGCGGCCCGAGGTGCCCCTGTGGTCAGTGCGGCCCGAGGTAACCCTTGTGGTCAGGGCGGCCTGCGGTGTCCCTGTGGTCAGTGCGGCCCGAGGTGTCCCTGTGGTTAGTGCGGCCCAAGGTAATCCCTGTGGTCAGCGTGGCTCCAGCCGCCCCTGTGGTCAGTGCGGCCCGAGCCACCCCTGTGGTCCGTGCCGCCCGAGGTAGCCCCTGTGGTCAGTGCGGTCTGAGGCGCCCCCTGTGGTCAGTGCAGTCTGAGGCGCCCCCTGTGGTCAGTGCGGCCTGAGTTGTCCCTGTGGTCAGTGCAGTCTGAGGCGCCCCCTGTGGTCAGTGCGGCCTGAGTTGTCCCTGTGGTCAGTGCAGTCTGAGGCGCCCCCGTGGTCAGTGCGGTCTGAGGTAACCCCTGTGGTCAGTGCAGCCCGAGTTGTCCCTGTGGTCAGTGCGGCCTGAGACGTCCCTGTTGACAGTGCGGCCCAATGTGTCCCTGTGGTCAGTGCAGCCCGAGGTTCACCTGTGGTCAGTGCGGCCCGAGGTGCCCCTGTGGTCTGTGCAGTCCGAGGTGCCCCTGTGGTCAGCGCGGCCCGAGGTGTCCCTGTGGTCAGTGCGGCCTGAGCTAACCCCTGTGGTCAGTGCTGCCCGAGGTGTCTCTGTGGTCAGTGCGGCCTGAGCTAACCCCTGTGGTCAGTGCTGCCCGAGGTGTCTCTGTGGTCAGTGCGGCCCGAGGTGCCCCTGTGGTCTGTGCAGTCCGAGGTGCCCCTGTGGTCAGTGCAGCCCGAGGTGTCCCTGTGGTCAGTGCGGCCTGAGCTAACCCCTGTGGTCAGTGCTGCCCGAGGTGTCTCTGTGGTCAGTGCGGCCTGAGGTGTCCCTGTGGTCAGCGCGGCCCCATGTGTCCCTGTGGTCAGTGCGGCCTGAGGCATCCCTGTGGTCAGTGCGGCCTGAGGTGTCCCTGTGGTCAGTGCATCCCAAGGTGTCCCTGTGGTCAGTGCATCCCAAGGTGTCCCTGTGGTCAGTGCGGCCTGAGGTGTCCCTGTGGTCAGTGCATCCCAAGGTGTCCCTGTGGTCAGTGCAGCCCGAGGTATCCCCTGTGGTCAGTGCGATTTTCCCAGTTGGGTGTGTGGGTCCACACACGAGGGAGTCGGCACATCCCCAGATCAGGGCTGGGCGACAGATTCTCTCAGTCACAGTGGGAGGGAGCAATGTGATGTCTGGGAGCGGGTGTCCGCCGGGGCGGGGGGCGGGGGGGTGGATTCCATTGTGTCTCCTGGAGTCACGCGGTGGGCTGACTGCTCTGAGTTGACCTGGTGGTGATGTTGGTGGAAATTCCTTTCTTTTCAGGTTCTGAGGATGAAACAAATAAAATCTTGGAGGAAGTTGGTGTGAAAACGGTGAGTGTTTGTCCCCAGTCCATTGGAGCATTCTTCTCATTATTCCAGGTCCCAACAATTCCTCATCATCACCAACCTCCAAGCGACCTTCATCCTCATCGTCTGACCCCACCACCCAGTCTTCGCCCCCATCGTCCAGGCTCTACCCCCCACCCCGCAGATTGTCCAGGCTCTACCCCCCACCCCGCAGATTGTCCAGGCTCTACTCCCCACCCCGCAGATTGTCCAGGCTCTACCCCCCCACCCCCCAGATTGTCCAGACT
This sequence comes from Scyliorhinus torazame, assembly GCF_047496885.1. Classification (NCBI taxonomy): domain Eukaryota; kingdom Metazoa; phylum Chordata; class Chondrichthyes; order Carcharhiniformes; family Scyliorhinidae; genus Scyliorhinus; species Scyliorhinus torazame. Next base: position 199,776,255 of record NC_092722.1, read on the forward strand.
CTACCCCCCACCCCGCAGATTGTCCAGGCTCTACCCCCCCAGATTGTCCAGACTCTACCCCCCACCCCCCAGATTGTCCAGGCTCTACCCCCCACCCCCCAGATTGTCCAGACTCTACCTGCTCTTTCCCCCCCCCCCCCCCCCCCAAATAATCGTGCAGGCTCTCTCCCCCTCCCACCCATCGTTTAGGTTCTCTTCCCCCCCCTCCCCTAATCCACATTCTGCCCCCCCTTGCCTGTCTCTGACCCCCCCCCCCCTCATCCATCTCTGACCCCCCTCATCCATCTCTGACCCCCCCCCCCCCCCCCCCCCCGTCCATCTCTGACCCTCCCCGTCTATCTCTGCCCCCCTTGTCCATCTATGCCCCTCCCTGTCGCCAGGCATCTGTTTGCCCCCAGTCGCTATTTGCCCCCAGTCGCTGTTTCCCCCACCCCCGTCTCTGTTTGACCCCCCGAGTCCTTGCTCCACCTGCAACCTCTCCTCTGTTTAGCCTCCCCCCACCCCCTGAACTCTTGTCTCCTCCCTCTACCCAAATTTTAATTCTTGTTTTGAATTTGTGTTTGTGTAGAAAGATGTACAGAAGCAAAAGTTTAGAAGTGCTGATGGTAATGAGATTGCCACAGATTCATACTATAAAGGTAAGCGGAAAATTCTCCCTGCACCTCTTTCCATAGTTTAATGTACAGTATTCTGTAGATAGCATACAGAATGGGGAGTCAGTGGCATAGTTATATTGCCGCCGGATTAGTAATCCAGAGACCGGGGCATCACGGCGGCGCAGTGGTTAGCACTGCTGCCTCACGGCGCTGAGGTCCCAGGTTCGATCCCGGCTCTGGGTCACTGTCCGTGTGGAGTTTGCACATTCTCCCCATGTTTGCGTGGGTCTCACCCCCACAACCCAAAGATGCGCAGGGTAGGCGGATTGGACACGCTAAATTGCCCCTTAATTGGAAAAAAGAAAATGAATTGGGTACTCTAAATTTATTTTAAAACATAAAACATAGAACATCGAACAATACAGCGCAGTACAGGCCCTTCGGCCCACGATGTTGCACCGAAACAAAAGCCATCTAACCTACACTATGCCATTATCATCCATATGTTTATCCAATAAACTTTTAAATGCCCTCAATGTTGGCGAGTTCACTACTGTAGCAGGTAGGGCATTCCACGGCCTCACTACTCTTTGCGTAAAGAACCTACCTCTGACCTCTGTCCTATATCTATTACCCCTCAGTTTAAAGTTATGTCCCCTCGTGCCAGCCATATCCATCCGCGGGAGAAGGCTCTCACTGTCCACCCTATCCAACCCCCTGATCATTTTGTATGCCTCTATTAAGTCTCCTCTTAACCTTCTTCTCTCCAACGAAAACAACCTCAAGTCCATCAGCCTTTCCTCATAAGATTTTCCCTCCATACCAGGCAACATCCTGGTAAATCTCCTCTGCACCCGCTCCAAAGCCTCCACGTCCTTCCTATAATGCGGTGACCAGAACTGTACGCAATACTCCAAATGCGGCCGTACCAGAGTTCTGTACAGCTGCAACATGACCTCCCGACTCCGGAACTCAATCCCTCTACCAATAAAGGCCAACACTCCATAGGCCTTCTTCACAACCCTATCAACCTGGGTGGCAACTTTCAGGGATCTATGTACATGGACACCCAGATCCCTCTGCTCATCCACACTTTCAAGAACTTTACCATTAGCCAAATATTCCGCATTCCTGTTATTCCTTCCAAAGTGAATCACCTCACACTTCTCTACATTAAACTCCATTTGCCACCTCTCAGCCCAGCTCTGCAGCTTATCTATATCCCTCTGTAACCTGCTACATCCTTCCACACTATCGACAACACCACCGACTTTAGTATCGTCTGCAAATTTACTCACCCACCCTTCTGCGCCTTCCTCTCGGTCATTGATAAAAATGACAAACAGCAATGGCCCCAGAACAGATCCTTGCGGTACTCCACTTGTGACTGTACTCCATTCTGAACATTTCCCAACAACCACCACCCTCTGTCTTCTTTCAGCTAGCCAATTTCTGATCCACATCTCTAAATCACCCTCAATCCCCAGCCTCCGTATTTTTTGCAATAGCCTACCGTGGGGAACCTTATCAAACGCTTTGCTGAAATCCATATACACCACATCAACTGCTCTACCCTCGTCTACCTGTTCAGTCACCTTCTCAAAGAACTCAATAAGGTTTGTGAGGCATGACCTACCCTTCACAAAGCCATGCTGACTATCCCTGATCATATTATTCCTATCTAGATGATTATAAATCTTGTCTCTTATAATCCCCTCCAAGACTTTACCCACTACAGACGTGAGGCTCACTGGTCTATAGTTGCCGGAGTTGTCTCTGCTCCCCTTTTTGAACAAAGGGACCACATTTGCTGTCCTCCAGTCCTCTGGCACTATTCCTGTAGCCAATGATGACATAAAAATCAAAGCCAAAGGTCCAGCAATCTCTTCCCTGGCCTCCCAGAGAATCCTAGGATAAATCCCATCAGGTCCCGGGGACTTATCTATTTTCAGCCTGTCCAGAATTGCCAACACCTCTTCCCTACGTACCTCAATGCCATCTATTCTATTAGCCTGGGGCTCAGCATTCTCCTCCACAACATTATCTTTTTCCTGAGTGAATACTGACGAAAAATATTCATTTAGTATCTTGCCTATCTCTTCAGACTCCACACACAATTTCCCATCCCTGTCCTTGACTGGTCCTACTCTTTCCCTCGTCATTCGCTTATTCCTGACATACCTATAGAAAGCTTTTGGGTTTTCCTTGATCCTTCCTGCCAAATACTTCTCATGTCCCCTCCTTGCTCGTCTTAGCTCTCTCTTTAGATCCTTCCTCGCTACCTTGTAACTATCCATCGCCCCAACCGAAACTTCACACTTCATCTTCACATAGGCCTCCTTCTTCCTCTTAACAAGAGATTCCACTTCCTTGGTAAACCACGGTTCCCTCGTTCGACGCCTTCCTCCCTGTCTGACCGGTACATACTTATCAAGAACACGCAGTAGCTGATCCTTGAACAAGCCCCACTTATCTAGTGTGCCCAACACTTGCAGCCTACTTCTCCACCTTATCCCCCCCAAGGCACGTCTAATGGCATCATAATTGCCCTTCCCCCAGCTATAACTCTTGCCCTGCGGTGTATACTTATCCCTTTCCATCATTAACGTAAACGTCACCGAATTGTGGTCACTGTCCCCAAAGTGCTCTCCTACCTCCAAATCCAACACCTGGCCTGGTTCATTACCCAAAACCAAATCCAACGTGGCCTCGCCTCTTGTTGGCCTGTCAACATATTGTTTCAGGAAACCCTCCTGCACACACTGTACAAAAAACGACCCATCTATTGTACTCAAACTATATCTTTTCCAGTCAATATTTGGAAAGTTAAAGTCTCCCATAATAACTACCCTGTTACTTTCGCTCATATCCAGAATCATCTTCGCCATCCTTTCCTCTACATCCCTAGAACTATTAGGAGGCCTATAAAAAACTCCCAACAGGGTGACCTCTCCTTTCCTGTTTCTAACTTCAGCCCATACTACCTCGGAAGAAGAGTCCCCATCTAGCATCCTCTCCGCCACCGTAATACTGCTCTTGACTAGCAGCGCCACACCTCCCCCTCTTTTGCCTCCTTCTCTGAGCTTACTAAAACACCTAAACCCCGGAACCTGCAACATCCATTCCTGTCCCTGCTCTATCCATGTCTCCGAAATGGCCACAACATCGAAGTCCCAGGTACCAACCCATGCTGCCAGTTCCCCTACCTTGTTTCGTATACTCCTGGCATTGAAGTAGACACACTTCAAACCACCTACCTGAACACTGGCCCCCTCCTGCGACGTCAAATCTGTGCTCCTGACCTCTATACTCTCATTCTCCCTTACCCTAAAACTACAATCCAGGTTCCCATGCCCCTGCTGCATTAGTTTAAACCCCCCCCCCAAAGAGCACTAACAAATCTCCCCCCCAGGATATTTGTGCCCCTCAGGTTTAGATGTAGACCATCCTGTCTGTAGAGGTCCCACCTTCCCCAGAAAGAGCCCCAGTTATCCAGAAATCTGAATCCCTCCCGCCTGCCCCATCCCTGTAGCCACGTGTTTAATTGCTCTCTCTCCCTATTCCTCATCTCACTATCACGTGGCACGGGCAACAACCCAGAGATAACAACTCTGTTTGTTCTCGTTCTGAGCTTCCATCCTAGCTCCCTGAAAGCCTGCCTGACATCCTTGTCCCCTTTCCTACCTCTGTCGTTAGTGCCAATGTGGACCACGACTTGGGGCTGCTCCCCCTCCCCCCTAAGGACCCGGAAAACACGATCCGAGACATCACGTACCCTTGCACCTGGGAGGCAACATACCAAACGTGAGTCTCTCACGCTCCCACAAAATCTCCTATCTGTGCCCCTGACTATAGAGTCCCCAATTACTAATGCTCTGCTCCTCTCCCCCCTTCCCTTCTGAGCAACAGGGACAGACTCCGTGCCAGAGGCCCGTACCCCATGGCTTACCCCTGGTAAGTCCCCCCCCCCCCCACAAGCATCCAAAGCGGTATACTTGTTTCTCAGGGGAACGACCGCAGGGGATCCCTGCACTGACTGCTTTTTCCCAGTCCCTCCTCCAGTTACATTTTTTTAAAAAGTAATCCAGGGAGCCAGAGTAACGCGCTGGGAACCTGAGTTCCAATCCCACCACGGCAGATGGTGAAATTGGAATTAAAAGTCAAATGATGACCATGAAACCATTGTTGTAAAAACCCATCTGGTTCACTAACGTCCTTTAGGGAAGAAAATCTGCCGTCCTTACCCGGTCTGGACTACATGTGACTCCAGACCCACAGCAATGTGGTTGTCCCTTAAATACCCTCCGGGACGGCCAATAAATGCCGACCCAGTCAGCAACACCCACATGACAAATAATTTTTTGAAAAGACCCCATTCCCCTCTACATGTTGTCGAGGTTGCTCTGCCCCTCAACAAGATTGAGGCTCACGGAACAGCGTGGTCACGGAACAGCGTGGTCACTTTTGAACTGGATACCAAATTGCCTCCAGTATATGGCGAGTCATAATAAATGGTTATTTTTCAGGCTGGAGGACAGTAAACAAACCAAGATCGCTGCTGGGACCATTGTGATTTTTTTGCGTTATGTATTTGCTGGCGATAGGAAAATTTGAAGGCATTGCAGATAGTGAGGATGAGACCGATTGTCTGCAACATGAAACCAGTAGACTAGCAGAACAGGCAAGCAAGTGGCTGATGACTTCATGTCAGATGTCCTCCTCCTGCACTGTAATTGACTCAATTCTAAAAGAGATGCTGAGAGATCTGGTAGTGGGTGACTCGCTGCCGGAGGAGGTGGTGGAAGCAGGGACGATAGTGACGTTTAAGGGGCGTCTTGACAAATACATGAATAGGATGGGACTAGAGGGATACGGACCCCAGAAGTGCAGAAGGTTTTAGGTTAGACGGGCAGCATGGTCGGCGATGGCTTGGAGGGCCGGAGGGCCTGTTCCTGTGCTGCATTTTCTGTGCATAAGTTGTTGAGAAAATGGTTAAAAAGGCTTGTTCGATCCTGAGCTTTATAAATAGCATTGAGGACAACAGTAAGGAGCGAAACCTTACTGAAACACCGGTTTACTCTCACTATTGTCCAATTCTGGGGACCACATTTTAGGAAGGATGTTAAGGCATCAGAGAGAGGGCAGAAAAGTTTCCTGAGAATGGTTCCAGGGAAAGGGCTGAAAGGAGTAGATAAGGAGAATCTGTTCCCATTGCTGAAGGGTTGAGGATCCGGGGACACAGATTTAAGGTGGATGGCAAAAAACAACGGTGACATGAGACAAAATCTCCCAAACTCATGGTTGGGATTTGGAATTAACTCTGTGTGTGTGTGTGTGTGTGTGTGTGTGTGTGTGTGTGTGTGTGTGGTGGAGGCAGATTTAATCCAGGTTTCATTGCCTGAGTGTTGTGGTAGAGGCAGATTTAATCCAGGTTTCACCGCCTGAGTGTGTGGTAGAGGTGGATTTAATCCAGGTTTCACTGCCTGAGTGTTGTGGTAGAGGCAGATTTAATCCAGGTTTCAAAAGGGAATTGTATAAACACCTGAAAGGAAAAGGATTTGCAGGTCAGTGATGAAAGACTGGTGGTGTGGGAAAGGCAAATTTATCACCAGCTGTGCTGTACAAATTTCCTGCTTGCCTCCAGCTCCATGGGCCCTCGTCCTGTACAACAGCCTTCCGCCCCCTGAACATCAAAAAATACTGCATCAACTGGTAACACCCTCAAAAATCTCATTCGTAGATTTTTCAAACATGATTTTCCCCTCCACAAACCACATTGACGCTGTCTAATCAGATGATGGTCGCTGTTACCATTTCCTTAATAATTGCAGCACTTTCCCTGTGACTGATGCCAGGCTAACTGCGTGTCGCTCCCTATTTTCGCTCTCCTGTTTTGTTGAGTAGGGTTACGCTTGCTGCCTGCTACTCTATGAGGACCCTTTTCGAATGTAGGGAATTCTAAATCCAAACCACTGCAGCTGCTATCTCTCTAACCACCTCTTTTGGAACATCGGCCCCCAGAGTTCTGCCAAATTTAAATTCCATTAATTTCTCCAGTAATTTACTGATATAATTTCCTTTATTTGTTCATGGGATGTGTGCACTGTTAGTTAGGGCAGCATTTATAGCCCCATCCTTAGTTGCCCTTCAGAAGGTGGTGGTGAGCTGCCTTCTTGAACCCTGCAGCCTCTGGGGTGTAGGTACACCCACTGTGCTGTTAGGGAGGGACTTCCAGGATTTTGCCCCAGCGACAGTGAAGGAACGGCGATATATTTCCAACCAGGGGCTGGTTTAGCACACTGGGCTAAACAGCTGGCTTGAAATGCAGAACAAGGCAGCCGCGCGGGTTCAATTCCCATACCAGCCTCCCCGAACAGGCGCTGGAATGTGGCGACTAGGGGCTTTTCACAGTAACTTCATTGAAGCCTACTTGTGACAATAAGCGATTATTATAATTATTAAGTTGGGGTGGTGAGTGACTGGGAGGGGAACCTCCTGGTGGGGGTCCAAGCTGTCTGCTGCCAGGGCTTCCCAAACTTTTCCAGCCACTGAACATTTTTGACCTCCAAAGATACTGAAGGAACCTCTGAGAAACATTCTTAATGTGTTCAATAGCCAAGTCACGACAACATTCACACAATAGGTAACTTGTAGAAGTCTTTTCTGTTACTTATATTTACTGTATTTAAAAAGTTCAATTATTTAAAAATGATCTTTTGTCATTTTTTATGGGGTCAATGTTGCTGTTCATTTGGTTCAAATGGGAAGAGAGCTGCTGGACGCAGACACTCACTCGCTCTCCCACTCACTCGCTCTCCCACTCACTCGCTCTCCCACTCACTCGCTCTCCCACTCGCTCGCTCACTCGCTCTCCCACTCGCTCACTCGCTCTCCCACTCGCTCACTCGCTCTCCCACTCACTCGCTTTCCCACTCACTCACTCGCTTTCCCACTCACTCACTCGCTCTCCCACTCACTCACTCGCTCTCCCACTCACTCGCTCTCCCACTCACTCGCTCTCCCACTCACTCGCTCTCCCACTCACTCGCTCTCCCACTCACTCGCTCTCCCACTCACTCGCTCTCCCACTCACTCGCTCTCCCACTCACTCGCTCTCTCACTCGCTCTCCCACTCACTCACTCGCTCTCCCACTCACTCACTCGCTCTCCCACTCACTCACTCGCTCTCCCACTCACTCGCTCTCCCACTCACTCGCTCACTCACTCACTCGCTCTCCCACTCACTCACTCGCTCTCCCACTCACTCACCCGCTCTCCCACTCACTCACCCGCTGTCCCACTCACTCACCCGCTCTCCCACTCACTCACCCGCTCTCCCACTCACTCACCCGCTCTCCCATTCACTCACCCGCTCTCCCACTCACTCACCCGCTCTCCCACTCACTCACTCGCTCTCCCAATCACTGTCCCACTCACTCGCACTCCCACTCACTCGCACTCCCACTCACTCGCACTCCCACTCACTCGCACTCCCACTCACTCGCACTCCCACTCACTCGCACTCCCACTCACTCGCACTCCCACTCACTCGCACTCCCACTCACTCGCACTCCCACTCACTCGCACTCCCACTCACTCGCACTCCCACTCACTCGCACTCCCACTCACTCGCACTCCCACTCACTCGCACTCCCACTCACTCGCACTCCCACTCACTCGCACTCCCACTCACTCACTCGCACTCCCACTCACTCACTCGCTCTCCCACTCACTCGCTCTCACTCACTCGCTCTCCCACTCACTCACGCACACTCACTCGCTCTCCCACTCTCTCTCCAACTCACTCGCTCTCCCACTCACTCGCTCTCCCACTCACTCGCTCTCCCACTCACTCGCTCTCCCACTCACTCGCTCTCCCACTCACTCGCTCTCCCACTCACTCGCTCTCCCACTCACTCGCTCTCCCACTCACTCGCTCTCCCACTCACTCGCTCTCCCACTCACTCGCTCTCCCACTCACTTGCTCTCCCACTCACTTGCTCTCCCACTCACTCGCTCTCCCACTCATTCGCTCTCCCACTCACTCACTCGCTCTTTCACTCCTCACTCACCCGCTCTCCCATTCACTCACTCGCTCCCACTCACTCACTCGCTCTCCCACTCACTCACGCATTCACTCACTCGCTCTCCCACTCACTCACCCGCTCTCCCACTCACTCACCCGCTCTCCCACTCACTCACTCGCTCTCCCACTCACTCACCCGCTCTCCCACTCACTCACCCGCTCTCCCACTCACTCACCCGCTCGCCCACTCACTCACCCGCTCTCCCACTCACTCACTCGCTCTCCCACTCACTCGCTCTCCCACTCACTCGCTCTCCCACTCACTCGCTCTCCCACTCACTCGCTCTCCCACTCACTCGCTCTCCCACTCACTCGCTCTCCCACTCACTCGCTCTCCCACTCACTCGCTCTCCCACTCACTCACTCGCTCTCCCACTCACTCACTCGCTCTCCCACTCACCCGCTCTCCCACTCACTCACCCGCTCTCCCACTCACTCACTCGCTCTCCCACTCACTGTCCCACTCACTCGCACTCCCACTCACTCGCACTCCCACTCACCCGCACTCCCACTCACTCGCACTCCCACTCACTCGCACTCCCACTCACTCGCACTCCCACTCACTCCCACTCACTCACTCGCACTCCCACTCACTCACTCGCTCTCGCACTCACTCGCTCTCACACTCTCTCTCCAACTCACTCGCTCTCCCACTCACTCGCTCTCCCACTCACTCGCTCTCCCACTCACTCACTCACCCACTCATTCGCTCTCCCACTCACTCGCTCTCCCACTCACTCGCTCTCCCACTCACTCGCTCTCCCACTCACTCGCTCTCCCACTCACTCGCTCTCCCACTCACTCGCTCTCCCACTCACTCACTCGCTCTTTCACTCCTCACTCACCCGCTCTCCCATTCACTCACTCGCTCCCACTCACTCACTCGCTCTCCCACTCACTCACGCATTCACTCACTCGCTCTCCCACTCACTTGCTCTCCCACTCACTCGGTCTTACACACCCACTCATTTACTCTCCCACTCACACTCACATACACGCTCTCCCACGCACTCTCCCACTCACTCACTCACTCTCACACTCTCTCTCACTCACTCACTCACTCTCACACTCACTCTCACTCACTCACTCACTCTCACACTCACTCACTCACTCTACTACTCACTCACTCACTCTCCTACTCACTCACTCTCACACTCGCTCTCACATCCACTTGCTCTCCCACTCACTCGGTCTTACACACCCACTCATTTACTCTCACACTCACACTCACCTACACGCTCTCCCACTCTCCCAGTCACTCTCTCCCAGTCACTCACTCGCACTCCCACTCACTCGCACTCCCACTCCCACTCACTCGCACTCGCACTCCCACTCACTCGCACTCCCACTCACTCTCACTCCCACTCACTCACTCGCACTCCCACTCACTCACTCGCACTCCCACTCACTCACTCGCACTCCCACTCACTCACTCGCACTCCCACTCACTCGCACTCGCACTCCCACTCACTCGCACTCCCACTCACTCCCACTCCCACTCACTCGCACTCCCACTCACTCGCACTCCCACTCACTCACTCGCACTCCCACTCACTCACTCGCACTCCCACTCACTCACTCGCACTCCCACTCACTCGCTCTCCCACTCACTCGCTCTCCCACTCACTCGCTCTCCCACTCACTCGCTCTCCCACTCACTCGCTCTCCCACTCACTCGCTCTCCCACTCACTCGCTCTCCCACTCACTCGCTCTCCCACTCGCTCGCTCTCCCACTCACTCGCTCGCTCTTTCACTCCTCACTCACTCGCTCTCCCATTCACTCACTCGCTCTCCCACTCACTCACTCGCTCTCCCACTCACTTGCTCTCCCACTCACTCGGTCTTACACACCCACTCATTTACTCTCACACTCACCTACACGCTCTCCCACGCACTCACTCGCTCTCCCACTCACTCGCTCTCACACTCACTCGCTCTCCCACTCACTCACGCACACTCACTCGCTCTCCCACTCGCTATCCCACTCACTCGCTCTCTCACTCACTCGCTCTCCCACTCACTCGCTCTCCCACTCACTCGCTCTCCCACTCACTCGCTCTCCCACTCACTCGCTCTCCCACTCACTCGCTCTCCCACTCACTCGCTCTCCCACTCACTCGCTCTCCCACTCACTCGCTCTCCCACTCACTCGCTCTCCCACTCACTCGCTCTCCCACTCACTCGCTCTCCCACTCACTCGCTCTCCCACTCACTTGCTCTCCCACTCACTTACTCGCTCTCCCACTCACTCACTCGCTCTCCCACTCACTCACTCGCTCTCCCACTCACTCACTCGCTCTCCCACTCACTCACGCATTCACTCACTCGCTCTCCCACTCACTCGGTCTTACACACCCACTCATTTACTCTCCCACTCACACTCACCTACACGCTCTCCCACGCACTCTCCCACTCACTCACTCACTCTCGCACTCACTCTCTCACACTCACTCACTCACTCTACTACTCACTCACTCACTCTCCTACTCACTCACTCTCACACTCGCTCTCCCATCCACTCACTCACTCGCTCTCACACTCGCTCGCTCTCCCACTCACTGACACTCACTCACTCGCTCTCACACTCAATCACTCGCACTCCCACTCACTCACTCACACCCTCTCCTACTCACTCTCCCACTCACTCACCCACTCACTCACCCACTCACTCACACTCACTCACTCACACACCCCTCCAAGGCCTGATTCCCCACCCTCCCACTGCTCCTGAAAGCCCCTCCCCTCAGATCCCTCTCTCCATTCCCAAGACCAAACTCCTACTGTGGGCCCCGCCCTCCTTTGCAGCGACACGAACCGATCAACGCCACCACACTGCTCGACGTTCCCGCTCTCACTAACTCCGATCCACATCCTCACTCCCTGACGTTCCCGCTCTCACTAACTCCAATCCACATCCTCACTCCCCGACGTTCCCGCTCTCACTAACTCCGATCCACATCCTCACTCCCCGACGTTCCCGCTCTCACTAACTCCGATCCACATCCTCACTCCCCGACGTTCCCGCTCTCACTAACTCCGATCCACATCCTCACTCCGCGAAGTTCCCACTCTCACTAACTCCGATCCACATCCTCACTCCCCGACGTTCCCGCTCTCACTAACTCCGAACCACATCCTCACTCCCCGAAGTTCCCGCTCTCACTAACTCCGATCCACATCCTCACTCCCCGACGTTCCCGCTCTCACTAACTCCGATCCACATCCTCACTCCGCGACGTTCCCGCTCTCACTAACTCCGATCCACATCCTCACTCCCCGACGTTCCCGCTCTCACTAACTCCGATCCACATCCTCACTCCCCGACGTTCCCGCTCTCACTAACTCCGCTGTCCACATCCTCACTCCCTGACGTTCCAGCTCTCACTAACTCCACTGTCCACGCTTACCCTTGTTGATTGGAAGAGTTGGAAACAGAATGAAACTCAAATGGTATCGGTCTGCCTGTCCCAGCGCGGAACCGCTGTTCTGGATGATATAGTACGAAGTCTTACAACACCAGGTTAAAGTCCAACAGGTTTGTTTCGATGTCACTAGCTTTCGGAGCACTGCTCCTTCCTCAGGTGAGCAGCGCTCCGAAAGCTAGTGACATCGAAACAAACCTGTTGGACTTTAACCTGGTGTTGTAAGACTTCGTACTGTGCTCACCCCAGTCCAACGCCGGCATCTCCATATCCTGGATGATATAGGTCAGGGTTGCAGGGTGTTGCCAAAGTTCCTCATGTTTACAAGGCCTTTGGTTTTCATCAATTCTAGAAAGATTTGTTGTGACTTCCACTGTGAAAACACACAGCGAGAATCTCCATATTCCCCATGTATTCCACCATCTCTGTCATTAGACCAACATTTACATCTGTTTGACCGTATGCCTGTTTGCATGGGGGGGGGGGTTGTAATTCAGAGACACTTACCTGTCAGCTTCTGCTTTTTAATTAACCAGTTTCTTACATTCCCAGCAGAAGATCCCTCGTTCTGTCTATGTTGTTGGAATCCCATTCCACGATTTTGTATAGCCATAGGGAAATATCCTTCAGCCTGGCACTGGGATTATTTAGTGTAGTCTTCAATCCCCACATCCCTCCACAGTTATTGTGTTCAATTATGGGCATGGAGTAAAGGATGTACGAGTCTGGGTGGGGGAGCGTGGCACGGTGGGAGATGGATATGGTGCAAGTTGCTGTGGGGGGGAGAGCGGTGAAGTCTCTGGTGGTGGGTGAGCATCTTGGGGCAGAGAAGGTTTGGGTTTTCTCTGTGTTTGTGAAGTCTCTTTTCCTCTCTCTCTCTTACCCCCCCCCCCCACATTTATTAATTTGTGTTGAATGTTTCAGCTGGAGGTTCTGGGATTCACAGGCCAACACTTTCAAAGAGTAAAGAGTGTGGTGCAGAATATAAATCCGTGGTGAGTATTATACATCGTGTCCCCCCCTGACTGCAGCATCGTCTCAATGGGGAAAACTGATTGTGATGCTGATTTTCTTCTTTCTGATTTAAGATATTTCTGCTGTTTCCTCAGTAAATCTGATCCAGATTTTGACATTTTCCCCTCTGATTTTCAGAAAGGACGGGGGGATGTGAAACAGAAAGGGAAGCTGGATCCATTTGCCTATGTCCCACTTAACAAATCACAGCTGAATCGAAGGTGAGCCTTGCCTATTGCTGGGGGGCAGGGAGCAATAGAGATCCTGCTTACAACAGCAGTGAGTGTACACAGTGACATAGAAACATAAATCGAAGCAGGAGGAGGCCATTCGGCCCTTCGAGCCTGCCCCGCCATTCATTATGATCATGGCTGATCATCAAGTTCAATACCCTGATCCCCCCCCCCCCCAATATCCCTTGATCCCTTTAGCCCCAAGAGCTGTATCTAATTCCTTCTTGAAATTACACAACGTTTTGGCCTCAACTACTTTCTGTGGGAGTGAATTCCACAGATTCCCCGCTCTCTGGGTGAAGAAATTTCCCCTCACCTCAGTCAGAAAAGGTTGACCCCTTATCCTCGGACGATGACCCCTAGTTCTGGACTCCCCCACCATCAGGAACATTCTTTCTGAATTTACCCTGTCTAATCCTGTTAGAGTTTTAAAAGTTTCTATGAGATCCCTCCTCATTGTTCTGAACTCCAGCGAATACAATCCTAACCGGTTCAATTTATCCTTGTGCATAAACATAGACATAGAATTTACAGTGCCGAATGAGGCCAATCGGCCATCCAGTCTGCACCGGGCCATGGAAAGATCACCCTACCTAAGCCCACGCCTCCACCCTACCCCCGTAACCCCATCTAACCTTTTTGGACACTTAAGGGCAATTTATCATGACCAATCCACCTAACCCGCACATCTTTGGATTGTGGGAGGAAACCGGAGCACCCGGAGGAAACCCACGCAGACACGGGGAGGATGTGCAGACTCCGCACAGACAGTGGCCCAAGCTGGGAATCGAACCTAGGACCCGGAGCTGTGAAACAACTGTGCTACCCACAGTGCTACTGTGCCGCCCAGTCCTGCCATCTCAAGAATCGGTCTGGTAAACCTTCGCTGGACTCCCTCTAGAGAATATCATTTAATCAGAACTTCAGAATGAATCATGACCTTTTACGACTCAATTACTGCTTCAGCAGTCACACCGTCTGGATACCTTAATCAAGTTCTTTAATAGGCACTGTAGCACAGTGGTTAGCACTGTTACCTGGGTGCCAGGGACTTGGGTTTGATTGGGTGCCTGTGTTGAGTCTGCACTTTCACCCCATGTCTGCCTGGGTTTCCTCCCACAGTCCACGGAATGTGCAGGTTAGATGGATTGGCCATGCTAAATTGCCCTTGGTGTCCAAGGTTGTGTAGATTTGGTGGGTTACGGGGATAGGAGGGCCTAGGTTGAGTGCTCTTTCAGAAGGTCTTGTGGACTCAATGGGCCAAATGGCCTCCTTCTGCATTGTAGGGATTCTATTTTATGGTATACTACTTTTTAAAATTTAGAGTACACAATTCTTTTTTTTCCAATTAAGGGGCAATTTAGCGTGGCCAATCTACCTACCCTGCACATCTTTGGGTTGTGGGGCTGAGACCCACGCAGACACGGGGAGAATGTGCAAACTCCACACGGACAGTGACCCGGGCCGGGATTCAAATCCGGGTCCTCGGCAGCATGCGGCAGCAATGCTAACCACTGTGCCACCGTGCTGTCCTTTCTGTTGTATACGTTAACCCAGGCGTTTAAAAACTTTACTTCCACAAATGTAACATAACAATTTCCACATTCATCACAAGTGTGAATAGAGGGCAGGATGACAGCCGAGTCATGTGGATGCATTGTTCCATTCCCATTGTTCCATCCCCATTATTCCCATTGTTCCCAATGTTCCATTCCCATTGAATTTTTGTTGTTAAAATATTTTATTTCTTTCTGAAGGAAAAAGGCGAAGATTTTTGGCCAGTTCAAGGGTTTGGTTAAAGGGGCTCAGCGAGGAGCTGCAGCTGGCCGCAGATTACAACAGAGGAGGAAAAGGACAGTGTAATGATCTGACCAACTGGGAGAAGCTGCTGCTCTTTGAGAACCCAGTGACTAACTTGGTTTGTGCATACTGGTGTCTGGACACAATCTCAAATCCCTAATCTTATTTTTCTGTTGATGGAATGAAATTAAATATTTTCAGAACCTCCATTAAGTGCAACCTTCATTGAACCTCAGCCGCTGGAGATTCCGAACCCCAGTTGGATGATGTAGAGAATGGATTGTAGGTTGTTGAGCTCTGGTTAATCATTCCCACTGCAACCTCCTCACAAATTCCTCCTGGACACAGCCTTTATAGAAAGTCATCTACGTGAATTCAATTAGTGTGAATATCAGCGACCAGAACCAACATCCCTTTGCTCCATCTGTGCCAAGCTGCAGAGATTGTTTATTTCTTAATGGGATGTGGGCAAGGCCAGCATTTATTGCCCATCCGTAATTCCCCTTCAGAAGGTGGTGGTGAGCTGTCTTCTTGAACAGCTGCAGTCCCTGAGATGTAGGTACACCCACAGTGCTGTTAGGGAGAGAGCTCCAGAATGTTTCCCCAGCGACTGTGCAGGAACGGCCGATATATTTCCAGGTCAGGATGGTGAGTGACTGGGAGGGGAACCTCCAGGTGGTGGGGTTCCCATGAGCACCAAAGGGAAATGGTGGGTAAGACTTGGGGGACGAGATTGTGGGCAGAGCAGTAAGTGGGGGGGAGAAGGTTGGTGGGGTGTAAAAGGGGTGAGGAGTGGGTCTGCTGTTGTGGGGGTTCAGTGGGGGCTTTGCTGGGCAGGTCAGGCCTCAGGTGAGGGTTGACTGCAGTGCATCTGTAGGTCAAATGCTTCACACTTACTCTGTGGCCTGTTTCCATTTCTTCTCTCGCAAAGGGGCTGATGAGAAGCTTTTGGAAAATGACATGAACTCAAAAAAAGGTAATTAAGAAAAAAAGAAACAATTTGCTGACCAAATAAGATGGAAACGTCGAAACAATCAATTGATCATTTTTAAAAATAGTAATGAATAAGAGTGACCAATAGAGTGGCTAAGAAATGGAATTTACAGTGCAGAAGGAGGCCATTTGGCCCATCGAGTCTGCACCGGCTCTTGGAAAGAGCTCCCTACTTAGGCCCACGTTGCCACCCTATCCCAGTAACCCCACCTAACCTTTTTTTGGACACTAAGGGACAATTTATCATGGCCAATCCACCTAACCTGTGCATCTTTGGACTGTGGGAGGAAACCGGAGCACCCGGAGGAAACCCACGCAGACACGGGGAGGATGTGCAGACTCCGCACAGGCAGTGACCCAAGCCGGAATCGAACCTGGGACCCTGGAGCTGTGAAGCAACTGTGCTAACCACTGTGCTACCGTGCTGCCCACAGGAGGGTAATTGTGTCTAATTCACTCCCAGACTCGGCGTGTTTATTCATTCACAGGTAAAGAATAAAGCCTACAAATTTCACATCTTCAAATAGATGGTCATTGCAGAAGAAGCAGAAAAAGACCTTGCCCTTTATGCTGACTGGTAATCACACGTGTCTCCAAAGGACATGGCACCTTCCTGATGTCCACATTCTCAGGAATTCTCTGCTCTGTGCCTTGCCTGGTATTACAATCATGGTCTTGGCATTGACGGGAATCTCGCTTCTGTGAACAAAGATCTAAAATGGTTTCCCTGCATTTTGTTAAGATCCTGGACCAGACCGGGGCGCCACGGTAGCACAGTAGGTACCACTGTTGCTTCACAACTCCAGGGCTCCAGATCCGATTCCCGGCTTGGGTCACTGTCTGTGTGGAGTCTGCACGTCCTCCCCGTGTGTGCGTGGGTTTCCACCGGGTGCTCCAGTTTCCTCCCACAGTCCAAAGATGTGCAGGTTAGGTGGATTGGCCATGATAAATTGCCTCTTAGTGTCCAAAAAGGTTAGGCGGGATTACGGGGATAGGGTGGAGGGCTTGGGTATGGTGCTCTTTCCAAGGGCAGGTGTAGATGCGATGGGCCGAATGGCCTCCTGCATGTAAATTCTATGATTTGTTCGGATCCTGGACAAGAATTCCAAACACTACTTTTTATTTTTTTTAAACTGAGAGGAAAGGATACTTCAACCAGGAGTGATTCCACTGACCAATGTGTGATGTATTATATGTATCTGGTGCATTAATGGTTACAATCCTGTGTCAGTGTGAAGCTATCCACTGTAGGAATGTTCTTTAAAATCCTGGTTTAAAAGACAGGCAGGCACTGTGATTACAGAAGGTGCAATTGGATTGGATTTGTTTATTGTCACGTGTACCGAGGTACAGTGAAAAGTATTTTTCTGCGAGCAGCTCAACAGATCATTAAATACATGGGAAGAAAAGGGAATAAAAGAAAATCCATAATAGGGCAACACAACATATACAATGCAACTACATAAGCACTGGCATCAGATGAAGCATACAGGGTGTAGTGTTAATGAGGTCAGTCCATAAGAGGGTCATTTAGGAGTCTGGTGATAGTGGGGAAGAAGCTGTTTTTGAGTCTGTTCGTGCGTGTTCTCAGACTTCTGTAAGAGTGAGTAAGCCGGGTGGGAGGGATCTTTGATTATGCTGCCCGCTTTCCCCAGGCAGCGGGAGGTGTAGGTGGAGTCAATGGATGGGAGGCAGGTTTGTGTGATGGACTGGGCGGTGTTCACGACCCCATGAAGTTTCTTGCGGTCCTGGGCCGAGCAGTTGCCATACCAGGCTGTGATGCAGCCCGATAGGATGCTTTCTATGGTGCATCTGTAAAAGTTGATAAGGATTAATGTGGACGCGCCAAATTTCCTTAGTTTCCTGAGGAAGTATAGGTGCTGTTGTGCTTTCTTGGTGGTAGCGTCGACGTGGGTGGACCAGGACAGATTTTTGGAGATGTGCACCCCTAGGAATTTGAAACTGCTAACCATCTCCACCTCGGCCCCATTGATGCTGACTGGGGTGTGTACAGTACTTTGCTTCCTGAAGTCAATGACCAGCTCTTTAGTTTTGCTGGCATTGAGGGAGAGATTGATGTCGCTACACCAGTCCACTAGATTCTCTATCTCCCGCCTGTATTCTGACTCGTCGTTATTCGAGATCCGGCCCACTGTGGTCGTATCGTCAGCAAATTTGTAGATGGAGCTGGAACCAAATTTTGCCACGCAGTCGTGTGTGTACAGGGAGTAGAGTAGGGGGCTAAGTACACAGCCTTGCGGGGCGCCGGTGTTTAGGACTATTGTGGAGGAGGTGTTGTTGTTCATTCTAACTGATTGTGGTCTGTTGGTCAGAAAATCGAGGATCCAGTTGCAGAGTGGGGAGCCAAGTCCTAGGTTTTGGAGCTTTGATATGAGCTTGGCTGGGATTATGGTGTTGAAGGCGGAGCTGTAGTCAATAAATAGGAGTCTGATGTAGGAGTCCTTGTTTTCGAGATGTTCTAGGGATGAGTGTAGGGCCAGGGAAATGGCATCTGATGTGGACCGGTTGCAGCGGTATGCGAATTGCAGTGGATCAAGGCGTTCTGGGAGTATGGAGGTGATGCGCTTCATGATCAACCTCTCGAAGCACTTCATTACGACTGAAGTCAGGGCCACTGGACGGTAGTCATTGAGGCACGTTGCCTGGTTCTTCTTGAAGCAGGTGGGGACCTCGGAGTGGAGTAGGGACAGGTTAAAGATGTCCGCGAATACCTCTGCTAGCTGGTCCGCGCAGGCTCTTGAGTGCACGACCAGGGATCCCGTCCGGGCCCGTCGCTTTCCGAGGGTTCACTTTCAGGAAGGCCGATCTGACTTCGGAAGCTGTGATGGGTATGGATGAATTATGGGCTGCTGGGGCACTCGACAACGGATTGTTGGTTACCTGCTCGAACCGAGCATAGAATGCATTGAGTTCATCAGGGAGGGGTGCGCTGCTGCCAGAGATACTGTTCGACTTCGCTTTGTAGCCCGTTATGTTGTTTAGTCCTTGCCACAACCGCCGAGAGTCTGACTCTAGCTTGGTTTGATATTCTCTCTTGGCATCTCGGATGGCTTTGCGGAGGTCGTGCCTGGATTTCTTGTATGGGTCAGGATCGTCTGTCTTGAACTCCTCAGATCTGTCCTTCAGTAGGGAGTCAATCTCGCGATTGAGCCATGGTTTCCGGTTGGGGAGCGCACGTACTGCTTTCTTTGGCACGCAGTCGTCCACACATTTGCTGATGAAGTCTGTGATGGTGGTGGCATACTCATTTAAGTTGGTCACTGAGTTCTTAAATATGGACCAGTCCACTGTCTCTAAGCAGTCACATAAGAGCTCTTCTGTCTCCTCGGACCAGCACTGCACAACCTTCTTAACTGGATTCTCCCGCTTGAGTTTCTGCTTGTATGCCGGGAGAAGGAGCACCGTCTTATGGTCTGATTTCCCAAAGTGCGGTCGGGGGATGGAACGGTAGGCGCCCTTGATTTTTGAGTAGCAGTGGTCAAGAGTGTTGTCGCCCCTGGTGGGACAGGAGATGTGCTGGTGGAATTTTGGCAGTACACTCTTGAGGTTGGCCTTGTTGAAGTCTCCGGCCACGATGAGCAAGGCCTCCGGGTGTTCTGTTTCGTAGTTGTTTATTACTGTATAGTTCGTCCAGCGCCTTCCTCACTTCTGCCTGTGGTGGGATGTAGACCGCTGTGATAATGGCTGAAGTGATCTCACGTGGAAGATAGTATGGGCGGCACTTCACGGTCAGATATTCTAGGTCTGGGGAGCAGTAGGTCGCCAGGGTCGCTACATCCAAGCACCAGGAGGAGTTGATGAGGAGGCAAACCCCTCCACCTTTCGCTTTGCCTGATGATGCCGTGCGGTCCGCCCAGTGAATTGAGAAGCCTTCAGGTTGTATGGCACTTGAAGCATCATAAAAATGAGATCATCTTTCTTTCAAACCACGCTGCTCTAAAAGGACAAACCTAACGGATTTTTGTTATGATTTCTGGGGAGCAGATAATTAGAGACATTGGCACAATCTAAACAAGTTGCAACAGACTCCCATGTCGCGCATTTGGCCGAGTGTTTCCCGGCATCCACAGCGCCGAGAAGGACCACGCAATCGAACGGGACTTTGTTGTAATCCAGGACCTCAGTGGATTACGCCCCGCCGAGGCTGCACTTAGTCCCATTTCCTGCATTGAGGAGCTCCGATCGCCAGACCTGCTCAGTGCAAGAGGAGATCAGGCGCCACTTTTAAATAGCATCCTGATCCTTCGACACCCACCCCGACCTCCGGCCACCCAAAGCCCCAATTCAGGTTGGCAGTGCCAAGCTGCCTGTGTGGCACCAGTAGTGCCACCCTGCCCAGAGGGCAACCACCTGGGAGTGTCCGAACCCCTGGGAGACCATTCCCCCCCCCCCCCCCAAGTGCTGTTCAGTCTGGACCCTATTTGAGGGACCTGTATTAAACAGCACAACCTCTAAGGTCTCTGAGGCGAAGGGGTTAAATCCTAAATCCTCGGCTGGATCGGGCGAGCTGCATATTGGAGTGAGACTAACTACTCACTTTAATATGCAGATTTGCCAAATACTCCTGCCCTCAATGGGTGTCTTCCCCACTCTCCCTCAGCAGCCACGGCGCCCGGTCCCTATTTTTAAATACCACAAGTGAACCTCGCTGTCGTCACTCCCGCCTGGCGGAAGCGGAGCATCGCAGGAGGCAGGAGACTATCGGGTTGGGTCCGTTAATGATACGCTAACGGCTGTTACTGTACAATTTGCTTGTCCACCCCAGCGCATGGTGTGGAACGCATTCATGCTGCTATCAAGGCACCCGAGCGTGGCGTTCCGTTGGGCGCCCGGCACCGACCTCTATTTTCAGTTGACGTCCGATTCACTACCTGATCGAGATTCCGCAGTTGGACGGAGAATCCCGCTCTGTATGTTTTAACAAGGACAGATGATCAGAAAGAGCATGGTCCCAGCCAAACGATATCATTCTATTAAACAAAAGATTAATCCTTGCATTCTGGTCGGTGGCCCCAGCCGACCCATCAGCTGTATGGGCGGCTCCAGCACAACCAGGGCCACCTTGTTGGCTGGGATAACAAAACAAAGAAATGTACAGCACAGGAACAGGCCCTTCGGCCCTCCAAGCCCGTGCCGACCATGCTGCCCGACTAAACTACAATCTTCTACACTTCCTGGGTCCGTATCCTTCTATTCCCATCCTATTCATATATTTGTCAAGATACCCCTTAAATGTCACTATCGTCCCTGCTTCCACCACCTCCTCCGGTAGCGAGTTCCAGGCACCCACTACCCTCTGTGTAAAAAACTTGCCTCGTACATCTACTCTAAACCTTGCCCCTCTCACCTTAAACCTATGCCCCCTAGTAATTGACCCCTCTACCCTGGGGAAAAGCCTGACTATCCACTCTGTCTATGCCCCTCATAATTTTGTAGACCTCTATCAGGTCGCCCCTCAACCTCCGTCGTGCCAGTGAGAACAAACCGAGTTTATTCAACCGCTCCTCATAGCTAATGCCCTCCATACCAGGCAGCATTCTGGTAAATCTCTTCTGCACCCTCTCTAAAGCCTCTACATCCTTCTGGTACTGTGGCGACCAGAATTGAACACTATACTCCCAAGTGTGGCCGAACTAAGGTTCTATACAGCTGCAACATGACTTGCCAATTCTTATACTCAATGCCCCGGCCAATGAAGGCAAGCATGCCGTATGCCTTCTTGACTACCTTCTCCACCTGTGTTGCCCCTTTCAGTGACCTGTGGACCTGTACACCTAGATCTCTCTGACTTTCAATACTCTTGAGGGTTCTACCATTCACTGTATATTCCCTACCTGCATTAGACCTTCCAAAATGCATTACCTCACTTTTGTCCGGATTAAACTCCATCTGCCATCTCTCCGCCAAAGTCTCCAAACAATCTAAATCCTGCTGTATCCTCTGACAGTCCTCATCGCTATCTGCAATTCCACTAACCTTTGTGTCGTCTGCAAACTTACTAATCAGACCAGTTACATTTTCCTCCAAATCATTTATATATACTACAAACAGCAACGGTCCCAGCACTGATCCCTGCGGAACACCACTGGTCACAGCCCTCCAATTAGAAAAGCATCCTTCCATTGCTACTCTCTGCCTTCTATGAAATGAAAAATGAAAATCGCTTATTGTCACAAGCAGGCTTCAAATGAAGTTACTGTGAAAAGCCCCTAGTCGCCACATTCCGGCGCCTGTTCGGGGAGGCTGTTACGGGACCTAGCCAGTTCTGTATCCACCTTGCCAGCTCACCCCTGATCCCGTGTGACTTCACCTTTTGTACTAGTCTACCATGAGGGACCTTGTCAAAGGCCTTACTGAAGTCCATATAGACAACATCCACTGCCCTACCTGCATCAATCATCTTTGTGACCTCCTCGAAAAACTCTATCAAGTTAGTGAGACACGACCTCCCCTTCACAAAACCATGCTGCCTCTCACTAATACGTCCATTTGCTTCCAAATGGGAGTAGATCCTGTCTCGGAGAATTCTCTCCAGTAATTTCCCTACCACTGAAGTAAGGCTCACCGGCCTGTAGTTCCCTGGATTATCCTTGCTACCCTTCTCAAACAGAGGAACAACGTTGGCTATTCTCCAGTCGTCCGGGACATCACCTGAAGACAGCGAGGATCCAAAGATTTCTGTCAAGGCCTCAGCAATTTCCTCTCCAGCCTCCAGTATTCTGGGGTAGATCCCATCAGGCCCTGGGGACTTATCTACCTTAATATTTTTAAGACGCCCAACACCTCGTCTTTTTGGATCTCAATGTGACCCAGGTTATCTACACACCCTTCTCCAGACACAACATCTACCAATTCCTTCTATTTGGTGAATACTGATGCAAAGTATTCATTTAGTACCTCGCCCATTTCCTCTGGCTCCACACATAGATTCCCTTGCCTATCCTTCACTGGGCCAACCCTTTCCCTGGCTGCCCTCTTGCTTTTTATGTACGTGTAAAAAGCCTTGGGATTTTCCTTAACCCTATTTGCCAATGACTTTTCGTGACCCCTTCTAGCCCTCCTGACTCCTTGCTTAAGTTCTTTCCTACTTTTCTTATACAGGCTTCGTCTGTTCCCAGCCTTTTAGCCCTGACAAATGCCTCCTTTTTCTTTTTGACGAGGCCTACAATATCTCGTTATCCAAGGTACCCGAAAATTGTCGTATTTATCCTTCTTCCTCACAGGAACATGCCGGTCCTGAATTCCTTTCAACTGACACTTGAAAGCCTCCCACATGTCAGATGTTGATTTGCCCTCAAACATCCGCCCCCAATCTAGGTTCTTCAGTTCCCGCCTAATATTGTTATAATTAGCCTTCCCCCAATTTAGCACATTCACCCTAGGACCACTCTTATCCTTGTCCACCAGCACTTTAATACTTACTGAATTGTGGTCACTGTTCCCAAATTGCTCCCCTACTGAAACCTCTACCACCTGGCCGGGCTCATTCCCCAATACCAGGTCCAGTACCTAGTTGGACTGTCTACATATTGTTTTAAGAAGCCCTCCTGGATGCTCCTTACAAACTCTGCCCCGTCTAAGCCCCTTGCACTAAGTGAGTCCCAGTCAGTATTGGGGAAGTTGAAGTCTCCCATCACCACAACCCTGTTGTTTCTACTCTTTTCCAAAATCTGTCTACCTATCTGCTCCTCTATCTCCCGCTGGCTGTTGGGAGGCCTGTAGTAAACCCCCAACAATGTGACTGCACCCTTTGTATTCCTGATCTCTCCCCATATAGCCTCACTGCCCTCTGAGGTGTCCTCTCGTAGTACAGCTGTAATATCCTCCCTAACCAGTAGCGCAACTCCGCCACCCCTTTTACATCCCCCTCTATCCCGCCTGAAACATCTAAATCCTGGAACGTTTAGCTGCCAATCCTGCCCTTCCCTCAACCACGTCTCTAATGGCAACAACATCATAGTTCCAAGTACTAATCCAAGCTCTAAGTTTATCTGCCTTACCCGTAATACTTCTTGCATTAAAACATATGCACTTCAGGCCACCAGAACAGCTGTGTTCAGCAACTTCTCCCTGTCTGCTCTGCCTCAGAACCACACTGTCC
This sequence comes from Scyliorhinus torazame, assembly GCF_047496885.1. NCBI lineage: Eukaryota > Metazoa > Chordata > Chondrichthyes > Carcharhiniformes > Scyliorhinidae > Scyliorhinus > Scyliorhinus torazame. Next base: position 199,800,522 of record NC_092722.1, read on the forward strand.
CTATTCCCTAGTTCGCCCTCAATGCTCTCACCTTCTGACCTATTGCTCCCGTGCCCACCCCCCTGCCATACTAGTTTAAACCCTCCCGTGTGATACTTGCAAACCTCGCGGCCAGGATATTTATGCCTCTCCAGTTTATATGCAACCCGTCCTTATATAGGTCACACCTGCCCCGGAAGAGCTCCCAGTGGTCCAGATAACGGAAACCCTCCCTCCAACACCAGCTGTTTAGCCACATGTTTAGCTGCTCTATCTTCCTATTTCTAGCCTCACTGGCACGTGGCATAGGGAGTAATCCCGAGATTACAACCGTAGAGGTCCTGTCTTTTAACTTTCTGCCTAGCTCCCTGAACTCCTGCTGCAGGACCTCATGCACCTTCCTGCCTATGTCGTTAGTACCAATATGTACAACGACCTCTGCCTGTTTGCCCTCCCCCTTCAGGATGCCCTCTACCCTTTCGGAGACATCCTGGACCCTGGCACCAGGGAGGCAACATGCCATCCAGGAGTCTCTTTCATGTCCACAGAAGCGCCTATCTGTGCCCCTGACTATAGAGTCCCCTATACTATTGCTCTTCTGCGCTTTAATCCTCCCTTCTGAACATCAGAGCCAGCCGTGGTGCCACTGCTCTGGCTGCTGCTGTTTTCCCCTGATAGGCTATCCCCCCCGACAGTATCCAAAGGGGTATACCTGTTCGAGAGGGGGACAACCACAGGGGATTCCTGCACTGACTGCCTAACCTTTCTGGTGGTCACCCATTTCTCTGCCTGCACCTTGGGTGTGACCACATTTATATAACTGCTATCTATGACGCTTTCCGCCACCTGCATGCTCCTAAGTGCACCAATTGCTGCTCCAACCGAACCATGCGGTCTGTGAGGAGCTCCAGTTGGGTGCACTTTCTGCAGGTGAAGCCATCCGGGACGTTGGAAGCCTCCCGGACCTGCCACATCTCACAGTCCGAGCACTGCACCCCTCTAACTGACATTGCGTCAATTAATTAGTAAATTAAAGTTGAAAGTTTAAATTTTTAAAAAAAAAGTTACTGTTAACTATCTGTTTCCTGGCACTAGATTTCTACTATAAATGTGAAAGCTAAATATAGTACTCTCCAATCTCTGGCTTAGATACCCCTCTAAATTATAATTAAGTAATTATGTTTAATTAGTTACCAATGCTTAATTTTTTTAATTTTGTGTAGATTCCCACTCAGGTCACAGCTTTTCTGGGATGTCACTTCAGTTTCCCCCCGACACACACACACAATGTGAATAGGTAATAAAAGTAAAAATGAGTAAAAATCACTTCCTTACCTTCTGAGGGTCTCAGATGTTCTTAGGTTCTCTCCCTGCTGATTAAAAGTTACAGGCCAGTAGAAAGAGAGAGAACAAAACAGTAGGGAAAAAGCACCTCCTCCCATTCTTCACCGAATTACCTTACTGCACCAAATTACCAAGTTTCAAAATCTCACTCTGTCTGTGTCTCACTCACTCAGGCTGTCTCTTTGACCAGCGCAACGCTGTGGGGAGTGTGTTGGCTGGGATGAGTGTGTGTGGGGAGTGTGTAGGCTGGGATGAGTGTGTGTGGGGAGTGTGTTGGCTGGGATGAGTGTGTGTGGGGAGTGTGTTGGCTGGGATGAGTGTGTGTGGGGAGTGTGTTGGCTGGGATGAGTGTGTGTGGGGAGTGTGTTGGCTGGGATGAGTGTGTGTGGGGAGTGTGTTGGCTGGGATGAGTGTGTGTGGGGAGTGTGTTGGCTGGGATGAGTGTGTGTGGGGAGTGTGTTGGCTGGGATGAGTGTGTGTGGGGAGTGTGTTGGCTGGGATGAGTGTGTGTGGGGAGTGTGTTGGCTGGGATGAGTGTGTGTGGGGAGTGTGTTGGCTGGGATGAGTGTGTGTGGGGAGTGTGTTGGCTGGCATGAGTGTGTGTGGGGAGTGTGTTGGCTGGGATGAGTCTGTGTGGGGAGTGTGTTGGCTGGGATGAGGGTGTGTCGGGAGTGTGTTGGCTGGGATGAGTCTGTGTGGGGAGTGTGTTGGCTGGGATGAGTGTGTGTGGGGAGTGTGTTGGCTGGGATGAGTGTGTGTGGGGAGTGTGTTGGCTGGGATGAGTGTGTGTGGGGAGTGTGTTGGCTGGGATGAGTGTGTGTCGGGAGTGTGTTAGCTGGGATGAGTCTGTGTGGGGAGTGTGTTGGCTGGGATGAGTGTGTGTGGGGTGTGTGTTGGCTGGGATGAGTGTGTGTGGGGAGTGTGTTGGCTGGGATGAGTGTGTGTGGGGAGTGTGTTGGCTGTGATGAGTGTGTGTGGGGAGTGTGTTGGCTGGGATGAGTGTGTGTGGGGAGTGTGTTGGCTGGGATGAGTGTGCGCGGCCCCTCAATGGTAGCGGAATCAGCCCAGGTGTGGCGCCAGTCTTTCTGTCGTGAAAGTCTACGGATTCTGTGTTGGCGTCAACGCTTAGTCTCAGAAACAGAAAATCCTGCCCCATGTGTTTAAAAGTGATTTTAATATCCAAAAGGATTTTCCTTCAATCCATGTATTCGAGTTGTTCAAATTATTGTGTCCTAATCACTGAGGTAGATTCAAATTAAAAGTAAAATCAATTTGCACTTTGTGCTTCTGATCCTATTTTTTATTATTTATAGCAAAGTAACAGTTCTCATTCATGCTGCCTATTCAGTGGGCTGAAGGTATCAGAAGCTAATCGTCGATCTGGTGCTTTGTTCATGCATATGAAAGTGTTGCTGTCTCACACTGCATCATTGCACATTTGCTCTCTGCCTCTCTGATGTATCAATCAGCGACAGACTGAGGGGAGGGATTGAGAATCTCTTAGTGACACTGAGTGAATCATTCTGTCACCTCAGACTCCAGGAGCAGAGTGCTGTCAGACTGAGGGAGGAAAACAAATTGTCTGTTGGAGTTACGAAGAAAGACTGCAGTAATTCAGCAATTCTTGGCCATTACCGGCCATTCTCACAGAGCTGCCATAGTTTCTGCTGCCATTGTACCCACAGCCACTTATTGAATTTGCTGAGGACCCAGAAGGATTGAGATGTGAAGTAGAAGCAGTGAATGTAAAAACAGAAACCATGAGGCCAGTTCCAGAACATCGAAGCTCTGAAACCTCGACCAGGTGAGTCTTGTTCTCGGCAATAAATTATAATCCAAGCATGTGGTGGGTACAGAATGAGATCAGACTTGAGTTTGCCCATCGGGGGCAGTGAGAACGAGATTCCTGACCTCAAAGATTACAGGCATTTGGTGAAAATGTCATCCCCTCCAATGTTTGCAAGCAGTAACTATGTTTCAGTGCAGAATTGGACAAGACTGTGGGTTGTGCTCATGATCCCCACACAACAAAGTCATGGCCATTAACCTCTCTGTGAGCAAGAGTGGGGAATAAATTAGGAAAATAAAAAAGGGAGTCATTGTGAAGGTGGACTGACAGTTCATCAATGATTGTGCAATGATTGTGTTCACCAGTTGTGTTCATGAGTGTGCATCAGCTGTGTGCACGAATAGCTTTGTGAGTGTGCATTGATTGTGTTCGCCAATGTGAATATGTTTATGATGGAAATGCAATCTGTCATGATATCCATATTAACATATAAGAACATAAAAACTAGGAGCAGGAGTAGGCCATCTGGCCCCTCGAGCCTGCTCCACCATTCAATGAGATCATGGCTGATCTTTTGTGGACTCAGCTCCACTTTCCCGCCCGAACACCATAACCCTTAATCCCTTTATTCTTCATGGTGCGATCACACACACACACTGATGGACAGGTAGACGGACCAATCAACACACACGCAACATCACAGCCAATCACCAGTGAGAGCACATGCACGATAAAACAGGGAACACCACAGTTCCCGCTCATTCCACCAGGAGAGAGCTCAGAGCACAGATCTCACAGCGTGCCACTCAGACATACACCATGTGCTGAGTGCCTCTCTAAGATAGTGCCAGGGCTGGGTCCACAAGTTAACTGGTAAACCACAGCCAGAAGTTAACAGTAGTTATTGTACAGAATAATAAAACAGAGTTGTACCATCTACAATCGTGTTGGTTCGTTTGTATATCGGAACACCCAACACGACATGATACCAGGATGGGAAACTCGCCAGCAACTGTGAGACCTACCTGCACCTCTTCAGAGATCCGCCATCCTGTGCCATGGACACCATCAGCCTGGCGCAGCCGCTCCAAATCGCTGCAAATCTCGGCGTCAACTGGAAGCTGTTTAAACAGCGCTTCCAGCTCTTCCTAGAAGCCACAGACAGGGCGAATGCATCGGACACCAGGAAGATCGCCCTCCTCCTCTCCACGGCGGGGCAAAACGCCATCCACATCTACAACTCCCTGGCATTCGCGGAAGGCGTGCACTGAGTGCTGAATTTGGTGCATTTGAGTGCTATAGTGAGAGTTTCGTGACTGAGGGAGTATAAGGCTTCATTTTTATCTCAAGTCTAGTCTTTCTTTTATTTAGTTAATTAACTTAAAAGTTGCTGTTTGCTTTAGAAGAAGGTGAATTTTCAATCAGCTTTAAACAGGCTTCTACTTGAAGGTACTTGCAGCTGGAGCTTGTTAATTAGTTAATTGGATTAGGCCAGTTTTCAGAGGCTAGATTCACAGTATAAAAGTGATCCCCTACAGTGCAGACTTTGTTTGCACCGAGTACTGAATTTGGTGCATTTGAGTGCTATAGTGAGAGTTTGGTGACTGAGGGGGTGCTGAATTTGGTGCATTTGAGTGCTATAGTGAGAGTTTGGTGACTGAGGGAGTTAGGTGAGGAGGGAGTAAGGTGCTCCTTTCATTTTGTTTCCTATATTTCCGCAAAGAGTGAGAAGAGAGCCAGGAGTTTACAGAGAGTGCAGCTGACTGGGAGCAGAGTCGGAGGGCGGAGATCCAGTTGGTCCACACAGCAGCTATATTCTGTAAGGTAAGAGGGGATGGAGGCTAGGGCAGTTGCATGCTCCTCCTGTAGGATGTGGGTGGTGAGGGATGCCACCGGTGTCCCCACTGACTATACCTGCGGGAAGTGCACCCAACTCCAACTCCTTAAAGACCGTGTAGGGAACTGGAGCTGAAGCTGGATGAACTTCGGATCATCCGGGAGGCAGAGGGGGTGACAGAGAAGAGTTACGGGGAGGTAACCACACCCAAGGTACAGGACAAGAATAGCTGGGTTACAGTCAGGGGAAAAAAACCGAACAGGCAGACAGTGCAGGGATCCCTCGTGGCCGTTCCCCTTCAAAACAAGTATACCATTTTGGATGCTGTTGGGGGGGATGACCTACCGGGGGAAGGCCCTAGCGGCCAGGTCTCTGGCACTGAGTCTGGCTCTGGAGTTCAGAAGGGAAGGGGGGAGAATAGAAAAGCAATAGTTGGAGGAGATTCAATGGTTAGGGGAATAGATAGGAGATTCTGTGGTCGCGAGCGAGACTCCCGGAAGGTATGTTGCCTCCCGGGTGCCAGGGCCAGGAATGTCTCGGATCGTGTCTTCAGGATCCTTAAGGGGGGGGGGGGGGGGGGGGGAGCAGCCAGAAGTCGTGGTGCACATTGGTACCAACGACAGAGATAGGAAAAGGAGTGTGGAGGTAATAAACGAGTTTAGGGAGTTAGGCTGGAAGTTAAAAGCCAGGACAGACAGAGTTGTCATCTCTGGCTTGTTGCCGGTGCCACGTGATAGCGAGGCTAGGAATAGGGAAAGAGTGCAGCTGAACACGTGGCTGCAGGAATGGTGTAGGAGGGAGGGCTTCAGGTATTTGGATAATTGGAGCGCATTCTGGGGAAGGTGGGACCTGTACAAGCAGGATGAGTTGCATCTGAACCAGAGGGGCACCAATATCCTGGGAGGGAGGTTTTCTAGTACTCTTCGGGAGGGTTTAAACTAATTTGGCAGGGGAATGGGAACCGGATTTGTAGTCCAGCAACTAAGGTAGCCAATATTCAGGACGCCAAAGCGTGTAATGAGGCAGTGGGGAAGGGAACACTGACAAAGGAGAGTACTTGCAGGCACGGAGATGGGTTGAAGTGTGTATACTTCAACGCAAGAAGCATCAGGAATAAGGTGGGTGAACTTAAGGCATGGATCGGTACTTGGGACTACGATGTGGTGGCCATCACGGAAACTTGGATAGAAGAGGGGCAGAAATGATTGTTAGAGGTCCCTGGTTATAGATGTTTCAATAAGATTAGGGAGGGTGGTAAAATAGGTGGGGGGTTGGGGGGGGCGGGTGGCATTGTTAATTAGAGATAGTATAACAGCTGCAGAAAGGCAGTTCGAGGAGTATCAGCCTACTGAGGTAGTATGGGTTGAAGTCAGAAATAGGAAAGGAGCAGTCACCTTGTTAGGAGTTTTCTATAGGCCCCCCAATAGTAGCAGAGATGTGGAGGAACAGATTGGGAAACAGATTTTGGAAAGGTGCAGAAGTCACAGGGTAGTAGTCATGGATGACTTTAACTTCCCAAACATTGAGTGGAAACTCTTTAGATCAAATAGTTTGGATGGGGTGGTGTTTGTGCAGTGTGTCCAGGAAGCTTTTCTAACACAGTATGTAGATTGTCCGACCAGAGGAGGGGCAATATTGGATTTAGTACTTGGTAATGAACCAGGGCAAGTGATAGATTTGTTAGTGGGGGAGCATTTTGGAGATAGTGACCACAATTCTGTGACTTTCACTTTAGTAATGGAGAGGGATAGGTGCGTGCAACAGGGCAAGGTTTACAATTGGGGGAAGGGTAAATACGATGTTGTCAGACAAGAATTGAAGTGCATAAGTTGGGAACATAGGCTGTCAGGGAAGGACACAAGTGAAATGTGGAACTTGTTCAAGGAACAGGTGCTACGTGTCCTTGATATGTATGTCCCTGTCAGGCAGGGAAGTGATGGTCGAGTGAGGGAACCATGGTTGACAAGAGAGGCTGAATGTCTTGTTAGGAAAAAGGAGACTTATGTAAGGCTGAGGAAACAAGGTTCAGACAGGGCGTTGGAGGGATACAAGATAGCCAGGAGGGAACTGAAGAAAGGGATTAGGAGGGCTAAGAGAGGGCATGAACAATCTTTGGCGGGTAGGATCAAGGAAAACCCCAAGGCCTTTTACACATATGTGAGAAATATGAGAATGACTAGAGCGAGGGTAGGTCCGATCAAGGACAGTAGCGGGAGATTGTGTATTTACAAATGAGAGGGGCCATATTGTTGGAGAGGACAGTGTGAAACAGACTGGTAAGCTTGAGGAAATACTTGTTAGGAAGGAAGATGTGTTGGACATTTTGAAAAACTTGAGGATAGACAAGTCTGACGGGATATATCCAAGGATTCTATGGGAAACAAGAGATGAAATTGCAGAGCCTTTGGCAATGATCTTTTCGTCCTCACTGTCAACATGGGTGGTACCAGGGGATTGGAGAGTGGCGAATGTCGTGCCCCTGTTCAAAAAAGGGACTAGGGATAACCCTGGGAATTACAGGCCAGTTAGTCTTACTTTGGTGGTAGACAAAGTCATGGAAAGGGTACTGAAGGATAGGATTTCTGAGCATCTGGAAAGACACTGCTTGATTAGGGATAGTCAGCATGGATTTGTGAGGGGTAGGTCTTGCCTTACAAGTCTTATTGAATTCTTTGAGGAGGTGACCAAGCATGTGGATGTAGTGTACATGGATTTTAGTAAGGCATTTGATAAGATTCCCCATGGTAGGCTTCTGCAGAAAGTAAGGAGGCATGGGATAGTGGGAAATTTGGCCAGTTGGATAATGAACTGGCTAACCGATAGAAGTCAGAGAGTGGTGGTGGATGGCAAATATTCAGCCTGAATCCCAGTTACCAGTGGCGTACCGCAGGGATCAGTTCTGGGTCCTCTGCTGTTTGTGATTTTCATTAATGGGTCAGTAAATTTGCAGACGATATGAATTTGCAGAAGATTGGTGGAGTTGTGGATAGTAAGGAGGGCTGTTGTCGGCTGCAAAGGGACATAGATAGGATGCAGAGCTGGGCTGAGAAGTGGCAGATGGAGTTTAACCCTGAAAAGTGTGAGGTTGTCCATTTTGGAAGGACAAATATGAATGCGGAATACAGGGTTAACGGTAGAGTTCTTGGCAATGTGGAGGAGCAGAGAGATCTTGGGGTCTATGTTCATACATCTTTGAAAGTTGCCACTCAAGTGGATAGAGCTGTGAAGAAGGCCTATGGTGTGCGAGCGTTCATTAACAGAGGGATTGAATTTAAGAGCCGTGAGGTGATGATGCAGCTGTACAAAACTTTGGTAAGGCCACATTTGGAGTACTGTGTACAGTTCTGGTCGCCTCATTTTAGGAAGGATGTGGAAGCTTTGGAAAAGGTGCAACGGAGATTTACCAAAATGTTGCCTGGAATGGAGAGTAGGTCTTACGAGGAAAGGTTGAGGGTGCTACTTGATAGAGGTTTATAAGATGATCAGGGGAATAGATAGAGTAGACAGAAACTTTTTCCCCGGGTGGAACAAACCATTACAAGGGGACATAAATTTAAGGTGAATGGTGGAAGATATAGGGGGGGATGTCAGAGGTAGGTTCTTTACCCAGAGAGTAGTGGGGGCATGGAATGCACTGCCTGTGGAAGTAGTTGAGTCGGAAACATTAGGGACCTTCAAGCAGCTATTGGATAGGTACATGGGTTACGGTAAAATGATATAGTGTAGATTTATTTGTTCTTAAGGGCAGCACGGTAGCATTGTGGATAGCACAATTGCTTCACAGCTCCAGGGTCCCAGGTTCGATTCCGGCTTGGGTCACTGTCTGTGCGGAATCTGCACATCCTCCCCGTGTGTGCGTGGGTTTCCTCCGGGTGCTCCGGTATCCTCCCACAGTTCTAAGATGTGCAGGTTAGGTGGATTGGCCATGATAAATTGCCCTTAGTGTCCAAAATTGCCCTTAGTCTTGGGTGGAGGTGTTGACTTTGGGTAGGGTGCTCTTTCCAAGAGCCGGTGCAGATTCAATGGGCCGAATTGCCTCCTTCTGCACTGTAAATTCAATGATAATCTATGATTAATCTAGGACAAAGGTTCGGCACAACATTGTGGGCCGAAGGGCCTGTTCTGTGCTGTATTTTTCTATATATATTTTTCTATGTATCTAAGACGAAGTACAAGACGGTCCTTCTAAAACTTGAGCAACACTTCAGCATCGAAGTGAATGAGAGCTTCGAGAGGTACCTCTTCCAGCAGCGCCTGCAGGGTAAGGATGAGCCCTTTCAATCTTTTTTGACACACCTCCGTATCCTCGCGCAGTCCTGCGGCTATGAGGCCACCTCCGATTCCATGATTCGGGACCAGATAGTTTTTGGGGTCACCTCGGACATCCTACGCCAGCAGCTCCTCAAAATAAAGAGCCTCACCCTAGCCACCGCCATCGAAACCTGTGTCCTCCACGAAAACGCGACCAGCCGGTACTCCCAATTCTAGGCGGCCGAATTGCGCGGCAGGGGTCCTACGAGGCCGAGCGGGTCCAGTCGATCGGGTTCCTCCCGGCCCGCAGCCCGGACGAGGGCGGCCATTTCGCGCGCTTTCCGAGGCCTCCTTGTACGCGCCAAAAGAGGGGACGTTGACGCAGAGGGACGTGACGCGCAGGCGCGCACTACGCAGGACCGAACCGCGCATGCGCGGTGGCACAACGAACGGCATGACGTCACGACATGTGGCAACTGTGGATCCGCGCACTTAAAGCGGCAATGTCCAGCCAAAACTCGACAATGCCTCCGCTGTGGCAAGGTGGGCCACTACGCTGCCTGCTGTCGAGCAGCTCAACCTGCCAACGCACCGCAATTCCGCCAGCCTCGCAGGGACGTGCGGGCCATTCAGCCTCCACACACCGGGGCATACCCTGACGACGTGCAGACTGGTGATACCGACGACCGGGAACCCTTCCGCGTTGCGGTAATAGACAGAAATCGGATGTCCCCAAGTAGGACCCACCAGCCGATGCCAGTGAACAGCGTTAATCCGGGTGATGAATGGTGTGACACCCTAACGGTCAACCGATCACCAATCACATTCCACTTAGACACTGGTGCCTCCGCCAATCTCCTCACATGGTCAGCCTTCTACACCTTGAAGGTCAAACCACCGATTCGGCCGTCTCGCTGTCAGTTGGTCGATTACAACGGGAACGTTATCCCGGCCATGGGGTCTTGCCAGCTCGATGTTGCACACAATTCACACGCAGCCACACTGTCTTTTGAGATAGTTGGATCCTCGAAGGACTCCCTGTTAGGCGCACAGGCGTGCAAGATCCTCCACCTCGTTCAGCGGGTACACACTCTGTCTCCAGAAGGCACGTCCGATTTCCCGGATGCAGACTTTAGGGCACAGCTCCACCCGCTCCTCCCCCACAACCAGGAGGTTTACGAGGGCATGGGCACACTGCCCTACACGTACAGAATACGGCTCAAACCGGACGCCACCCCGGTCATTCACGCACCTCGTAGAGTCCCAGCACCACTCCAGGACCGCCTCAAGCAGCAGCTGCAGGATCTGCAGGACCAAGGAGTGCTTTCCCGGGTCACGGAGCCCACGCCATGGGTCAGCTCCATGGTGTGCGTAAAAATGCCCTCTGGCGAGCTCCGGATCTGCATCGACCCAAAAGACTTGACCAATAACATCATGAGGGAACACTACCCCATACCCAAACGGGAAGAAATCACGAGCGAAATGGCCCGGGCTAAAATTTTTACCAAACTTGATGCCTCAAAGGGTTTTTGGCAGATTCAGCTGGATCAGTCCAGCAGGAAGCTGTGCACTTTCAACACTCCCTTTGGCAGATACTGCTACAATAGGATGCCGTTTGGCATCATCTCGGCATCCGAGGTGTTTCATCGAATCATGGAACAGATGATGGAGGGCATCGAAGGGGTGCGCGTCTATGTTGATGATGTCATCATCTGGTCCACCACACCACAGGAGCACATCAGTCGTCTCCAGCGCGTCTTTGCACGGACACGAGAACACGGCCTGCGCCTCAACCGAGCCAAGTGTTCTTTTGGCCAAACTGAGCTAAAGTTTCTGGGGGACCACATATCCCGGTCGGGTGCGTCCGGATGCCGACAAAGTGGCAGCTTTGCAGCCATGCCGCAGCCGGCAGACAAGAAGGCAGTGCTACGCTTTCTCGGGATGGTCAACTTCCTGGGGAAGTTTGTTCCCAACCTTGCCTCCCACACAACGGCTCTTCGCCACCTAGTGAAGAAGACTACGGAGTTCCAGTGGCTGCCCGCACACCAGAAGGAATGGGAGGAGCTCAAGATCCAGCTCACCACCGCCCCGGTATTGGCGTTCTTCGCCACTACTCGAGACTCAAAGATCTCGACTGATGCCAGCCAGTCCGGCATTGGGGCGGTACTCCTGCAACGGGAGGACACTGCATCATGGGCCCCGGTCGCCTATGCCTCGTGGGCCATGACCCCCACAGAACAGCGCTATGCGCAGATTGAGAAGGAGTGCCTGGGTTTGTTGACCGGCATCGCTAAATTCCACGACTATGTGTATGGTCTTCCACAGTTCACCGTGGAGACTGACCATCGCCCCCTGGTCGGCATCATACAAAAGGACCTCAATGAGATGACCCCTCGCCTCCAGCGCATTCTGCTCAAGCTCCGGAGGTACGACTTCCAACTTGTCTACGCAGCGGGAAAGGACCTCATCATCGCGGATGCCCTGTCCAGAGCAGTGAGCACACCGCCCGACTCGGAGGGGTTCGTCTGTCAGGTCGACGCACATATAGCCTTCACATCGGCCAATCTGCCAGCTACTGATGCAAGTCTGGCTCACATTCGCAGTGAGACTGCGGCTGACCCCCTTCTACAACGTGTGATGCGCCACATGACGGAAGGGTGGCTCAAGGGGCAGTGCCCACAATTCTACAATGTCCGGGACGACTTGGCCGTCATTGATGGTGTCCTCCTAAAGTTGGACCGGATCGTGATCCCACACAGCATGCACCGGCTTGTCCTTGAACAATTGCACGAAGCCATCTCGGAGTAGAAAAGTGCAGGCGGAGGGCCCGAGAAGCTGTGTACTGGCCGGGCATCAGCGACGACATCGCCAACATGGTGCTCAACTGCCCCACCTGCCAAAGGTTTCAGCCGGCGCAACCTTCTGAGACACTCCAGCCCCATGAGTTGGTAATGTCCCCCTGGGCAAAGGTGGGTGTGGACCTCTTTCATGCGCTCGGCAGGGACTACGTCATCATAATTGACTATTTTTCCAATTATCCGGAGGTCATACGCCTGCACGACCTGACATCATCGGCTGTAATCAGAGCATGTAAAGAAACCTTCGCTCGCCATGGCATTCCGCTTATCCTCATGTCGGACAACGGGCCCTGTTTTGTGAGCCAAGAATGGTCTTCTTTTGCTGCTTCGTATGGCTTCACACACGTGACGTCCAGCCCTTTGCATCCCCGTTGAATGGCAAGGCGGAAAAGGGCGTCCATATCGTCAAGCGGCTCCTCTGCAAGGCTGCTGATGCCGGATCTGACTTCTGTTTAGCCCTGCTGGTCTATCGCTCGGCCCCACTGTCCACAGGCCTCTCACCAGCCCAGCTGTTGATGGGTCGCACCCTCAGGACCACTGTGCCGTCCATTCATGTTCCTAAACCCGACCATGCGCCAGTACTGCAAAGGATGCGACAGCAGCGTGCTCAGCAGAAAATGAAGATGAAAATCGCTTATTGTCACGAGTAGGCTTCAATGAAGTTACTGTGAAAGGCCCCTAGTCGCCACATTCCGGCGCCTGTTCGGGGAGGCTGGTACGGGAATCGAACCGTGCTGCTGGCCTGCCTTGGTCTGCTTTAAAAGCCAGCGATTTAGCCCAGTGAGCTAAACCAGCCCCAGAAGGTGGCACATGACACTCGGGCAACTGATCTTCCTGCCCTGGCGCCTGGAGGCAACGTCTGCATACACCTACAGGAGGGTGGCTGGTCGGCAACTGCCGAGGTTCTCCGCCGCGTGGCTCCCCGCTCGTTCCTGGTTCGCATGCCTGATGGCTCCATTCGCCGGCGTAATCGGCAGGCCCTTCGGCTGATTCCGCGCTCGCTACGTGATCATGCCCTTCTGTTGTCCCTGATGTCGACTTCGTGGAGCTTCCTGCCACTCTGCCTATTCCTCTCTCGCCCGTAGCCAGGCCCATTCCTCAGCCGGTGGATCCTGACCCATCCTTGAGGCGGTCAACCCGAATTCGTCGCCCACCTAATAGACTGGACTTATGAGCCTGTTTGCACATTGGACTCACTGAATTGTTTTGCAACAATGTTAACGTGTTTCCCTTTTTGTCGTTCCAGAAGTTCTCTCTCGATATTTGATGATTGCACTTGTTTTGTTATTGGTACAACCTCGTTGCTCTGTTGCACCTGACACCTTCCTCTGTATATAGTTTAGCCTCATGTACATGTTGTAAATATTGCACACACATCCTCAGCCGCACTCAGTACACACCGATATTTATTACCATGTAGGCACATATTCTTGTGAAAAGGGGGGATGTCATGATATCCATATTAACATATCATGGGTGCAATCACACACACACTGATGGACAGGTAGACGGACCAATCAACACACACGCAACATCACAGCCAATCACCAGTGAGAGCACACGCACTATAAAACAGGGAACACCACAGTTCCCGCTCATTCCACCAGGAGATAGCTCAGGGCACAGAGCTCACAGCGCGCCACTCAGACATACACCATGTGCTGAGTGCCTCTCTAAGATAGTGCTAGGGCTGGGTCCACAGGTTAGCTGGTGAAGTACGAACCACAGCCAGAAGTTAACAGTAGTTATTGTACAGAATAATAAAACAGAGTTGTACCATCTACAACCGTGTTGGTTCGTTTGTGTATCGGAACACCCAACACGACACAATCGATATGGGGCACAATCGAACGGCCACACTGCGCTCCCGGGGTCTACCCGGCTCGCAACACCTCGTGAGATCTAACGCGATCTCGTGAGACTTTGCGATGCAAATCACAGTCATTGTGGGGTGGGTCACTTTTTACCAAACCTGCATATTAAAGTGAGACAACTAGTCTCACTCGAATGTGCAGTTTTATATGAAGCACCCGAGGCGTTGGGATCTATCCCCTTTGCCTCAGAGTCCTCGGGCGAGCGCTGTTCAGTACTGTTCTCCACAAACAGATGGAATGGCACTTGGGGTCTCCCAGGGGATCAGAGGCACCCAGGTGCATGCCCTTTGGGCAGGATGATACCCTGGCACTGGCACCCTGGCAGTGCCACTTTTGGAGGGGAGGGTCAGGGGTTGTGTCGGGGCCCCCGATCTCTTCCAGCAAGCGGAGCTCCAAAGTGCAGAAAATGGAGCTATGTGTGGTCTTGGCCGCGTGTTCCCCGCTGAGGCCCAATATCTAACCAAATGCTTAATAGGATGGGAATAGAGGGATACGGACCCAGGAAGTGTAGAAGATTTTAGTTTAGATGGGCAGCATGGTCGGCACGGGCTTGGAGGGCCGAAGGGCCTGTTCCTGTGCTGTACTTTTCTTTGTTCCCAGAGCAGTACCCAGGATCCCTAGATTACTGATCCAGTGACAATACCACTACACCACCACTACCTCCCCACGTATGATCAAGTGATCTCAGCGGCTTGGATTTCCCCATTCTTGAGGTTAGTTTGAATCTGGCGCCAAGTCAGAGGGACATCCCGAAACAGTTGTATCATCAAGCATTGTAAACAACCAATCACATTGAAGTATTCTCAAAGACAGCAAACCAGGATGTGAAATGAATTGATTATCCATCACTTGTCATTAAATTTTACAGAGAATAAAATAAATGATTGGAATGTGTACATGCGACTTGGGTAGCAGCCAAAATATCTTAAACAAACTTGTAAACAAATTATTTTACAAGTATGGGGAATTCTTTAATCATAATGGAACAATTTGATCATTAAATCTTTTTCATCCACATCCTTCAGAGTATTTCCATTAAGTAATAATCTTTATTACAGTCAGAAGTAGGCTTACATTAACATTGCAATGAAGTTACTGTGAAAAGCCCCTAGTCGCCACATTCCGGCGCCTGTTCGGTTACACTGAGGGAGAATTCAGAATGTCCAATTCACCTGACAACACGTCTTTCGGGACTTGTGGGAGGAAACCGGAGCACCTGGAGGAAACCCACGCAGACACGGGGAGAACGTGCAGACTCCGCACAGACAGTGACCCAAGCCAGGAATCGAACCCGGGACCCTGGCGCTGTGAAGCAACAGTGCTAACCACTGTGCTACCTTGCCGCCCATATTAACTCCTATCCCTTGTTTTTATTCAAAATTACATTCCCTCAGATTATCGCCACAAAACTGCATGTATTACCTGTCTGCCTATCCCCTTGCCTATTGCCAGCTTCCTGAAATTCCTGGTATTCCTTTTTTAAAATATTTTTATTCTCCTTTTTCACATTTTCTCCCAAATTTACACCCAACAGTAAACAATAATCAGTAACAAATGTAATATCAATCACAATATCAATAACAACGATCCCATCCTCCCACCAAACCCCAAACATTATCCCGCATGTTCACACAAACAAATGATAAAAAGGAATCAGGAATCACCCATAGTCACCATCAACACACACAGCCCCCCTCCCCCTGTGGTGATGTGCATCACTGTAAATACATGTAAGCTAGACAGACACTAGAGGGAGCACCAGAAACATCACACACACACACTCAACCAATAGATAAGTTAGATGGGAGGCGACCAATGGACATTCACGATACACAAGGAGGTGACACGACCACAGGGGGGCATTACACCAACCCATATATAAAGGACACCACACACATGATCAGCCCCTTCGGCCAGTGGAGACAGTCAGTGAGGACTGACACAGGGTTGATTCATTATCACACCCACCACGTGGAAGACAGCAGCTGGTTAGTCAGTTTAGGTAGGTACAATAGGATTAGCAGTAGTGTCGAACTCAAGTTATAAAAGTGTACATAGTGTAAATAAATGAGTTGAAGTTATTTACACGTCTCGACCTTCCTTGACAAATGCAACACAAGAAAGCCGCTTATGTTACAAAGGAAACATAACAAAACACCCCCAACCCTCCCAGCCCCCCCACAATGTTCGATGTGATCCAATTCTCGAAAGTGCGTAATGAATAACGCTCATGAATTGTAGAACCCCTCCATCCTTCCGCTCAGTTCAAATTTGACCTTTTCAATTGTTAAGAATTCCAGCAGGTCCCCCCGCCAGGCCAGGGCACAGGGTGGAGAGGTTGATCTCCACCCGAACAGGATCCGCCTTCGGGCGATCAACGAGGCGAAGGCTACAACATCTGCCTCCACACCCGTTTCCAACCCTGGCTGGTTCGACACCCCGAATATGGCCTCCCGGGGACCCGGGTCCAGTTTCACGTGCACCACTTTAGAGATTACCCTAAACACCTCCTTCCAGTAATCCTCCAGCTTTGGACAGGACCAAAACATATGAACGTGGTTTGCGGGCCCCCCCCCCCCCCGCAATGTTAACACACATCTTCTACCCCCTCAAAGAGCCGGCTCATCCTCGCCCTTGTGAGGTGTGCTCTAAACACCACCTTCAGCTGTATCAGCCCCAACCTCGCACACGCGGTGGAGGCGTTCACCCTCCGGAGCACCTCACACCAGAACCCCTCCTCCATACCCTCTCCCAACTCTTCCTCCCACTTTGCCTTGATCCCTTCCAGCGGCGCCTTCTCCTCTTCCAAAATAGCCCCATAAACCGCCGACACTACCCCCTTCTCCAGTCCCCCTGTCGTCAGCACCTCCTCCAGCAATGTGGAGGCCGGCTCCCCCGGGAAGCTCTGTATCTCCTTCCTGGCAAAGTCTCAAACCTGCATGTATCTAAATATTTCCCCCTGCTCCAGCCCATACTTCGCTCCCAGCTTCAATCCCACAAAACAATCCCCAAGAAATAAATCTTTTAGTGTCCTAATTCCTTCCCCCTCCCATCTCCGAAAATTTCCATCCCACTTCCCTGGCTCAAATCTATGGTTCCCCGAATCGGCATTTCCCTTCACCCTGCCCCCACCCCGAAGTGCTGTCGAAACTGCCTCCAAATTCTCAACGAAGCTATTACTACCGAACACCCTGAGTATCTCCCTGGGGCCGTCGGGAGCAGCCCTGTCGCTAGCGCCTTCAATCCTGACCCCCTACCCAAACCCCTCCATTCTGATCCATTGGGAGTCAACCCCTGACCCAGCTCCGTACCTTCTCCACATTCGCCGCCCAGTAATAATACATCAGGTTCGGAAGCAACTGTGCTAACCACTGTGCTACTGTGCTGCATCTTCAATCTCTCTAAAAAATGCCTTTGGCAGGAAAATCGGCAGGCATTGAAAAATAAACAGGAATTGCGCAGCACATTAATTTTAACCGCCTGTCCCTGCCCCTGTAAGGCAAGGAACACGTTTTAGTCGGTGGCCTGGTGAAGGGGTTGGATTACATCAAACTCACTTGGAACTGGTCACCTGGATGATGGTACAGTGGCTCCTCACTTTTTTCTCGCAGACCCACGTCGCTCTCAGCGCAGGCCCGCTTTTGCTCCTCCCGCTGAGCTCCATGCCCCTCTCATATAGAGTCAGGATTCTCAGCTTGGGAAGCCCAGTTCACGTTTTCTCTCGCTCGCAGCGATTGTGCACGAGCTTCTCCTGCAGGAACACAAATGGGAATGTGAGCTGGCGGGTCAGAGGCTGATGACAGCGGACGTGTGGGCACTGCACCCAAACACGGAGAGGTTCTGTGAGAAGTGCTGTTGGGGGGGTGGGGGGGGGGGGTTTGAGAATGCTGGTGGGATGCCATGTCCTGGGGCCCTGTGAGGTGGCAGCATGTGTGATCGAGGTGACATTCCCGGAGGTGATTAAGATCCCAGACCAGAACCCAACAGTGACTGGGATACTGCACCAAAACTTATTTGTTCTCTGCAGGAAGGACAATTCACTCCAGGAGTGATTGCATGAAAAATAAGGGGTGGGATTCTCTGTGCCGCCGCATCTGTTTTCTGGTGTGGCACTTCCCTGTCGGAAGCAGGATTCTCCGTACCGGCAGCTGGTCGATGGGAAATCCACGGGCGTGAGCGCACTGCCGGTGAAACGGAGGATCCTGCCGAGAATCCAGCTCAAGGGTTTTTGGATTTCTAAACCAAAACTTTATTATGGATGCAATATTAAACATTTTAACTTCACAGCCAATAAGAACAACTTATAGTGGCCCTTTAAACACTTCTACTCAATTTTCCATTAAACAACACGAAAAGAAACATACAGCTCTCAATTTATCTTACTGTTGGAGAATTGTGGGCTCAGCATCAGGCAGATTAGAATTCAACTCCTCTTTCCAAGGTTTCTCCAAAAACCACCTCTCAGAAGCTTTTCAAAATGTCTCTCTGCATTCCTTGTCTCCACCCAACAATGGCCTCATCTCCCCAAGCTGAAAAACAAATGATCTCTGCAGGCTACAAAGCACATTAACTCCCCAGGGACTTTCGCAATCAAACCACAATCCACTAGCCTAGACTGAAAAACACATTCCTTCGTTAATTGCACTGTCTGGCTGCTAAAACACCCAGGCCCTGTAAAACAGAATTCTTTTTTTTTTAAAAACATGACCTCATCAGTCAAACACACACTAATCCCAAGCTTTTAACCCGGAAATTGCCCAAGAATCCAATTTTCGTACAGTTTTCCAGTCATCACACAGGTGGGATTTGTCACTTTGCTGCGGGATCGCCTGCTAGCACAAGGTTATATTGTTGTCCACCTCTGCTCCACCGCATCCAGCGAATGGCTGAGGACATCATAAATTGAGGAGTCGGTTTCCTCGCTGCCATCCTCCTGGCTTTTTTTTAGAATTTACAGTGCAGATGGAGGCCATTCGGCCTATCGAGTCTGCACTGGTCCTCGGAAAGAGCACCCTACCGAAGCCCATACCTCCATCCTATCCCCGTAACCCAGCAACCCCACCTAACTTTTAGACACTGCAGGTTAATTTAGCGTGACCGATCCACCCAACCCGTACATGGACTTATTGGAGGAAACCGGAGCACCCGGAGGAAACCCACGCAGACACGGGGAGAACGTGCAGACTCCGACAGACAGTGACACAAACCGGGAATCGATCCTGGGACCCTGGAGCTGTGCAGCAACAGTGCTAACCACTGTGCTTCCATGCTGCTCTTGAATGAGAGCTAGTGCTGTGTTTAAATGCAGAGCTCCTTCATTGAAGTGAAGATGACCCCTGGGGCAGATATATCAGACGGTTTTCATGTGGGGGAAACCATTTTTCAAAGTGCCTGCAAATTGTGGTCTGGACCATCCCGCCGGAGCAGGCCGGAATCACACCAATTTTCCCATTGAAAATGACACTTTGTAATTTTATCGGAAGATTACACCCAATCTCAATGACCACCCTATCAAGTCTCTTCAGAATTTTTTAGGTTTCACTGAGATTACCCCTCATTCTTCTAAACTCCAGAGAATATAAGCCCAATATAATTTGCCCTTCATCAGAGGACAACCCCTCATCCTAGGGACCAGTTTAATTAATATTTGCTGCACCAAGTCCAATACAAATATATTCTTCGTTAAATGTGGAGACCAAAACTGTACACAGTATTCCAGGTAAGGTCTCACCAAATCCTGTAGAATTGCAGCAAAACATCTTTATCCTTGTACTCTAATTTCTTTGCAATAAAGGTCAACATGCCATCTGTCTTCTTAAGTGTTTCCTGTATCTGCATGTTAAATTTCTGGGTTCCTTTTATGAACACAGCCAAGTCTCCTGAAACATCAACACTTACAATTTTTGCACTTTAAAAAAATATTCTGCATTTCTATTCTTACGTCTAAAGTGAATAACTTCACATTTTCCTACATTTTACTCCATCTGCCATCTTATTTTGATAAATTTAGTGTACCCAATTATTTTCCAATTAAGGGGCAATTTAGCGTGCTCAATCACCTAACCTGCATATCTTTGGGTTGTGGGGGCAAAGCCCACGCAAACATGGGGAGAATGTGCAAACTCCACAAGGACTGTGACCCGGGGCCGGGATCATACCCGGGTCCTCGGGACCGTGAGGCAGCAGTGCTAACCATTGCGGCACCATGCCACCTCCATCTGCCATCTTGTTGCCCACTCAGTTAAACTGTCTATATCTCTTTGTGTCCTCCCCACAGCTTAATTTCCCATCTAGCCTGGTATTATCAGCAAACGTATATACATCACTCTCTGTATCTAAGTCATTACTATAGATTGTAATTAGCTGAGGCTCCAGCACTGACCATTACACCTCTCCACTGTTCACTGCTGACCAACTTGAAAAGGATCCATTTATGCCCACTCTCTGCTTTGTATCTATTAACTATTCCTTCATTGGCCGGGGCATTGAGTATAAGAATTGGCAAGTCATGTTGCAGCTGTATAGAACCTTAGTTAGGCCACACTTGGAGTATAGTGTTCAATTCTGGTCGCCACACTACCAGAAGGATGTGGAGGCTTTAGAGAGGGTGCAGAAGAGATTTACCAGAATGTTGCCTGGTATGGAGGACATTAGCTATGAGGAGCGGTTGAATAAACTCGGTTTGTTCTCACTGGAACGACGGAGGTTGAGGGGCGACCTGATAGAGGTCTACAAAATTATGAGGGGCATAGACAGAGTGGATAGTCAGAGGCTTTTCCCCAGGGTAGAGGGGTCAATTACTAGGGGGCATAGGTTTAAGGTGAGAGGGGCAAGGTTTAGAGGAGATGTACGAGGCAAGTTTTTTACACAGAGGGTAGTGGGTGCCTGGAACTCGCTGCCGGAGGAGGTGGTGGCAGCAGGGACGATAGTGACATTTAAGGGGCATGTTGACAAATACATGAATAGGATGGGAATAGAGGGATCCGGACCCAGGAAGTGTAGAAGATTGTAGTTTAGTCGGGCAGCATGGACGGCGCGGGCTTGGAGGGCCGAAGGGCCTGTTCCTGTTCTGTACTTTTCCGTACTCAGCACCGACAACTGCCAATCTCCAGACGCAATTCTGCAACTCATCCGCTTCATTCTGGATCACAACGTCTTCACCTTCGACAACAAGTTCTTCATCCAGACGCACGGAACAGCCATGGGGACCAAATTCGCACCCTAATACGCCAACATCTTCATGCACAAGTTTGAACAGGACCTACTCACCGCACAGGAACTTCAACCGACATTATACACCAGATACATCGATGACATTTTTTTCCTTTGGACCCACGGCGAAGAATCACTGAAATGACTACACAATGACATTAATAAGTTCCATCCAACCATCAGACTCACCATGGACTACTCTCCAAAATCAGTTGCATTCTTGGACACACTCGTCTCCATCAAGGACGGTCACCTCAGCACTTTGCTTTACCGCAAACCCACGGATAACCTCACGATGCTCCACTTCTCCAGCTTCCACCCTAAACACATTAAAGAAGCCATCCCCTATGGACAAGCTCTCCGTATACACAGGATCTGCTCAGACGAGGAGGAGCGTAACAGACATCTACAGACGTTGAAAGATGCCCTCGTACGAACGGGATATGGCACTCGACTCATCGATCGACAGTTCCAACGCGCCACAGCGAAAAACCGGACCGACCTCCTCAGAAGACAAACATGGGACACAACCGACAGAATACCCTTCGTCGTCCAGTACTTCCCCGGAGCGGAGAAACTACGTCATCTTCTTCACAGCCTTCAACACGTCATTGATGACGATGAACATCTTGCCAAGGTCATCCCCACACCCCCACTACTTGCCTTCAAACAACCGCGCAACCTCAAACGAACCATTGTTTGCAGCAAACTACCCAGTCTTCAGAACAGTGACCACGACACCACACAACCCTGCCATGGCAATCTCTGCAAGACGTGCCAGATCATCGACATGGATACCACTATTACACGCGAGAACACCACCCACCAGGTACGCGGTACATACTCGTGCGACTCGGCCAACGTTGTCTACCTCATACGCTGCAGGAAAGGATGTCCCGAAGCGTGGTACATTGGCGAGACCATGCAGACGCTGCGACAACGAATGAACGGACATCGCGCAACAATCACCAGGCATGAATGTTCCCTTCCAGTCGGGGAACACTTCAGCAGTCAAGGGCATTCAGCCTCTGATCTCCAGGTAAGCGTTCTCCAAGGCGGCCTTCAGGACGCGCGACAACGCAGAATCGGCGAGCAGAAACGTATAGCCAAGTTCCGCACACATGAGTGCGGCCTCAACCGGGACCTGGGATTCATGTCGCATTACATTCATCCCCCACCATCTGGCCTGCGAAATCCTACCAACTGTCCTGGCTTGAGACAATTCACACCTCTTTAACCTGGGGTTACCCCATCTCTGGATCTGTAAAGATTTAATCACCTGCTAATGGTCGCATTCCTAGCATTGTTTGGCATCTTTGAATTTGTCTATATATGTGTTTCTGGAACATACCTCTTCATTCACCTGAGGAAGGAGCAGCGCTCCGAAAGCTAGTGACATCGAAACAAACCTGTTGGACTTTAACCTGGTGTTGGAAGACTTCGTACTGTACTTTTCTTTTTTCTTTGTTCCTCTATTCTTGCCTGTGGCACCTTGTCAAATGCCTTTTGGAAATCCAGATTGCTACATGTATTAGTTCCCCTTTATCAACCCTACTGGTTACATCCTCAAAAAAACTCGAATAAAATTGTCAAACAGGATTTCCCTTTAATAAAGAGTTCAGTGAGAGGTTTAGGGAAGAATCCTCAGAACTATGGTCTCGGCAACTGAAAAAAGAGCTGCCAATGATGTGGCAAAGGAAATCCTGATCAGAATTTGAGGAGTGCAGAGATCTCAGTGGCTAGTCGTCCTGTGGCAGACACAGAGATAGGGAGGAGTAAGGCCATGGAGGTATTTGTAAACAAGGATGAAAATTGTTAAAATCAAGGCAATAATGCACTGGGGGCCAATGTATGTCATCTAGCACATGAATGGATATCTGGGGCGACATTCTCCGACCCGCCGCCGGGTCGGAGAATCGCCTGGGGCTGGCATGAATCCCGCCCCCGCCGGTTGCCGAAGTCTCCGGCACCGGATATTCGGCGGGGGGGGAATCGCGCCGCGCTGGTTGGCGGGCCCCCCCGCTCGATGCTCCGGCCCGGATGGGCCGAAGTCCCGCCGATAAATTGCCTGTCCCGCCGGCGTAAATTAAATCATCTACCTTACCGGCGGGACAAGGCGGCGTGGGCGGGCTCCGGGGTCCTGGGGGGGGGCGCGGGGCGATCTGACCCCGGGGGTTGCCCCCACGGTGGCCCCCACGGTCTCCACCATGGCGGAGGTGGAAGACACTCCCTCCACTGCGCATGCGCCGCCCGGAGATGTCATTTCCGCGCCAGCTGGCGGGGCAACAAAGGCCGTTTCCGCCAGCTGGCGGGGCGGAAATTCCTCCGCCGCCGGCCTAGCCCCTTAATGTTGGGGCTCGGCCCCCAAAGATGCGGAGCATTCCGCACTTTTGGGGCGGCGCGATGCCCGTCTGATTGGCGCAGTTTTGGGCGCCAGTCGGCAACATCGCGCTGTTTCCGGAGAACTTCGCCCCTGGGGTTTATCTAGCACAGGAGTGATGGTGAATGGATATCGGGGTTTCTCTAGCACAGGAGTGACGGTGAATGGATATCCGGGTTTATCTAGCACAGGAGTGATGGTGAATGATATCTGGGGTTTATCTAGCACAGGAGTGACGGTGAATGATATCTGGGGTTTATCTAGCACAGGAGTGATGGTGAATGGATATCCGGGTTTATCTAGCACAGGAGTGACGGTGAATGGATATCCGGGTTTATCTAGCACAGGAGTGATGGTGAATGGATATCCGGGTTTATCTAGCACAGGAGTGACGGTGAATGGATATCTGGGTTTATCTAGCACAGGAGTGACGGTGAATGGATATCGGGTTTATCTAGCACAGGAGTGACGGTGAATGGATATCTGGGTTTATCTAGCACAGGAGTGACGGTGAATGGATATCCGGGTTTATCTAGCACAGGAGTGACGGTGAATGGATATCTGGGTTTATCTAGCACAGGAGTGACGGTGAATGGATATCGGGTTTATCTAGCACAGGAGTGACGGTGAATGGATATCTGGGTTTATCTAGCACAGGAGTGATGGTGAATGGATATCAGGTTTATCTAGCACAGGAGTGACCATGAATGGATATCTGGGGTTTATCTAGCACAGTAGTGACGGTGAATGGATATCAGGTTTATCTAGCACAGGAGTGACGGTGAATGGATATCCGGGTTTATCTAGCACAGGAGTGACGGTGAATGGATATCTGGGTTTATCCAGCACAGGAGTGACGGTGAATGGATATCTGGGTTTATCGAGCACAGGAGTGATGGTGAATGGATATCTGGGGTTTATCTAGCACAGGAGTGACGGTGAATGGATATCCGGGTTTATCTAGCACAGGAGTGATGGTGAATGGATATCCGGGTTTATCTAGCACAGGAGTGATGGTGAATGGATATCCGGGTTTATCTAGCACAGGAGTGACGGTGAATGGATATCCTGGTTTATCTAGCACAGGAGTGACGGTGAATGGATATCCGGGTTTATCTAGCACAGGAGTGACGGTGAATGGATATCTGGGTTTATCTAGCACAGGAGTGACGGTGAATGGATATCTGGGGTTTATCTAGCACAGGAGTGACGGTGAATGGATATCTGGGTTTATCCAGCACAGGAGTGACGGTGAATGGATATCTGGGTTTATCCAGCACAGGAGTGACGGTGAATGGATATCTGGGGTTTATCTAGCACAGGAGTGACGGTGAATGGATATCCGGGTTTATCTAGCACAGGAGTGACGGTGAATGGATATCTGGGGTTTATCTAGCACAAGAGTGACGGTGAATGGATATCTGGGGTTTATCTAGCACAGGAGTGACGGTGAATGGATATCTGGGTTTATCCAGCACAGGAGTGACGGTGAATGGATATCCGGGTTTATCTAGCACAGGAGTGATGGTGAATGGATATCCGGGTTTATCTAGCACAGGAGTGACGGTGAATGGATATCCTGGTTTATCTAGCACAGGAGTGACGGTGAATGGATATCCGGGTTTATCTAGCACAGGAGTGATGGTGAATGGATATTTGGGTTTATCTAGCACAGGAGTGATGGTGAATGGATATCTGGGTTTATCTAGCACAGGAGTGATGGTGAATGGATATCCGGGTTTATCTAGCACAGGAGTGACGGTGAATGGATATCTGGGTTTATCCAGCACAGGAGTGACGGTGAATGGATATCTGGGTTTATCGAGCACAGGAGTGACGGTGAATGGATATCCGGGTTTATCTAGCACAGGAGTGACGGTGAATGGATATCAGGTTTATCCAGCACAGGAGTGGCGGTGAATGGATATCCGGGTTTATCTAGCACAGGAGTGATGGTGAATGATATCAGGTTTATCTAGCACAGGAGTGATGGTGAATGGATATCAGGTTTATCTAGCACAGGAGTGATGGTGAATGATATCAGGTTTATCTAGCACAGGAGTGATGGTGAATGATATCAGGTTTATCTAGCACAGGAGTGACGGTGAATGGATATCTGGGTTTATCGAGCACAGGAGTGACGGTGAATGTATATCCGGGTTTATCTAGCACAGGAGTGAAGGTGAATGATATCAGGTTTATCTAGCACAGGAGTGATGGTGAATGATATCAGGTTTATCTAGCACAGGAGTGACGGTGAATGGATATCTGGGTTTATCGAGCACAGGAGTGACGGTGAATGGATATCCGGGTTTATCTAGCACAGGAGTGATAGAGAATGGATATCGGGTTTATCTAGCACAGGAGTGACGGTGAATGGATATCGGGTTTATCTAGCACAGGAGTGATGGTGAATGATATCAGGTTTATCTAGCACAGGAGTGATGGTGAATGATATCAGGTTTATCTAGCACAGGAGTGAAGGTGAATGATATCAGGTTTATCTAGCACAGGAGTGATGGTGAATGGATATCGGGTTTATCTAGCACAGGAGCGACGGTGAATGGATATCCGGGTTTATCTAGCACAGGAGTGACGGTGAATGGATGTCCGGGTTTATCTAGCACAGGAGTGACGGTGAATGGATATCTGGGTTTATCTAGCACAGGAGTGACGGTGAATGGATATCCGGGTTTATCTAGCACAGGAGTGATGGTGAATGGATATCAGGTTTATCTAGCACAGGAGTGACGGTGAATGGATATCTGGGTTTATCTAGCACAGGAGAGACGGTGAATGGATATCCGGGTTTATCTAGCACAGGAGTGACGGTGAATGGATATCAGGTTTATCTAGCACAGGAGTGACGGTGAATGGATATCGGGTTTATCTAGCACAGGAGTGACGGTGAATGGATATCTGGGTTTATCTAGCACAGGAGAGACGGTGAATGGATATCCGGGTTTATCTAGCACAGGAGTGACGGTGAATGGATATCAGGTTTATCTAGCACAGGAGTGACGGTGAATGGGTATCTGGTTTATCTAGCACAGGAGTGACGGTGAATGGATATCCGGGTTTATCTAGCACAGGAGTGACGGTGAATGATATCAGGTTTATCTAGCACAGGAGTTACGGTGAATGATATCCGGGTTTATCTAGCACAGGAGTGACGGTGAATGGATATCAGGTTTATCTAGCACAGGAGTGATGGTGAATGGATATCTGGGTTGATCTAGCACAGGAGTGACGGTGAATGGATATCTGGGTTTATCTCGCACCGGAGTGACGGTGAATGGATATCAGGTTTATCTAGCACAGGGGTGATGGTGAATGGATATCGGGTTTATCAACCACAGGAGTGACGGTGAACGATATCCGGGTTTATCTAGCACAGGACTGACGGTGAATGGATATCTGGGGTTTATCAAGCACAGGACTGACGGTGAATGGATATCGGGTTCATCTTGCACAGGACTGACGGTGAATGAATATCTGGGTTTATGTAGAACAGGAGTGACGGTGAATGGATATCAGGTTTATCTAGCACAGGAGTGATGGTGAATGGATATCAGGTTTATCTAGCACAGGAGTGACGGTGAATGGATATCGGGTTTATGTAGCACAGGAGTGATGGTGAATGGATATCTGGGTTTATCTAGCACAGGAGTGACGGTGAATGGATATCCGGGTTTATCTAGCACAGGAGTGACGGTGAATGGATATCCGGGTTTATCGAGCACAGGAGTGACGGTGAATGGATATCCGGGTTTATCTAGCACAGGAGTGACGGTGAATGGATATCTGGGTTTATCGAGCACAGGAGTGACGGTGAATGGATATCAGGTTTATCTAGCACAGGAGTGACGGTGAATGGATATCCGGGTTTATCTAGCACAGGAGTGACGGTGAATGGATATCGGGTTTATCTAGCACAGGAGTGACGGTGAATGGATATCCGGGTTTATCGAGCACAGGAGTGACGGTGAATGGATATCCGGGTTTATCTAGCGCAGGAGTGACGGTGAATGGATATCCGGGTTTATCTAGCACAGGGTGACGGTGAATGGATATCCTGGTTTATCTAGCACAGGAGTGACGGTGAATGGATATCCGGGTTTATCTAGCACAGGAGTGACGGTGAATGGATATCCGGGTTTATCTAGCACAGGAGTGACGGTGAATGGATATCCGGGTTTATCTAGCACAGGAGTGACGGTGAATGGATATCCGGTTTTATCTAGCACAGGAGTGACGGTGAATGGATATCCGGGATTATCCAGCACAGGAGTGACGGTGAATGGATATCGGGTTTATCTAGCACAGGAGTGACGGTGAATGGATATCGGGTTTATCTAGCTCAGGAGTGAGGGTGAATGGATATCTGGGTTTATCTAGCACAGGAGTGATGGTGAATGATATCCGGGTTTATCTAGCACAGGAGTGACGGTGAATGGATATCGGGTTTATCTAGCTCAGGAGTGACGGTGAATGGATATCGGGTTTATCTAGCTCAGGAGTGAGGGTGAATGGATATCCGGGTTTATCTAGCACAGGAGTGACGGTGAATGGATCTCAGGTTTATCTAGCACAGGAGTGACGGTGAATGGATATCCTGGTTTATCTAGCACAGGAGTGACGGTGAATGGATATCCGGGTTTATCGAGCACAGGAGTGACGGTGAATGGATATCGGGTTTATGTAGCACAGGAGTGATGGTGAATGGATATCCGGGTTTATCTAGCACAGGAGTGACCATGAATGGATATCTGGGGTTTATCCAGCACAGTAGTGACGGTGAATGGATATCGGGTTTATCTAGCGCAGGAGTGACGGTGAATGGATATCCGGGTTTATCTAGCACAGGAGTTACGGTGAATGGATATCAGGTTTATCTAGCACAGGAGTGACAGTGAATGGATATCCGGGTTTATCTAGCACAGGAGTGACGGTGAATGGATATCCGGGTTTATCTAGCACAGGCGTGACGGTGAATGGATATCCGGGTTTATCTAGCACAGGAGTGACGGTGAATGGATATCCGGGTTTATCTAGCACAGGAGTGACGGTGAATGGATATCCGGGTTTATCGAGCACAGGAGTGACGGTGAATGGATATCTGGGTTTATCTAGCACAGGAGTGATGGTGAATGATATCCGCACAGGAGTGATGGTGAATGGATAGCCGGGTTTATGTAGCACAGGAGTGATGGTGAATGGATATCCGGGTTTATCTAGCACAGGAGTGACCATGAATGGATATCTGGGGTTTAACCAGCACAGTAGTGACGGTGAATGGATATCGGGTTTATCTTGCACAGGAGCGACGGTGAATGGATATCTGGGTTTATCGAGCACAGGAGTAACGGTGAATGGATATCTGGGTTTATCTAGCACAGGAGTGATGGTGAACGATATCCGGGGTTTATCTAGCACAGGAGTGACGGTGAATGGATATCCGGGTTTATATAGCTCAGGAGTGACGGTGAATGGATATCGGGTTTATCTAGCACAGGAGTGACGGTGAATGGATATCCGGGTTTCTCTAGCACAGGACTGATGGTGAATGGATATCTGGGGTTTATCGAGCACAGGAGTGACGGTGAATGGATATCCGGGTTTATCTAGCCCAGAAGTGACGGTGAATGGATATCCGGGTTTATCTAGCACAGGAGTGATGGTGAATGGATATCTGGATTTTATCCAGCACAGGAGTGACGGTGAATGGATATCTGTGTTTATCTAGCACAGGAGTGACGGTGAATGATATCTGGGGTTTATCTAGCACAGGAGTGACGGTGAATGTATATCCGGGTTTATCTAGCACAGGAGTGACAGTGAATGGATATCGGGGTTTATCTAGCACAGGAGTCACGGTGAATGGTTATCGGGGTTTCTCTAGCACAGGAGTGACGGTGAATGGATATCGGGTTTATCTAGCACAGGAGTGACGGTGAATGGATATCTGGGTTTATCTAGCACAGGAGTGACGGTGAATGGATATATGGGTTTATCTTGCACAGGAGTGATGGTGAATGGATATCTGGGGTTTATCGAGCACAGGAGTGACGGTGAATGGATATCCGGGTTTATCTAGCCCAGAAGTGACGGTGAATGGATATCCGGGTTTATATAGCACAGGAGTGATGGTGAATGGAGATCTGGGGTTTATCCAGCACAGGAGTGATGGTGAATGGATATCTGGGTTTATCCAGCACAGGAGTGACGGTGAATGGATATCGGGTTTATCTAGCACAGGAGTGACGATGAATGGATATCGGGTTTATCTAGCACAGGAGTGACGGTGAATGTATATCTGGGTTTATCTAGCACAGGAGTGATGGTGAATGGATATCTGGGTTTATCTAGCACAGGAGTGACGGTGAATGATATCTGGGGTTTATCTAGCACAGGAGTGACGGTGAATGGATATCCGGGTTTATCTAGCACAGGAGTGACGGTGAATGGATATCAGAGTTTATCTAGCACAGGAGTCACGGTGAATGGTTATCGGGGTTTATCTAGCACAGGAGTGAGGGTGAATGGATATCCGGGTTTATCTAGCACAGGAGTGATGGTGAATGGATATCTGGGTTTATCTAGCACAGGAGTGACGGTGAATGATATCTGGGGTTTATCTAGCACAGGAGTGACGGTGAATGGATATCTGGGTTTATCGAGCACAGGAGTGACGGTGAATGGATATCGTGTTTATCTAGCACAGGAGTGACGGTGAATGGATATCCGGGTTGATCTGGCACAGGAGTGACGGTGAATGGATATCTGGGTTTATCTAGCACAGGAGTGACGGGGAATGGATATCCGGGTTTATCTAGCACAGGAGTGACGGTGAATGGATATCGGGGTTTATCTAGCACAGGAGTGACGGTGAATGGATATCTGGGTTTATCCAGCACAGGAGTGACGGTGAATGGATATCTGGGTTTATCTCGCACAGGAGTGATGGTGAATGGATATCTGGGGTTATCTAGCACAGGAGTGACGGTGAATGGATATCTGGGTTTATCTAGCACAGGAGTGACGGTGAATGGATATCCGGGTTTATCTAGCACAGGAGTGATGGTGAATGATATCAGGTTTATCTAGCACAGGAGTGATGGTGAATGGATATCCGGGTTTATCTAGCACAGGAGTGATGGTGAATGGATATCGGGGTTTATCCAGCACAGGAGTGACGGTGAATGGATATCCGGGTTTATCTAGCACAGGAGTGATGGTGAATGATATCAGGTTTATCTAGCACAGGAGTGATGGTGAATGATATCCGGGTTTATCTAGCACAGGAGTGACGGTGAATGGATATCGGGTTTATCTAGCACAGGAGTGACGGTGAATGGATATCCGGGTTTATCTAGCACAGGAGTGACGGTGAATGGATATCCGGGTTTATCTAGCACAGGAGTGATGGTGAATGGATATCCGGGTTTATCTAGCACAGGAGTGATGGTGAATGGATATCCGGGTTTATCTAGCACAGGAGTGACGGTGAATGGATATCCTGGATTATCTAGCACAGGAGTGACGGTGAATGGATATCCGGGTTTATCTAGCACAGGAGTGGCGGTGAATGGATATCCGGGTTTATCTAGCACAGGAGTGATGGTGAATGATATCAGGTTTATCTAGCACAGGAGTGATGGTGAATGGATATCAGGTTTATCTAGCACAGGAGTGATGGTGAATGATATCAGGTTTATCTAGCACAGGAGTGATGGTGAATGATATCAGGTTTATCTAGCACAGGAGTGACGGTGAATGGATATCTGGGTTTATCGAGCACAGGAGTGACGGTGAATGTATATCCGGGTTTATCTAGCACAGGAGTGACGGTGAATGGATATCTGGGTTTATCGAGCACAGGAGTGACGGTGAATGTATATCCGGGTTTATCTAGCACAGGAGCGATGGTGAATGGATATCCGGGTTTATCTAGCACAGGAGTGACGGTGAATGGATGTCCGGGTTTATCTAGCACAGGAGTGACGGTGAATGGATATCTGGGTTTATCTAGCACAGGAGTGACGGTGAATGGATGTCCGGGTTTATCTAGCACAGGAGTGATGGTGAATGGATATCAGGTTTATCTAGCACAGGAGTGACGGTGAATTGATATCTGGGTTTATCTAGCACAGGAGAGACGGTGAATGGATATCCGGGTTTATCTAGCACAGGAGTGACGGTGAATGGATATCAGGTTTATCTAGCACAGGAGTGACGGTGAATGGATATCGGGTTTATCTAGCACAGGAGTGACGGTGAATGGGTATCTGGTTTATCTAGCACAGGAGTGACGGTGAATGGATATCCGGGTTTATCTAGCACAGGAGTGACGGTGAATGATATCAGGTTTATCTAGCACAGGAGTTACGGTGAATGATATCCGGGTTTATCTAGCACAGGAGTGACGGTGAATGGATATCAGGTTTATCTAGCACAGGAGTGACGGTGAATGGATATCCGGGTTTATCTAGCACAGGAGTGACGGTGAATGATATCAGGTTTATCTAGCACAGGAGTTACGGTGAATGATATCCGGGTTTATCTAGCACAGGAGTGACGGTGAATGGATATCCGGGTTTATCTAGCACAGGAGTGACGGTGAATGGATATCTGGGTTTATCTCGCACCGGAGTGACGGTGAATGGATATCAGGTTTATCTAGCACAGGAGTGATGGTGAATGGATATCGGGTTTATCAACCACAGGAGTGACGGTGAACGATATCCGGGTTTATCAAGCACAGGACTGACGGTGAATGGATATCGGGTTCATCTTGCACAGGACTGATGGTGAATGAATATCTGGGTTTATGTAGAACAGGAGTGACGGTGAATGGATATCAGGTTTATCTAGCACAGGAGTGATGGTGAATGGATATCAGGTTTATCTAGCACAGGAGTGATGGTGAATGGATATCAGGTTTATCTAGCACAGGAGTGACGGTGAATGGATATCTGGGTTTATCTTGCACAGGAGTGACGGTGAATGGATATCAGGTTTATCTAGCACAGGAGTGACGGTGAATGGATATCCGGGTTTATCTAGCACAGGAGTGACGGTGAATGGATATCAGGTTTATCTAGCACAGGAGTGACGGTGAATGGATATCCGGGTTTATCGAGCACAGGAGTGACGGTGAATGGATATCCGGGTTTATCTAGCGCAGGAGTGACGGTGAATGGATATCCGGGTTTATCTAGCACAGGGTGACGGTGAATGGATATCCTGGTTTATCTAGCACAGGAGTGACGGTGAATGGATATCCGGGTTTATCTAGCACAGGAGTGACGGTGAATGGATATCCGGGTTTATCTAGCACAGGAGTGACGGTGAATGGATATCCGGGTTTATCTAGCACAGGAGTGACGGTGAATGGATATCCGGTTTTATCTAGCACAGGAGTGACGGTGAATGGATATCCGGGATTATCCAGCACAGGAGTGACGGTGAATGGATATCGGGTTTATCTAGCTCAGGAGTGACGGTGAATGGATATCGGGTTTATCTAGCTCAGGAGTGAGGGTGAATGGATATCCGGGTTTATCTAGCACAGGAGTGACGGTGAATGGATCTCAGGTTTATCTAGCACAGGAGTGACGGTGAATGGATATCCTGGTTTATCTAGCACAGGAGTGACGGTGAATGGATATCCGGGTTTATCGAGCACAGGAGTGACGGTGAATGGATATCGGGTTTATGTAGCACAGGAGTGATGGTGAATGGATATCCGGGTTTATCTAGCACAGGAGTGACCATGAATGGATATCTGGGGTTTATCCAGCACAGTAGTGACGGTGAATGGATATCGGGTTTATCTAGCGCAGGAGTGACGGTGAATGGATATCCGGGTTTATCTAGCACAGGAGTTACGGTGAATGGATATCAGGTTTATCTAGCACAGGAGTGACAGTGAATGGATATCCGGGTTTATCTAGCACAGGAGTGACGGTGAATGGATATCCGGGTTTATCTAGCACAGGAGTGATGGTGAATGGATATCTGGGTTTATCTAGCACAGGCGTGACGGTGAATGGATATCCGGGTTTATCTAGCACAGGAGTGACGGTGAATGGATATCCGGGTTTATCTAGCACAGGAGTGACGGTGAATGGATATCCGGGTTTATCGAGCACAGGAGTGACGGTGAATGGATATCTGGGTTTATCTAGCACAGGAGTGATGGTGAATGATATCCGCACAGGAGTGATGGTGAATGGATATCCGGGTTTATGTAGCACAGGAGTGATGGTGAATGGATATCCGGGTTTATCTAGCACAGGAATGAGCATGAATGGATATCTGGGGTTTAACCAGCACAGTAGTGACGGTGAATGGATATCTGGGTTTATCGAGCACAGGAGTAACGGTGAATGGATATCTGGGTTTATCTAGCACAGGAGTGATGGTGAACGATATCCGGGGTTTATCTAGCACAGGAGTGACGGTGAATGGATATCCGGGTTTATATAGCTCAGGAGTGACGGTGAATGGATATCGGGTTTATCTAGCACAGGAGTGACGGTGAATGGATGTCTGGGTTTATCTCGCACAGGAGTGACGGTGAATGGATATCCGGGTTTATCTAGCACAGGAGTGACGGTGAATGGATATCCGGGTTTATCTAGCACAGGAGTGACGGTGAATGGATATATGGGTTTATCTTGCACAGGACTGATGGTGAATGGATATCTGGGGTTTATCGAGCACAGGAGTGACGGTGAATGGATATCCGGGTTTATCTAGCCCAGAAGTGACGGTGAATGGATATCCGGGTTTATCTAGCACAGGAGTGATGGTGAATGGATATCTGGATTTTATCCAGCACAGGAGTGACGGTGAATGGATATCTGTGTTTATCTAGCACAGGAGTGACGGTGAATGATATCTGGGGTTTATCTAGCACAGGAGTGACGGTGAATGTATATCCGGGTTTATCTAGCACAGGAGTGACAGTGAATGGATATCGGGGTTTATCTAGCACAGGAGTCACGGTGAATGGTTATCGGGGTTTCTCTAGCACAGGAGTGACAGTGAATGGATATCGGGGTTTATCTAGCACAGGAGTCACGGTGAATGGTTATCGGGGTTTATCTAGCACAGGAGTGACGGTGAATGGATATCTGGGTTTATCTAGCACAGGAGTGACAGTGAATGGATATATGGGTTTATCTTGCACAGGAGTGATGGTGAATGGATATCTGGGGTTTATCGAGCACAGGAGTGACGGTGAATGGATATCCGGGTTTATCTAGCCCAGAAGTGACGGTGAATGGATATCCGGGTTTATATAGCACAGGAGTGATGGTGAATGGAGATCTGGGGTTTATCCAGCACAGGAGTGATGGTGAATGGATATCTGGGTTTATCCAGCACAGGAGTGACGGTGAATGGATATCGGGTTTATCTAGCACAGGAGTGACGATGAATAGATATCGGGTTTATCTAGCACAGGAGTGACGGTGAATGGATATCTGGGTTTATCTAGCGCAGGAGTGACGGTCAATGTATATCTGGGTTTATCTAGCACAGGAGTGATGGTGAATGGATATCTGGGTTTATCTAGCACAGGAGTGACGGTGAATGATATCTGGGGTTTATCTAGCACAGGAGTGACGGTGAATGGATATCCGGGTTTATCTAGCACAGGAGTGACGGTGAATGGATATCAGAGTTTATCTAGCACAGGAGTCACGGTGAATGGTTATCGGGGTTTATCTAGCACAGGAGTGAGGGTGAATGGATATCCGGGTTTATCTAGCACAGGAGTGATGGTGAATGGATATCTGGGTTTATCTAGCACAGGAGTGACGGTGAATGATATCTGGGGTTTATCTAGCACAGGAGTGACGGTGAATGGATATCTGGGTTTATCGAGCACAGGAGTGACGGTGAATGGATATCGGGTTTATCTAGCACAGGAGTGACGGTGAATGGATATCCGGGTTGATCTGGCACAGGAGTGACGGTGAATGGATATCTGGGTTTATCTAGCACAGGAGTGACGGGGAATGGATATCCGGGTTTATCTAGCACAGGAGTGACGGTGAATGGATATCGGGGTTTATCTAGCACAGGAGTGACGGTGAATGGATATCTGGGTTTATCCAGCACAGGAGTGACGGTGAATGGATATCTGGGTTTATCTCGCACAGGAGTGATGGTGAATGGATATCTGGGGTTATCTAGCACAGGAGTGACGGTGAATGGATATCTGGGTTTATCTAGCACAGGAGTGACGGTGAATGGATATCCGGGTTTATCTAGCACAGGAGTGATGGTGAATGATATCAGGTTTATCTAGCACAGGAGTGATGGTGAATGGATATCCGGGTTTATCTAGCACAGGAGTGATGGTGAATGGATATCGGGGTTTATCCAGCACAGGAGTGACGGTGAATGGATATCCGGGTTTATCTAGCACAGGAGTGATGGTGAATGATATCAGGTTTATCTAGCACAGGAGTGATGGTGAATGATATCCGGGTTTATCTAGCACAGGAGTGACGGTGAATGGATATCGGGTTTATCTAGCACAGGAGTGACGGTGAATGGATATCCGGGTTTATCGAGCACAGGAGTGACGGTGAATGGATATCCGGGTTTATCGAGCACAGGAGTGACGGTGAATGGATATCCGGGTTTATCTAGCACAGGAGTGATGGTGAATGATATCAGGTTTATCTAGCACAGGAGTGATGGTGAATGATATCCGGGTTTATCTAGCACAGGAGTGACGGTGAATGGATATCGGGTTTATCTAGCACAGGAGTGACGGTGAATGGATATCCGGGTTTATCGAGCACAGGAGTGACGGTGAATGGATATCCGGGTTTATCGAGCACAGGAGTGACGGTGAATGGATATCTGGGTTTATCTAGCACAGGAGTGACGGGGAATGGATATCCGGGTTTATCGAGCACAGGAGTGACGGTGAATGGATATCTGGGTTTATCTAGCACAGGAGTGACGGGGAATGGATATCCGGGTTTATCTAGCACAGGAGTGACGGTGAATGGATATCCGGGTTTATCTAGCACAGGAGTGACGGTGAATGGATATCCGGGTTTATCTAGCACAGGAGTGATGGTGAATGGATATCCGGGTTTATCGAGCACAGGAGTGATGGTGAATGGATATCCGGGTTTATCTAGCACAGGAGTGACGGTGAATGGATATCCGGGTTTATCTAGCACAGGAGTGACGGTGAATGGATATCTGGATTTATCTAGCACAGGAGTGACGGGGAATGGATATCCGGGTTTATCTAGCACAGGGTGACGGTGAATGGATATCCTGGTTTATCTAGCACAGGAGTGATGGTGAATGGATATCCGGGTTTATCGAGCACAGGAGTGATGGTGAATGGATATCCGGGTTTATCTAGCACAGGAGTGACGGTGAATGGATATCATGGTTTATCTAGCTCAGGAGTGATGGTGAATGGATATCCGGGTTTATCTAGCACAGGAGTGATGGTGAATGGATATCCGGGATTATCCAGCACAGGAGTGACGGTGAATGGATATCGGGTTTATCTAGCTCAGGAGTGACGGTGAATGGATATCAGGGTTTATCTAGCACAGGCGTGACGGTGAATGGATATCCGGGTTCATCTAGCACAGGAGTGACGGTGAATGGATATCGGGTTTATCTAGCACAGGAGTGATGGTGAATGATATCCGGGTTCATCTATCACAGGAGTGACGGTGAATGGATATCGGGTTTATCTAGCACAGGGTGACGGTGAATGGATATCGGGTTTATCTAGCACAGGAGTGACGGTGAATGGATATCGGGGTTTATCTAGCACAGGAGTGACGGTGAATGGATATCGGGTTTATCTAGCACAGGAGTGACGGTGAATGGATATCCGGGTTCATCTATCACAGGAGTGACGGTGAATGGATATCGGGTTTATCTAGCACAGGAGTGACGGTGAATGGATATCGGGGTTTATCTAGCACAGGAGTGACGGTGAATGGATATCGGGTTTATCTAGCACAGGAGTGACGGTGAATGGATATCCGGGTTTATCTAGCACAGGAGTGATGGTGAATGATATCCGGGTTCATCTATCACAGGAGTGACGGTGAATGGATATCGGGTTTATCTAGCACAGGGTGACGGTGAATGGATATCGGGTTTATCTAGCACAGGAGTGACGGTGAATGGATATCTGGTTTATCTAGCACAGGCGTGACGGTGAATGGATATCCGGGTTTATCGAGCACAGGAGTGACGGTGAATGATATCAGGTTTATCTAGCACAGGAGTGACGGTGAATGGATATCCGGGTTTATTGAGCACAGGAGTGACGGTGAATGGATATCGGGTTTATGTCGCACAGGAGTGATGGTGAATGGATATCTGGGTTTATCTAGCACAGGAGTGATGGTGAATTATATCCGCACAGGAGTGATGGTGAATGGATATCCGGGTTTATCTAGCACAGGAGTCACCATGAATGGATATCTGGGGTTTATCTAGCACAGTAGTGACGGTGAATGGATATCGGGTTTATCTTGCACAGGAGTGACGGTGAATGGATATCCGGGTTTATCGAGCACAGGAGTGACGGTGAATGGATATCTGGGTTTATCTAGCACAGGAGTGATGGTGAATGGATATCCGGGGTTTATCTAGCACAGGAGTGACGGTGAATGGATATCCGGGTTTATATAGCTCAGGAATGACGGTGAATGGATATCGGGTTTATCTAGCACAGGAGTGACCGTGAATGATATCTGGGGTTTATCTAGCACAGGAGTGACGGTGAATGGATATCCGGGTTTATCTAGCACAGGAGTGACGGTGAATGGATATCGGGGTTTATCTAGCACAGGAGTCACGGTGAATGGATATCCGGGTTGATCTGGCACAGGAGTGACGGTGAATGGATATCTGGGTTTATCTAGCACAGGAGTGACGGGGAATGGATATCCGGGTTTATCTAGCACAGGAGTGACGGTGAATGGATATCGGGGTTTATCTAGCACAGGAGTGACGGTGAATGGATATCTGGGTTTATCCAGCACAGGAGTGACGGTGAATGGATATCTGGGTTTATCTCGCACAGGAGTGATGGTGAATGGATATCTGGGGTTATCTAGCACAGGAGTGACGGTGAATGGATATCTGGGTTTATCTAGCACAGGAGTGACGGTGAATGGATATCCGGGTTTATCTAGCACAGGAGTGATGGTGAATGATATCAGGTTTATCTAGCACAGGAGTGATGGTGAATGGATATCCGGGTTTATCTAGCACAGGAGTGATGGTGAATGGATATCGGGGTTTATCCAGCACAGGAGTGACGGTGAATGGATATCCGGGTTTATCTAGCACAGGAGTGATGGTGAATGATATCAGGTTTATCTAGCACAGGAGTGATGGTGAATGATATCCGGGTTTATCTAGCACAGGAGTGACGGTGAATGGATATCGGGTTTATCTAGCACAGGAGTGACGGTGAATGGATATCCGGGTTTATCGAGCACAGGAGTGACGGTGAATGGATATCCGGGTTTATCGAGCACAGGAGTGACGGTGAATGGATATCCGGGTTTATCTAGCACAGGAGTGATGGTGAATGATATCAGGTTTATCTAGCACAGGAGTGATGGTGAATGATATCCGGGTTTATCTAGCACAGGAGTGACGGTGAATGGATATCGGGTTTATCTAGCACAGGAGTGACGGTGAATGGATATCCGGGTTTATCGAGCACAGGAGTGACGGTGAATGGATATCCGGGTTTATCGAGCACAGGAGTGACGGTGAATGGATATCTGGGTTTATCTAGCACAGGAGTGACGGGGAATGGATATCCGGGTTTATCGAGCACAGGAGTGACGGTGAATGGATATCTGGGTTTATCTAGCACAGGAGTGACGGGGAATGGATATCCGGGTTTATCTAGCACAGGAGTGACGGTGAATGGATATCCGGGTTTATCTAGCACAGGAGTGACGGTGAATGGATATCCGGGTTTATCTAGCACAGGAGTGATGGTGAATGGATATCCGGGTTTATCGAGCACAGGAGTGATGGTGAATGGATATCCGGGTTTATCTAGCACAGGAGTGACGGTGAATGGATATCCGGGTTTATCTAGCACAGGAGTGACGGTGAATGGATATCTGGATTTATCTAGCACAGGAGTGACGGGGAATGGATATCCGGGTTTATCTAGCACAGGGTGACGGTGAATGGATATCCTGGTTTATCTAGCACAGGAGTGATGGTGAATGGATATCCGGGTTTATCGAGCACAGGAGTGATGGTGAATGGATATCCGGGTTTATCTAGCACAGGAGTGACGGTGAATGGATATCATGGTTTATCTAGCTCAGGAGTGATGGTGAATGGATATCCGGGTTTATCTAGCACAGGAGTGATGGTGAATGGATATCC
The DNA here is from genome assembly GCF_047496885.1 of Scyliorhinus torazame. Taxonomy (NCBI): domain Eukaryota; kingdom Metazoa; phylum Chordata; class Chondrichthyes; order Carcharhiniformes; family Scyliorhinidae; genus Scyliorhinus; species Scyliorhinus torazame. The sequence goes on from NC_092722.1 coordinate 199,840,480, forward strand.
GGGATTATCCAGCACAGGAGTGACGGTGAATGGATATCGGGTTTATCTAGCTCAGGAGTGACGGTGAATGGATATCAGGGTTTATCTAGCACAGGCGTGACGGTGAATGGATATCCGGGTTCATCTAGCACAGGAGTGACGGTGAATGGATATCGGGTTTATCTAGCACAGGAGTGATGGTGAATGATATCCGGGTTCATCTATCACAGGAGTGACGGTGAATGGATATCGGGTTTATCTAGCACAGGGTGACGGTGAATGGATATCGGGTTTATCTAGCACAGGAGTGACGGTGAATGGATATCGGGGTTTATCTAGCACAGGAGTGACGGTGAATGGATATCGGGTTTATCTAGCACAGGAGTGACGGTGAATGGATATCCGGGTTCATCTATCACAGGAGTGACGGTGAATGGATATCGGGTTTATCTAGCACAGGAGTGACGGTGAATGGATATCGGGGTTTATCTAGCACAGGAGTGACGGTGAATGGATATCGGGTTTATCTAGCACAGGAGTGACGGTGAATGGATATCCGGGTTTATCTAGCACAGGAGTGATGGTGAATGATATCCGGGTTCATCTATCACAGGAGTGACGGTGAATGGATATCGGGTTTATCTAGCACAGGGTGACGGTGAATGGATATCGGGTTTATCTAGCACAGGAGTGACGGTGAATGGATATCTGGTTTATCTAGCACAGGCGTGACGGTGAATGGATATCCGGGTTTATCGAGCACAGGAGTGACGGTGAATGATATCAGGTTTATCTAGCACAGGAGTGACGGTGAATGGATATCCGGGTTTATTGAGCACAGGAGTGACGGTGAATGGATATCGGGTTTATGTCGCACAGGAGTGATGGTGAATGGATATCTGGGTTTATCTAGCACAGGAGTCACGGTGAATGGTTATCGGGGTTTCTCTAGCACAGGAGTGACGGTGAATGGATATCCGGGTTGATCTGGCACAGGATTGACGGTGAATGGATATCTGGGTTTATCTAGCACAGGAGTGACGGTGAATGGATATCGGGGTTTATCCAGCACAGGAGTGATGGTGAATGGATATCCGGGTTTATCTAGCACAGGAGTGACGGTGAATGGATATCCGGGTTGATCTGGCACAGGAGTGACGGTGAATGGATATCGGGTTTATCGAGCACAGGAGTTACGGTGAATGGATATCCGGGTTTATCTAGCACAGGAGTGACGGTGAATGGATATCCGGGTTTATCTAGCACAGGAGTGACGGTGAATGGATATCTGGGTTTATCTAGCACAGGAGTGACGGGGAATGGATATCCGGGTTTATCTAGCACAGGAGTGACGGTGAATGGATATCGGGGTTTTTCTAGCACAGGAGTGACGGTGAATGGATATCTGGGTTTATCTAGCACAGGAGTGACGGTGAATGGATATCCGGGTTTATCTAGCACAGGAGTGACGGTGAATGGATATCTGGGTTTATCCAGCACAGAAGTGACGGTGAATGGATATCTGGGTTTATCTCGCACAGGAGTGATGGTGAATGGATATCTGGGTTTATCTAGCACAGGAGTGAGGGTGAATGGATATCCGGGTTTATCTAGCACAGGAGTGATGGTGAATTGATATCCGGGTTTATCTAGCACAGGAGTGACGGTGAATGGATATCTGGGTTTATCTAGCACAGGAGTGATGGTGAATGGATATATGGGTTTATCTAGCACAGGAGTGATGGTGAATGGATATATGGGTTTATCTAGCACAGGAGTGATGGTGAATGGATATCTGGGTTTATCGAGCACAGGAGTGACGGTGAATGGATATCTGGGTTTATCTAGCACAGGAGTGATGGTGAATGGATATCTGGGTTTATCGAGCACAGGAGTGACGGTGAATGGATATCCGGGTTTATCTAGCACAAGACTGACGGTGAATGGATATCCGTGTTTATCTAGCACAGGAGTGAAGGTGAATGGATATCCGGGTTTATCTAGCACAGGAGTGAAGGTGAATGGATATCCGTGTTTATCGAGCACAGGAGTGAAGGTGAATGGATATCTGGGTTTATCGAGCACAGGAGTGATGGTGAATGGATATCTGGGTTTATCTAGCGCAGGAGTGAAGGTGAATGGATATCCGTGTTTATCGAGCACAGGAGTGACGGTGAATGGATATCCGGGTTTATCGAGCACAGGAGTGATGGTGAATGGATATCTGGGTTTATCGAGCACAGGAGTGATGGTGAATGGATATCTGGGTTTATCGAGCACAGGAGTGATGGTGAATGGATATCCGGGTTTATCTAGCACAGGAGTGAAGGTGAATGGATATCCGTGTTTATCGAGCACAGGAGTGAAGGTGAATGGATATCTGGGTTTATCGAGCACAGGAGTGATGGTGAATGGATATCTGGGTTTATCTAGCGCAGGAGTGAAGGTGAATGGATATCCGTGTTTATCGAGCACAGGAGTGATGGTGAATGGATATCCGGGTTTATCGAGCACAGGAGTGATGGTGAATGGATATCCGGGTTTATCTAGCACAGGAGTGACGGTGAATGGATATCTGGGTTTATCCAGCACAGGAGTGACGGTGAATGGATATCCGGGTTTATCCAGCACAGGAGTGATGGTGAATGGATATCTGGGTTTATCTAGCACAGGAGTGATGGTGAATGGATATCTGGGGTTTATCTAGCACAGGAGTGACGGTGAATGGATTTATGGGTTTATCTTGCACAGGAGTGATGGTGAATGGATATCCGGGTTTATCTAGCACAGGAGTGATGGTGAATGGATATCCGGGTTTATCCAGCACAGGAGTGACGGTGAATGGATATCCGGGTCTATCTAGCACAGGAGTGATGGTGAATGGATATCTGGGTTTATCTAGCACAGGAGTGACGGTGAATGGATATCCGGGTTTATCTAGCACAGGAGTGATGGTGAATGGATATCTGGGGTTTATCTAGCACAGGAGTGACGGTGAATGGATATCTGGGTTTATCTAGCACAGGAGTGATGGTGAATTATATCCGCACAGGATTGATGGTGAATGGATATCCGGGTTTATGTAGCACAGGAGTGATGGTGAATGGATATCCGGGTTTATCTAGCACAGGAGTCACCATGAATGGATATCTGGGGTTTATCTAGCACAGTAGTGACGGTGAATGGATATCGGGTTTATCTTGCACAGGAGTGACGGTGAATGGATATCCGGGTTTATCGAGCACAGGAGTGACGGTGAATGGATATCTGGGTTTATCTAGCACAGGAGTGATGGTGAATGGATATCCGGGGTTTATCTAGCACAGGAGTGACGGTGAATGGATATCCGGGTTTATATAGCTCAGGAATGACGGTGAATGGATATCGGGTTTATCTAGCACAGGAGTGACCGTGAATGATATCTGGGGTTTATCTAGCACAGGAGTGACGGTGAATGGATATCCGGGTTTATCTAGCACAGGAGTGACGGTGAATGGATATCGGGGTTTATCTAGCACAGGAGTCACGGTGAATGGTTATCGGGGTTTCTCTAGCACAGGAGTGACGGTGAATGGATATCCGGGTTGATCTGGCACAGGAGTGACGGTGAATGGATATCTGGGTTTATCTAGCACAGGAGTGACGGTGAATGGATATCGGGGTTTATCCAGCACAGGAGTGATGGTGAATGGATATCCGGGTTTATCTAGCACAGGAGTGACGGTGAATGGATATCCGGGTTGATCTGGCACAGGAGTGACGGTGAATGGATATCGGGTTTATCGAGCACAGGAGTTACGGTGAATGGATATCCGGGTTTATCTAGCACAGGAGTGACGGTGAATGGATATCCGGGTTTATCTAGCACAGGAGTGACGGTGAATGGATATCTGGGTTTATCTAGCACAGGAGTGACGGGGAATGGATATCCGGGTTTATCTAGCACAGGAGTGACGGTGAATGGATATCGGGGTTTTTCTAGCACAGGAGTGACGGTGAATGGATATCTGGGTTTATCTAGCACAGGAGTGACGGTGAATGGATATCCGGGTTTATCTAGCACAGGAGTGACGGTGAATGGATATCTGGGTTTATCCAGCACAGAAGTGACGGTGAATGGATATCTGGGTTTATCTCGCACAGGAGTGATGGTGAATGGATATCTGGGTTTATCTAGCACAGGAGTGAGGGTGAATGGATATCCGGGTTTATCTAGCACAGGAGTGATGGTGAATTGATATCCGGGTTTATCTAGCACAGGAGTGACGGTGAATGGATATCTGGGTTTATCTAGCACAGGAGTGATGGTGAATGGATATATGGGTTTATCTAGCACAGGAGTGATGGTGAATGGATATATGGGTTTATCTAGCACAGGAGTGATGGTGAATGGATATCTGGGTTTATCGAGCACAGGAGTGACGGTGAATGGATATCTGGGTTTATCTAGCACAGGAGTGATGGTGAATGGATATCTGAGTTTATCGAGCACAGGAGTGACGGTGAATGGATATCCGGGTTTATCTAGCACAGGACTGACGGTGAATGGATATCCGTGTTTATCTAGCACAGGAGTGAAGGTGAATGGATATCCGGGTTTATCTAGCACAGGAGTGAAGGTGAATGGATATCCGTGTTTATCGAGCACAGGAGTGAAGGTGAATGGATATCTGGGTTTATCGAGCACAGGAGTGATGGTGAATGGATATCTGGGTTTATCTAGCGCAGGAGTGAAGGTGAATGGATATCCGTGTTTATCGAGCACAGGAGTGACGGTGAATGGATATCCGGGTTTATCGAGCACAGGAGTGATGGTGAATGGATATCTGGGTTTATCGAGCACAGGAGTGATGGTGAATGGATATCTGGGTTTATCGAGCACAGGAGTGATGGTGAATGGATATCCGGGTTTATCTAGCACAGGAGTGAAGGTGAATGGATATCCGTGTTTATCGAGCACAGGAGTGAAGGTGAATGGATATCTGGGTTTATCGAGCACAGGAGTGATGGTGAATGGATATCTGGGTTTATCTAGCGCAGGAGTGAAGGTGAATGGATATCCGTGTTTATCGAGCACAGGAGTGATGGTGAATGGATATCCGGGTTTATCGAGCACAGGAGTGATGGTGAATGGATATCCGGGTTTATCTAGCACAGGAGTGACGGTGAATGGATATCTGGGTTTATCTAGCACAGGAGTGACGGTGAATGGATATCCGGGTTTATCCAGCACAGGAGTGATGGTGAATGGATATCTGGGTTTATCTAGCACAGGAGTGATGGTGAATGGATATCTGGGGTTTATCTAGCACAGGAGTGACGGTGAATGGATTTATGGGTTTATCTTGCACAGGAGTGATGGTGAATGGATATCCGGGTTTATCTAGCACAGGAGTGATGGTGAATGGATATCCGGGTTTATCCAGCACAGGAGTGACGGTGAATGGATATCCGGGTCTATCTAGCACAGGAGTGATGGTGAATGGATATCTGGGTTTATCTAGCACAGGAGTGACGGTGAATGGATATCCGGGTTTATCTAGCACAGGAGTGATGGTGAATGGATATCTGGGGTTTATCTAGCACAGGAGTGACGGTGAATGGATATATGGGTTTATCTTGCACAGGAGTGACGGTGAATGGATATATGGGTTTATCTTGCACAGGAGTGACGGTGAATGGATATCTGGGTTTATCTAGCACAGGAGTGACGGTGAATGGATATCCGGGTTTATCTAGCACAGGAGTGATGGTGAATGGATATCTGGGGTTTATCTAGCACAGGAGTGATGGTGAATGGATATCTGGGTTTATCTAGCACAGGAGTGACGGTGAATGGATATATGGGTTTATCTTGCACAGGAGTGACGGTGAATGGATATCTGGGTTTATCTAGCACAGGAGTGACGGTGAATGGATATCCGGGTTTATCGAGCACAGGAGTGACGGTGAATGGATATCTGGGTTTATCGAGCACAGGAGTGACGGTGAATTGATATCTGTGTTTATCTAGCACAGGAGTGACGGTGAATGTATATCCGGGTTTATCTAGCACAGGAGTCACGGTGAATGGATATCTGGGTTTATCGAGCACAGGAGTGACGGTGACTGGTATCTGGGTTTATCTTGCACAGGAGTGACGGTGAATGGATATCTGGGTTTATCTAGCACAGGAGTGACGGTGAATGGATATCCGGGTTTATCCAGCACAGGAGTGATGGTGAATGGATATCTGGGTTTATCTAGCACAGGAGTGACGGTGAATGGATATCCGGGTTTATCGAGCACAGGAGTGACGGTGAATGGATATCCGGGTTTATCCAGCACAGGAGTGATGGTGAATGGATATCTGGGTTTATCTAGCACAGGAGTGACGGTGAATGGATATATGGGTTTATCTTGCACAGGAGTGATGGTGAATGGATATTCGGGTTTATCCAGCACAGGAGTGACGGTGAATGGATATCCGGGTTTATCTAGCACAGGAGTGATGGTGAATGGATATCTGGGGTTTATATAGCACAGGAGTGACGGTGAATGGATATCTGGGTTTATCTAGCACAGGAGTGACGGTGAATGGATATCGGGGTTTATCTAGCACAGGAGTGATGGTGAATGGATATCTGGGGTTTATCTAGCACAGGAGTGACGGTGAATGGATATATGGGTTTATCTTGCATGGAGTGATGGTGAATGGATATCTGGGTTTATCTAGCACAGGAGTGACGGTGAATGGATATATGGGTTTATCTTGCACAGGAGTGACGGTGAATGGATATCTGGGTTTATCTAGCACAGGAGTGACGGTGAATGGATATCCGGGTTTATCGAGCACAGGAGTGACGGTGAATGGATATCTGGGTTTATCGAGCACAGGAGTGACAGTGAATTGATATCTGTGTTTATCTAGCACAGGAGTGACGGTGAATGGATATCTGGGTTTATCTAGCACAGGAGTGACGGTGAATGGATATCTGGGTTTATCTAGCACAGGAGTGACGGTGAATGGATATATGGGTTTATCTTGCACAGGAGTGACGGTGAATGGATATCTGGGTTTATCTAGCACAGGAGTGACGGTGAATGGATATCCGGGTTTATCGAGCACAGGAGTGACGGTGAATGGATATCTGTGTTTATCTAGCACAGGAGTGACGGTGAATGGATATCTGGGTTTATCTAGCACAGGAGTGACGGTGAATGGATATCTGGGTTTATCTAGCACAGGAGTGACGGTGAATGGATATCTGGGTTTATCTAGCACAGGAGTGATGGTGAATGGATATCTGGGTTTATCGAGCACAGGAGTGACGGTGAATTGATATCCGGGTTTATCTAGCACAGGAGTGACGGTGAATGGATATCTGGGTTTATCTAGCACAGGAGTGACGGTGAATTGATATCTGGGGTTTATCCAGCACAGGAGTGACGGTGAATGGATATCTGGGTTTATCGAGCACAGGAGTGACGGTGAATTGATATCTGGGTTTATCGAGCACAGGAGTGACGGTGAATTGATATCTGGGGTTTATCCAGCACAGGAGTGACGGTGAATGGATATATGGGTTTATCTAGCACAGGAGTGACGGTGAATGGATATCTGGGTTTATCTAGCACAGGAGTGACGGTGAATGGATATCTGGGTTTATCCAGCACAGGAGTGATGGTGAATGGATATCTGGGTTTATCGAGCACAGGAGTGACGGTGAATGGATATCCGGGTTTATCTAGCACAGGAGTGACGGTGAATGGATATCTGGGTTTATCTAGCACAGGAGTGATGGTGAATGGATATCCGGGTTTATCTAGCACAGGACTGACGGTGAATGGATATATGGGTTTATCTGGCACAGGAGTGATGGTGAATGGATATCTGGGTTTATCGAGCACAGGAGTGACGGTGAATGGATATCCGGGTTTATCTAGCACAGGAGTGATGGTGAATGGATATCCGGGTTTATCTAGCACAGGAGTGATGGTGAATGGATATCCGGGTTTATTTAGCACAGGAGTGATGGTGAATGGATATCCGGGTTTATCTAGCACAGGAGTGATGGTGAATGGATGTCTGGGTTTATCTAGCACAGGAGTGACGATGAATGGATGTCTGCGTTTATCTAGCCCAGGAGTGACGGTGAATGGATATCCGGGTTTATCTAGCACAGGAGTGACGGTGAATGGATATCTGGGGTTTATCCAGCACAGAGTTGATGGTGAATGGATATCTGGGTTTATCCAGCACAGGAGTGATGGTGAATGGATATCCTGGTTTATCGAGCACAGGAGTGATGGTGAATGGATATCCGGGTTTATCTAGCACAGGAGTGATGGTGAATGGATATTTGGGGTTTATCCAGCACTCCCTGTTGGGAGTTTTTTATAGGCCTCCTAATAGTTCTAGGGATGTAGAGGAAAGGATGGCGAAGATGATTCTGGATAAGAGCGAAAGTAACAGGGTAGTTATTATGGGAGACTTTAACTTTCCAAATATTGATTGGAAAAGATATAGTTCGATTACAATAGATGGGTCGTTTTTTGTACAGTGTGTGCAGGAGGGTTTCCTGAAACAATATGTTGATAGGCCAACAAGAGGCGAGGCCACGTTGGATTTGGTTTTGGGTAATGAACCAGGCCAGGTGTTGGATTTGGAGGTAGGAGAGCACTTTGGGGACAGTGACCACAATTCGGTGACGTTTACGTTCATGATGGAAAGGGATAAGTATACACCGCAGGGCAAGAGTTATAGCTGGGGGAAGGGCAATTATGATGCCATTAGACGTGACTTGGGGGGGATAAGGTGGAGAAGTAGGCTGCAAGTGTTGGGCACACTGGATAAGTGGGGCTTGTTCAAAGATCAGCTACTGTGTGTTCTTGATAAGTATGTACCAGTCAGGCAGGGAGGAAGGCGTCGAGCGAGGGAACCGTGGTTTACCAAGGAAGTGGAATCTCTTGTTAAGAGGAAGAAGGAGGCCTATGTGAAGATGAGGTGTGAAGTTTCAGTTGGGGCGATGGATAGTTACAAGGTAGCGAGGAAGGATCTAAAGAGAGAGCTAAGACGAGCAAGGAGGGGACATGAGAAGTATTTGGTAGGAAGGATCAAGGAAAACCCAAAAGCTTTCTATAGGTATGTCAGGAATAAGCGAATGACTAGAGAAAGAGTAGGACCAGTCAAGGACAGGGATGGGAAATTGTGTGTGGAGTCTGAAGAGATAGGCGAGATACTAAATGAATATTTTTCGTCAGTATTCACTCAGGAAAAAGATAATGTTGTGGAGGAGAATGCTGAGCCCCAGGCTAATAGAATAGATGGCATTGAGGTACGTAGGGAAGAGGTGTTGGCAATTCTGGACAGGCTTAAAATAGATAAGTCCCCAGGACCTGATGGGATTTATCCTAGGATTCTCTGGGAGGCCAGGGAAGAGATTGCTGGACCTTTGGCTTTGATTTTTATGTCATCATTGGCTACAGGAATAGTGCCAGAGGACTGGAGGACAGCAAATGTGGTCCCTTTGTTCAAAAAGGGGAGCAGAGACAACCCCGGCAACTATAGACCGGTGAGCCTCATGTCTGTAGTGGGTAAAGTCTTGGAGGGGATTATAAGAGACAAGATTTATAATCATCTAGATAGGAATAATATGATCAGGGATAGTCAGCATGGCTTTGTGAAGGGTAGGTCATGCCTCACAAACCTTATCGAGTTCTTTGAGAAGGTGACTGAACAGGTAGATGAGCGTAGAGCAGTTGATGTGGTGTATATGGATTTCAGCAAAGCGTTTGATAAGGTTCCCCACGGTAGGCTATTGCAGAAAATACAGAGGCTGGGGATTGAGGGTGATTTAGAGATGTGGATCAGAAATTGGCTAGCTGAAAGAAGACAGAGGGTGGTGGTTGATGGGAAATGTTCAGAATGGAGTACAGTCACAAGTGGAGTACCACAAGGATCTGTTCTGGGGCCGTTGCTGTTTGTCATTTTTATCAATGACCTAGAGGAAGGCGCAGAAGGGTGAGTGAGTAAATTTGCAGACGATACTAAAGTCGGTGGTGTTGTCGATAGTGTGGAAGGATGTAGCAGGTTACAGAGGGATTTAGATAAGCTGCAGAGCTGGGCTGAGATGTGGCAAATGGAGTTTAATGTAGAGAAGTGTGAGATGATTCACTTTGGAAGGAATAACAGGAATGCGGAATATTTGGCTAATGGTAAAGTTCTTGAAAGTGTGGATGAGTAGAGGGATCTAGGTGTCCATGTACATAGATCCCTGAAAGTTGCCACCCAGGTTGATAGGGTTGTGAAGAAGGCCTATGGAGTGTTGGCCTTTATTGGTAGAGGGATTGAGTTCCGGAGTCGGGAGGTCATGTTGCAGCTGTACAGAACTCTGGTACGGCCGCATTTGGAGTATTGCGTACAGTTCTGGTCACCGCATTATAGGAAGGACGTGGAGGCTTTGGAGCGGGTGCAGAGGCGATTTACCAGGATGTTGCCTGGTATGGAGGGAAAATCTTATGAGGAAAGGCTGATGGACTTGAGGTTGTTTTCGTTGGAGAGAAGAAGGTTAAGAGGAGACTTAATAGAGGCATACAAAATGATCAGGGGGTTGGATAGGGTGGACAGTGAGAGCCTTCTCCCGCGGATGGAAATGGCTGGCACGAGGGGACATAACTTTAAACTGAGGGGTAATAGATATAGGACAGAGGTCAGAGGTAGGTTCTTTACGCAAAGAGTAGTGAGGCCGTGGAATGCCTAACCTGCTACAGTAGTGAACTCGCCAACATTGAGGGCATTTCAAAGTTTATTGGATAAACATATGGATGATAATGGCATAGTGTAGGTTAGATGGCTTTTGTTTCGGTGCAACATCGTGGGCCGAAGGGCCTGTACTGCGCTGTATTGTTATATGTTCTATGTTCTAGGAGTGACGGTGAATGGATATCTGGGTTTATCCAGCACAGGAGTGATGGTGAATGGATATCCGGGTTTATCGAGCACAGGAGTGATGGTGAATGGATATCTGGGTTTATCTAGCACAGGAGTGATGGTGAATGGATATCTGGGTTTATCTAGCACAGGAGTGATGGTGAATGGATATCTGGGTTTATCTAGCACAGGAGTGATGGTGAATGGATATCTGGGTTTATCTAGCACAGGAGTGATGGTGAATGGATATCTGGGTTTATCTAGCACAGGAGTGATGGTGAATGGATATCTGGGTTTATCTAGCACAGGAGTGATGGTGAATGGGTATCCGGGTTTATCTAGAACAGGAGTGATGGTGAATGGATATCCAGGTTTATCTAGCACAGGAGTGACGGTGAATGGATATCGGGTTTAGCTAGCACAGGAGTGATGATGAATGGATATCGGGTTTATCGAGCACAGGAGTGACGGCGAATGGATATCCGGGTTTATCTAGCACAGGAGTGATGGTGAATGGATATCTGGGTTTATCTAGCACAGGAGTGATGGTGAATGGATACCTGGGTTTATCCAGCACAGGAGTGATGGTGAATCGATATCTGGGGTTTATCCAGCACAGGAGTGACGGTGAATGGATATCTGGGTTTATCTAGCACAGGAGTGACAGTGAATGGATATCTGGGTTTATCTAGCACTGGAGTGACGGTGAATGGATATCGGGTTTATCTAGCACCGGAGTGATGGTGAATAGATATCTGGGTTTATCTAGCACAGGAGTGACGGTGAATGGATATCCGGGTTTATCTAGCACAGGAGTGATGGTGAATGAATATCTGGGTTTATCTAGCACAGGAGTGACGGTGAATGGATATCCGGGTTTATCTAGCACAGGAGTGATGGTGAATGGATATCCGGGTTTATCTAGCACAGGAGTGATGGTGAATGGATATCCGGGTTTATCTAGCACACGAGTGACGGTGAATGGATATCCGGGTTTATCTAGCACAGGAGTGACGATGACTGGATATCGGGTTTATCTAGCTCAGGAGTGATGGTGAATGAATATCTGGGTTTATCTAGCACAGGAGTGATGGTGAATGGAGTCTGGGTTTATCTAGCACAGGAGTGATGGTGAATGAATATCTGGGTTTATCTAGCACAGGAGTGACGGTGAATGGATATCCGGGTTTATCTTGCACAGGAGTGACGGTGAATGGATATCTGGGTTTATCTAGCACAGGAGTGATGGTGAATGGATATCTGGGTTTATCTAGCACAGGAGTGACGGTGAATGGATATCCGGGTTTATCTAGCACAGGAGTGATGGTGAATGGAGTCTGGGTTTATCTAGCACAGGAGTGACGGTGAATGGATATCCGGGTTTATCGAGCACAGGAGTGACGGTGAATGGATATCTGGGTTTATCTAGCACAGGAGTGACGGTGAATGGATATCGGGTTTATCTAGCACAGGAGTGATGGTGACTGGTACAAAAAGTAAAATCACATAGGATTCGGGGTGGGCTGGTTAGATGGATACAGAGCTGGCTTGGTTATAGAAGACAGAGAGTAGCGATGGAAGTTGTTTTTTCTGAATGGAGTTCTGTAAGTTGTGGCGTTCCGCAGGGATCAGTGCTGTGACCTCTGTTGTCTGTAGTGTATATAAATGATCTGGAGGAAAATGTGGGTGGTCTGATTAGTAAGTTTGCGGATGACACGAAGATTGGTGATGATAGTGCCGAGGATTATCAGTGGATACAACAGGATATAGATAGATTGGAGACTTGGGCACAGAAATGGCAGAGGATTTTAATCCAGACAAATGCAAAGTGATGTATTTTGGAGGATCAAATCTAGGTATGAATTATATTGTAAATGGCAGAACCCCGTGCAGGTCCACAGCTCCCTAAAAGTGGCAACATAGGTGGCCAAGTGATTAAGAAGGCATATGGCATGTTTGTCTTCATCAGCCGGGGCATTGAATACAGGAGTTGGGAAATCATGTTGCAGCTGTATAAAAACGAGTTAGGCCGCATTTGGAGTATTGCGTGCAGTTTTGGTCACCACATTATCAGAAGGATGTGGAAGCTTTGGAGAGAGTTTGCAAAGAAGGTTCACCAGGATGTTGCCTGGTCTCGAGGGTGTTGGCTATGAGGAGTGGTTGAATAAACTAGGATTGTTTTCACTGGAAAGACAGAGGCTGAGGGGAGACCTGATAAAGGTCTACAAAATTATGAAAGGCATAGACAGGGTGGATAGTCGAAGGCTTTTTCCAAGGGTCGAAGTGTCAATTACAAGGGAGCACAGGTTCAAGGTGAGAGGGGGAAGTTTAAGGGCGATGTGCGGGGTAAGTTTTTCACACAGAGTGGTGGGTGCCTGGAACGCGCTGCCAGAGGATGTAGTGGAAGCAGCACATTAGCAACATTTAAGAGGCATCTGGATGGGTAGATGAATAGGGAGGAAATAGCGGGACGCGGCCCGCTTAAGGGCAGAAGGTTTTTTTTTAGTTAGGATATCATGATCAGCACACTTCAAGGGCCGAAAGGCCTGTTCCCGTGGTGTACTTTTCTTTGTTCTTTGTTCTAAACACAAACACACACGCACAAACACGCCAAAACCCACTCAAACGCGGGGAGAATGTGCAAATTCTACACGGACAGTGACCTGGGGCCGGGATCGAACCTGGAACCACTGCGCCACCGTGCCGCCAATGACAGTATCTAATCTAACTGTTCTTTCCTTTAATAGCTGCTGTTTACTCTGAAAAGAAAACATCTCAAGACTCAGGCGCATTGAGAGCACGTGCTGACTGCAGCTATAGGAATAATCTGTGGCGAGATAAACATTCTTGGTGTATGATGGCAGATGCATTCGGTCAACCAGGACGCCAGTGATCCTGATTAAACTGAGATCAATAAGTGAATTCTACAATATAAAAGAAAACATGTTCTGCTGATTTGAGAGTTGAGTTGGTACAAATAAGACACTGTCTCAAACTTTGCCCAATTTATCACATTTTATTTGGATTTTCCATTTAATATTTTTGAACTAATATTCCAGTGTTATTAAATATGACAGACAATTATTTGTGGAAATTATAACTGGTGCAACCAGGACTTGAGTTGTCATTAACTGACCTGCATTTTACCGACTGGATTCCAAGGCTTTACATTCCAATTGACTTTACATATAGCTCTAGTATTGCGAAATGAATTGGTCCATGGCTGGTCATGTGAATCCTTGCATGATACACATCAAATCCTTCAATCATAATGCATCAAACCCAAGAGACTCCATTCAACTCAATAAAATTTCACTAAGTCAACAGCACCTGTTGATTGGGTCCAAACAGCATGAACCTGGCTACGTAACCATTCCGGTCACTGTGTTTTATGTTTTACTTTTTCTCTTTGGTGTATTTGCAAATGGTTTGAGCATTCTAACCCTGCTGAGGAATGTACGGATGAAGGTCAGTGCTATCCGCTTCTACCTGCTCAGCCTGGCACTGGCTGACCTGTTGCTCTTATTAACCATACCAGTAACCGTATACAGGTATTACTGGCAGTACTACCCCTGGTTGCTCAGTAACCCTCTCTGCAAACTCTACTTCATGATCCGACAGATCTACTGTGCTACAACCAGCTGGACTATCATCGCTTTTACTGCTGAACGTTACATTGCCATTTGCCACCCAATGTGGTCAATCACAGGCCTACGCCAATCTCGAATGGTTTATTTATTGGCAGCAATCTGGGTCTTGTCAGCCATCATGTCTGTACCATTTGCCATTGTCTATGGGCAATCAGCTGCCTGCATCCTGGACTATACTGCTACTTCACAGGATAAGACTGTCTTCTACTCCACTGTATGTGAGATGTTTGAACAAGAACCATTTACCATCTACAAGGCTGTGATCCAGATGAGGAGCATCCTATGCTTCTTAGTTCCACTCACCGTAATCATCACCTTTCATCTGTTAATATTTCGACATTTAAGTGTGAATAGTCGGCAGCGTGAGGAGATGGGATTAACACATCCATGGAGTGGTCAATGCTCAAACCCCCACACCAGTTCTGGAAATCTGCCTGGGACAGAAAGAAAGGCCCTTCAGCTAATGGGTGAGTAGATATTCTCATTATTTATGTATTCTCATTATACATGTGGGCCTCGCTCACATTTTAAGATTGAAAACCATGAACACATATCATCAACAACTTAGATTAAAGAATTAAATTATACATTTCAACAAGAAACTTGGGAGCGGGATTCTCCGTTTGCCAACGGCGAAATAGCGAAACACGATTGGATGGAGACTAGCCTCCGACGCCACAATCACGGTAGGTGCCGGTTTGACACCAAATCGAGATGCTGCGGCAGCCTGAAAATGGCGTAAACGTGCCGCTCGCCGCGCAGGCTGAAAGTGCAGTAGGCATATCATCCGTAGGCCTGACACCCGATGCTCCATGGCCTCTGCGATTCACCGCCTCCAATGGGCCGCGTTCCCGACGCTGTGGTTCACTTGTGCTTTCAAAAATCATGAACCTGGCATCATGGCTGCTGAGTGAGAGAGAGGAGGTAGGAAATGGCGTGGAGTGGCTGCAGGCTGCTGGCCCGGACACTGGCCGTGTGGGTTGGGGTGGGGGGTCCCATGCCAGGGCCGGGGAGGGGAGGGGGGAAGCGAGACGGCAGGCCGAGCAGCCGGGGTGCCCCCCATCCACAGGACTGCGGTTGGGCCCAGACACCGACCGCCATTACAGCGGCCATCTCGCTGTGCACACACTGACCACCCACCTCGGCCCTTGCCTCTACACAGTGACATCGGCCGTAAGGGTGAGACCACCCCCGCACCCCACCCCGGCCACAGCGCGATCGCCCCAAACGCACTGCCCAACTGGCCGGCACCCACCAGGGGACTACCCAGGGCCACACCCAAGGCAGCCTCCAGTGAGGGCAGTGCCAGCCAACGGTACTCCTGGCAGCAGGGACGAGCGCTAGGACCGACAGTACTGACCGTGCCGGATACCGACAAGGCAGGGATGTGGGAGGGACATGCAGGGGCGGAGCCCGCGGTGCCAACCGGTGATACCGTGTAGCTCATGGATCCTGGCTGGGCACGGGAGTATGCGCCATGCTAACATGTTGGCCTTCTACCCCTGCAGACAATGGTGTTTGGACTTCGACCAGCAATGCTGGCCGCCAGGGTGATGGTCACAGCTCTGCGAGATGCCCTGCGGCCTCGGGAGCTGCTCAAAGAGGAGGGGGGAACTGCAGCAGCGGAGCGGGCAGCAGCAGAACGGCCAGTGGAGGAGCGGGCTGCAGAGGAGCGGGCTGCAGAGGAGCGGGCTGCAGAGGAGCTGCTGGCGGCTGCATAGGCTGGAGGGCCGGCCGCCAAACCGGCCGAGGAGGAGGAAGTGCCATATGAGGCCTCGCGTGTACCGGTGCCGCCTTTCATTCGAGGACCTGCTGGACGGGGCATGCCGTCGGAGACTCCAGCTGAGCAGAAAGACAGTGCTACACATCTGCCAGATGATGGCACGTCTGGCACCACGGGGGTATGGGGGAGGATACCCGCTCCCGGTGGTCATCAAGGTGACGGTCGCCGAGTGGGGACCTGTCCAGGATCTCACAGATCTCGGTGCACAGATGCATCCGCGCCATCACGGAGGCCCCATGTGCCCAGGTGCCTCAATGCATCCAGTTCGATGTGGACCGAGCCCATCAGAATGCCCGGGCAGCGGGGTTCACTGCCATTGCCAGGATGCCCCGGGTTCAGGGGGCGATCGGCGAGATGCATGTCGCCCTTCAGGTACCAGCGGATAACAGGCCGCTGTACACCAACAGGAAGGGTCTGTGACCATCAGCTGCGCATTATCCACGTCTGCGCCCGATACCCGGGCAGCTTGCACAACTCCTTCATCCTGGCATACTCAGCGATTCCTGACATGTTCGAGGGGCACCCCCCCCCCCCCACCCCCCACCCCCCCCCCCCCCCCCCCACCCCCTCACCCCCCCGGCTGGGGGGCTGGTTGCTGGGCGACAGGGGTTACCAACTGGGGCCGTGGCTGATGACGCCTATACGGAGTCCAGAGACTGATGCGGAGACCCGCTACAATGACGCCCAAACAGCGACCAGGAGTGTGATCGAGCAGTGGTTCGGCCTCCTGAAGATGCGGTTCAGGGGCCCTCCAATACGAGGCTGAGAGGGTCGTCCGCATTGTGGTGGCCTGCTGCATCCTCCACAACGTCACCCAGCAGAGGGGCGATGTGCTGAAGGATAAGGATGAGGAGGAAGGGCAGGCCTCGTCCGACGAGGAGGATGTAGGGGAGGGGGACGGTGAGCATGACATGGGGCCGGGCAGGCATGAGGCCCACGACGTTATCACCAGGGCCAGCACGCACGGGACTCTGAGAGGGAGGGGGTGGAGAGGGGTGTGGTGCTGGCCAGGGCCCCGGCCCCACATCCCAGACCCAAAACCCCTCACCTCCCACACCGCCAAACCGCCCGCCAGCACACCCTTCAGTTATACATACCTGCGGCACTACGAGCTGGGGCCCTGAGTTGGCAATGGCAGCGGGTCTGGTCCATGGTATGAAGGGTGATGAGAACCCGCTCTGCGATGAGCTCTGGTGCTCCACATCATTTGACAACATCGGACCCATGCCCACACTAGCACCTTCCACCTGGGCGATCCCTGCATGCGAGCTGGCCAGTCCATCACACAGTCCCTTGAATCCCTGGGGTGGGGGTGCTGGGGACGGTCAAGGTACGTGGGTGGGGGGGAGGGGGAGCACGGTCCTCCCACAGGGCCTGCAGTGGTCCCCCGCCCCCCCCTGCCCCCCACCCCGGCCAGCCCGGACCAGCCCACCCCCACACCCAGCAGACAGAGCATCAAGGCAGGTTGTAACGGTCTGTGCCCCACCCCTATAACTAAACTGTGCCCTGCACCCGTGCCAACTTAACTGGTGTCTAACTTTCTGGCCTTACGGGCCCTCACACTACGCCTAGGTGGTTCTCCAGACAATACAGCAGGAGTGGAGGCGGCTGTGACGCCTGCACTGCTACAAAGGTCCCCGTTGTTCACATCTTCTGGTGCGGCCCAGCCTAGATGGGCCCGGCCGCTGTCCGGGTGTCCCGGATGTGGCGGGGGGTGGGTTGTGGGGGTGGGAGGGTGGGGGTGCCCATACGGTCGGTGTCACTCTGCAGAACTAGGGGCCAGAACTGGGTGGTCAGTGGGTGCGCAGGCTGGACACCGCCCCAATCCTGTGGGGGGTCACCCTAGTCACTCGCCTGTTCCCCCGTCATATCCTCCCCTCCGGCCCTGGCAGGGCCCCCCCCATCCCAGCCATCCTGGCCAGTGTCCAGACCAGCAGCCCGCAGTCACTCCTCTCTGTGTCCTACCCCCTCTCTCTCCCTCAGCAGCCACAATGTCGGTTTCACGATTTTTCAAAGCACAAGTGAACGGCGCCATCGGGAACTCGGTCCATGGGAGGCGGAGAATCGCGGAGGCCCTGGAAATACCGGGTCGGTGTTTACTGTACGTGCGTTCCGGTACGCTGTCGAGGTCACAGACAATCGCGATTTGGTGTCAGAGGTGGATGACCCAGCCTGTCACTCACACCCACAATCCCATGCAACAGTAATGGCTCTGATAGGCCAATGATTTCTGATGATGCCGATGGAACCGCTCTGAAGTGAAATATTAGTGGATTCTTTATCATAAATCATTAAAACTTACATCACAGAAGGAGGCCATTCAGCCCAATGTGCCTGTGCTGTCTCGATCACTGTGGGGAGGCAGTAGCGTTGTGGTATTGTCACTGGACCAGAGACCCAGGGTACTGCTCTGGGGACCCAGGTTCAAAACCCGCCACTGCAGACGGTGAAATTCGAATTCAATAAAAATCTGGAATTAAACGTCAAATGATGACCATGAAACCATTGCCAATTGTTGTAAAAACCCATTTGGTTTACTCATGCCCTTTAGGGAAGGAAATCTGCCGTCCTTACCTCGTTTGGCCTACATGTGACTCCAGACCCACAGGTAGGGTAAAGTCACCAGATGACCATCGGCTGTCTTCCCTTTTGAGGGGGGGAGCTGACTGGTGGTGGTTTAACCTGAGGGTCACCACACCTCAGGCAAGGGGCAAGGTTGAGAAATAACCTCCACAGCAACATGGTTGATGCTTCACGTTCCTCAAGGGCAATTAGGGATGGGCAATAAATGCTCGCCCAGCCTGCGACACCCATGAACAAATAATAAAAAAGTCCGACAACCCCATTTTTTCATTCTCTTCCTGCTTGAACTGTGGTTGTAGCTGTATCCAAGGTTTAAATGAGACCAAATCTGATCATCAAGACATCTAATTATAAGAAGACAACTTAAAACAGTGTGCAATATATCAATTGGAAAGATGAATTCTATTTTAAGCACTGGATTCCAACTTAGTGGTTTTACTTGCATCATGGATTTACGAAACGGAAATCATGCTCGACAAATCTACTAGAATTCTTTGAAGATGTAACTAATAGAGTTGACCAGGGAGAGCTGGTGGATGTGGTTTATTTAGACTTTCAGAAGGCTTTCAACAAGGTCTCACAAAGCAGATTAATATGTAAAATTAAAGTACATGGGATTGTGGGTAGTGTTTTGAGATGGATAGGAAGCTGGTTAGCAAAAAGCTGGAATAAATGGGTCTTTTCTGATAGTCGGGCAGTGACTAGTGGGGTACCTCAGAGTTCTGTGCTAGGATTCCAACTGTTTACATTTATTAATGATTTGGACGAGGGAACTAAATGCACTATCTCCAAATTTGCAGATGATACAAAGTTGGTTGGGAGGGTGGGCTGTGAGGAGGATACAGAGATGCATCAGCGGGATTTGGACAGGCTGAGTGAGTGGACACATGCATGGCAGATGCAGTATAATGTGGATAGAGATGAGGTATCCGCTTCGGTAGTAAAAGTAGGAAGACAGATTATTAATTGAATTGGTATAAATTGAGAGAGGTGGATACTCAGCGAGACCTTGTGCATTAGTCACTGAAAGTAAGTGCACAGGTGCAGCAGGCGGTAAAGGAGGCAAATAATATGTTGGTCTTCATAGAGAGAGGATTCGAGTACAGGAGCAGGGATGTCTTGCTGCGATTGTACAGGGCCTTGGTGAGGCCACACTTGGAGTATTGTGTGCAGTTTTAGTCTCCTTCTCTGAGGAAGGATGTTCTTGCTGTGGAGGGAGAGCAGCGAAGGTTTACCAGGCTGAGTCTTGGGATATCGGGACTGTCATATGAGGAGAGACTAAGTCGGTTAGGATTATATTCATTGGAGTTTAGAAGTGTGAGAGGGGATCTCATAGAAATGTACAAAATTCCAACAGGATTAGACAGGGTAGATTAAAACAGAATGTTCCCGATGGTGGGAATCCCAGAACTAGGGATCATAGTTTGAGAGGTAAAACCTTTAGGACTGCGGGGAGTAGAAATGTCTTTACCCAGAGAGCGGTGAATCTGTGGTACTTTCACTACCACAGAAAGTATTTGAGGCCAAAACGTTGTGTAATTTACAGAAGGAACTAGACGCAGCTCTTGGTCCTGAAGGGATCAAGGGATATGGGGGGGGAAGGCAGGATTAGAGTATTGAGCTTGATGATCAGCCATGATCATTACGACTGGCGGAGCAGACTCAAAGGGCCGAATGGCCTCCGTCTTCTGTTTTCTATGTTGCATATTTCAAGAGATTGGATTATTAGTTTAATTTAGCAATGGGAAGGAGTGCTTGAGACCCGTGGGGATGATATGAGAGGGATGTCAAGAAGCCCGAGGGCAGCTCCTTGTTTCAGTGAAATGAAAAATGAAAATCGCTTATTGTCACGAGTAGGCTTCAATGAAGTTACTGTGAAAAGCCCCTAGTCGCCACATTCCAGCGCCTGTTCAGGGAGGCTGGTACGGGAATTGAACCGTGCTGCTGGCCTGCCTTGGTCTGCTTTAAAAGCCAGCGATTTAGCCCAGTGTGCTAAACAGCCCCAGTGTGTGCTGATGCTTCAGCCTGACCTGTGCTCTTGTCATTGCTGTATTGTCATTGTCTTCCAGCTTGGGGCAGAGGGTGCAGCCCACTTTATCTCCGTCCCACTTTATCTCCGTCCCACTTTATCTCCGTCCCACTTTATCTCTGTCCCACTTTATCTCCGTCCCACTTTATCTCCGTCCCACTTTATCTCCGTCCGAACAGAAATCAAACTCACATTGTTCAAATTATTCTGAACCACGTTAGACATCGAGACAACTTCCCTCTGTACTTTTACTAATTTCACTGCACATGTTTTGCAGTTCTCTGCAAGTATTCATCTTAACAGAAATCCTAGAAAATATTTCACCTTACTAGATTTTGATAGATTTAATAAAGTAATAATAATATTATAATAATCGCTTATTGAGGTGGCGCAGTGGTTAGCACTGCAGCCTCACGACGCCGAGGTCCCAGGTTCGATCCCGGCTCTGGGTCACTGTCCGTGTGGAGTTTGCACATTCTCCCTGTGTCTGCGAGGGTTTCGCCTCCACAACCCAAAGATGTGCAGGGTAGGTGGATTGGCCACACTAAATTGCCCCTTAATTGGAAAAAATTAATTGGGTACATTAATTTTTTTTTAAAAATTGCTTACTGTCACAAGTAGGCTTCAATGAAGTTACTGTGAAAAGCCCCTAGTCGCCACATTCCGGCACCTGTTCGGAGAGGCTGGTACGGGAATTGAACCCGTGCTGCTGCCTTGTTCTGTATTACAAGCCAGCTATTTAGCCCACTGTGCTAAACCAACCCCTATTTGCCGGGTACACAGACCAGTAACTGTGAGCACCGTAAGGTACACAGTCTTCAACAGTCTGTATAAACAGAAATTAAATGCTAGATTGTGGACCATGTTTATACTTTTGTCCGAGGTGATTCTAGATTGCAGCTTTGCTAAGGGCAGCGTTCAGGTTCTAAAGAGTTTTCCGTTTAGAAATGGAAGCAGTGAATCCTAAATGACATGTTTCAATTATTTTAATGATTATATTTGACTATGTCCTGTATCAAAGGGAGTAAGAAATAGATGACATTCAGTTCACAGTGAACTTTGAATTTTGAATCGCTCAGGTATCCTTGGCTTGGGAAAGAAAGCAGCTTTAAAAATTACAGAAAGTCAAAGAACTTAAACCGTTCAAGATCCAACAGAAAAATCACTTTCCTCATTCTCAGCAATCAGTGTGCGCAGCTTACCTCATGATGCATCTGAAATGGGGTCAGGGAGAGGAGACGGCCCAGCAGATTCCTGTCAGTCTTTGATCACATTTTCTTATTCACTGATTTTCCAGCACGTTATTTCTGAAACTACACAAATGAAATGAGTTGACCCCTACACGATACAAAGGTTGGAAGTTACTGATTGATTGTATTTTATTTCTCGTTTCAGGAGCTGTTGTTGTTGCCTTTTTCGTTTGTAACTTTCCTGATACAGCTGCCACCCTGATGCACATTTACACCAAGAACTGGTCAACAAGTGTTTACATCATCTACACCTGGCTCAAATCATACTTGTCACTGCCGCTGTGGTATGTGAACAGCGCTCTGGACCCCATCCTCTTCTGCATTTCCTCTTCTTCCTTCCGTAGTGCTGGCAGAGAAAGCCTTGCAACTTTATTCCCCAAGATTGGCAGCTCACTGAATGGTCACAAGCTGCATGTTTCCTGCATCAGTCTCTCCCAGAACTGGGCCAGGGGTCAGCTGACCCTACCCCCACTCACATGCAGGTCCACCTGGACGCTGACTTCCTGCAGTGGAGAACTCCCTGACCCACTTAATGCACAACAAGGAAAGGGTCTCGAACTGCTTTCCTTGAGAGATCTTGTAGAACAGAGTCACCAGCAGATCCCTTCCCACTGCAGTCTCAGACCAGCAGATCTCCTCCTTCAGGAAAGTCTCAGACCAGTAGATCCTCTCTCTCATCAGACTCAGACCAGCAGACCTGCTCCCTCAGACTCTCAGATCAGCAGGCCCCCTCCCCCAGACTCTCAGACAAGCAGACCCCCTCCCTCAGACTCTCAGACCATCAGACCCGCTCCCTCAGACTCTCAGACCAGCAGACACCCTCCCTCAGACTCAGACCAGCAGACCCACTGCCTCAGACTCTCAGACCATCAGACCCGCTCCCTCAGACTCTCAGACCAGCAGACCCCCTCCCTCAGACTCAGACCAGCAGACCCCCTCCCTCAGACTCTCAGACCAGCAGACATCCTCCTTCAGACTCTCAGACCAGCAGACCTCCTCCCTCAGACTCTCAGACCATCAGACCCGCTCCCTCAGACTCTCAGACCAGCAGACACCCTCCCTCAGACTCAGACCAGCAGACCCACTCCCTCAGACTCTCAGACCAGCAGACCTCCTCCCTCAGACTCTCAGACCAGCAGACCCCCTCCCTCAGACTCTCAGACCAGCAGACCCCCTCCCTCAGACTCTCATGCCCGCAAACTCCCTCCCGCAGACTCTCAGACCAGCAAATCGTCTGCCTAAGTTTCTCAGACCAGCAGATCCCCTCCGTCAGACTCTCAGACCAGCAGACCTGCAGCCTCAGACTCTCAGACCAGCAGATCCCCTCCCTCAGACTCTCAGACCAACTTGCCTTTGCCCTTTGGGAGTTTTATTCCAGCCTCTTCACAGTTAACAATAATTCACGTCTTGTGTACACTAAGGTTTTGATCATTAATATTTATGGGGAAAAGCAAGAGTCCCAATACCAACTCCTGGGAAACACCCACTACAAACATTCCTTGAGCCTGATATCCTCTGTTTCCTGTCACTCCAATTCCATATCCTGCTGCTATTGTCACTTTTATTCCATGAGCTATAACTTTTCCCATAAGTCTGTAGTGCGGCACAGTAGCATAGCACAGTGGTTAGCAATGTTGCTTCACAGTCCCAGGTTCGATTCCCAGCTTGGGTTACTGTCTGTGTGGAGTCTGCACGTTCTCCCCGTGTCTGCGTGGGTTTCCTCCGGGTGCTCCGGTTTCCTCCCACAGTCCCAAAAGACTTTAGGTCATTTGGACATTCTGAATTCTCCCTCTGTGTACCCGAACAAGCGCCGGAATGCGGTGACGAGTTGCAATGTTAATGTAAGCCTACTTGTGACAATAAAGATGATTATTATCAGATTCTTTTGGAAGTCCATGTGGATCACATCAACAGCTTGTCCTCACCAACCCTCTCTGTTACCTTTATATACCAGTTTTCTGGCACCACCTCTGAATCTAAGGAAGATTGGAAATTTATGGCCCGTGCCTGTGCAATTTCTACTCTCACTTCCCTCAGTATCTTTGAATCTGGTACTGGTCCCCTGTCAGGCAGCATATCCAACACCTCCTCATTTATTTTTAAACACTTCTAGTGAGTGAATTTATTCCTCTTTCCCCCTGGCTTGGATACCATCTTCTTCTTTGTATTAAAACCCAGGGAACTGAGCGGTGTGCTGAACGCAGATTTACTTACGCCCACAAGAAATCTGCCAGAGGCAGTGAATGTATTTACACAGTCCCAACATGCCGGTCCCTGTCAGGGCCGGCCTTCATACTGAGTTCCTATGAGCCCGAGTGGGGCCGGGCCTCCGCGCACTAGCGGGAAGCTAATAGACCATAGACCATAAGACATAGGAGCGGAAGTAAGGCCATTCGGCCCATCGAGTCAACTCCACCATTCAATCATGGCTGATTTCAACTCCATTTACCCGCTCTCTCTCCATAGCCCTTAATTCCTCGAGAAATCAAGAATTTATCAACTTCTGTCTTAAAGACACTCAACGTCCCGGCCTCCACCGCCCTCTGTGGCAATGAATTCCAGACCCACCACTCTGTGGCTGAAGAAATTTCTCCTCATCTCTGTTCTAAAGTGACTCCCTTTTATTCTAAGGCTGTGCCCCCGGGTCCTAGTCTCCCCTGCTAATGGAAACAACTTCCCTACATCCACCCTATCTAAGCCATTCATTATCTTGTAAGTTTCTATTAGATCTCCCCTCAACCTCCTAAACTCCAATGAATATAATCCCAGGATCCTCAGACGTTCATCGTATGTTAGGCCTACCATTCCTGGGATCATCCGTGTGAATCTCCGCTGGACCTGCTCCAGTGCCAGTAAGTCCTTCCTGAGGTGTGGGGCCCAAAATTGCTCACAGTATTCTAAATGGGGCCTAACTAGTGCTTTATAAAGCTTCAGAAGTACATCCCTGCTTTTATATTCCAAGCCTCTTGAGATGAATGACAACATTGCATTTGCTTTCTTAATTACGGACTCAACCTGCAAGTTTACCTTTAGAGAATCCTGGACTAGGACTCCCAAGTCCCTTTGCACTTCAGCATTATGAATTTTGTCACCGTTTAGAAAATAGTCCATGCCTCTATTCTTTTTTCCAAAGTGCAAGACCTCGCACTTGCCCACGTTGAATTTCATCAGCCATTTCTTGGACCACTCTCCTAAACTGTCTAAATCTTTCTGCAGCCTCCCCACCTCCTCCATACTACCTGCCCCTCCACCTATCTTCGTATCATCGGCAAACTTAGCCAGAATGCCCCCAGTCCCGTCACCTAGATCGTTAATATACAAAGAGAACAGCTGTGGCCCCAACACTGAACCCTGCGGGACACCACTCGTCACCGGTTGCCATTCCGAAAAAGAACCTTTTATCCCAACTCTCTGCCTGACAGCCAATCGTCAACCCATGTTAGTACCTTGCCTCGAATACCATGGGCCCTTATTTTATTCAGCAGTCTCCCGTGAGGCACCTTATCAAAGGCCTTTTGGAAGTCAAGATAGATAACTAATACTCCATGTGTCGCACGGGGAGATCAATCACAATGTCCCCCTGTGCCTCGTGTGGGTTATTACACTTTGGTAAAGACAGATGCAAAGTTTTCTCAGCCACGCTCTCACTTTCATGCATAAATTCCATCTTTGGTCCCCAATTGGCCCTAACTCCCCCTTTGACTACTTTGTGCCTGAAAAGCAGCATGTTGGGGAGCAATGTGGTGGGTAAATGACGGGAGACCCCGCTCCCGGGATCTACCCAGCTCGCCACACCTCGGGAGATCTAACGAGATCGCGTGAGACGTCGCGATGTGAAGTTCGCTCATTGTGGGCGGGATCACTTATTGGCAAATCTGCATGTTACAGCTAGTCTCACTCTAAGATGCTGTTCCCTGAGGTAACCAAGGCGTTGGGATCTACCCCCTTCACCTCAGAGACCTTGGGCGAGCGCCGTTCAATACTGGTCTCCGCAAACAGGGACCAGGTGGAACAGCATTCATGGGGGTCTCCTTGGGGATTGTTTGGCCCCCCAACGCATCCCTTTGGACAGGGTTGTACCGTACCTGGCCACTGCTGTTGCCACCCGGGCTGATATCGACACTGTTAAGGTATTTTCTGCACGGCAGTGATCGGGCCAGGGGTGCCCTGTATGAGTGTGAGAGGGGGTTTTGGGACCCCCTTACAGTGATTTGGGGGTGTTCGGGGGTCACGTCGGGGGCATGAGATATCGGGGCGCCATTTAAAACTGGCATCTCGATCTCTCCCTACACTGAGGAGTTCTGGCAAGCAGGACTCCTCGGTGCACGGAACGGGACTAAATGCGGCCTCGGCCGTGCGTACCCCGCTGAGGCCCCGTATCTATCTGGGGTCATTTTAGACAGTGTTGTGTTTCTCGTGCTACGAGCACTGGGAAACACGCGGCTAAACGTGCTCGATATGAGACATAGGGCGAAATTCTCCCCCAACGGCGCGATGTCCGCCGACTGGCGCCAAAAACGGCGCCAATCAGACGGGCATCGCGCCGGCCCAAAGGTGCGGAATGCTCCGCATCTTTGGGGGCCGAGCCCCAACATTGAGGGGCTAGGCCGGCGCCGGAGGGATTTCCGCCCCGCCAGCTGGCGGAAATGGCGTTTGTTGCCCCGCCAGCTGGCGCGGAAATGCGGCGCATGCGCGGGAGCGTCAGCGGCCGCCGACAGTTTCCCGCGCATGCGCAGTGGGGAGAGTCACTTCCTCCTCCGCCTCCGCCATGGTGGAGATGGTGGCGGAGGCGGAAGGGAAAGAGTGCCCCCACGGCACAGGCCCGCCCGCGGATCGGTGGGCCCCGATCGCGGGCCAGGCCACCGTGGGGGCACACCCCGGGGTCAGATCGCCCCGCGCCCCCCCGAGGACCCCGGAGCCCGCCCACGCCGCCTTGTCCCGCCGGTAAATACCAGCTTTGATTTACGCCGGCGGGACAGGCAATTTCTGGGCGGGACTTCGGCCCATCCGGGCCGGAGAATCCAGCGGGGGGTCCCGCCAACCGGCGCGGCCCGATTCCCGCCCCCGCCCAATCTCCGGTACCGGAGACTTCGGCGGGGGCGGGATTCACGGCGGCCAACGGCCATTCTCCGACCCGGCGGGGGTTCGGAGAATGACGCCCCGGTTCCCATTTGGTTCGATCACACCCTATGTTTGTGGGAAAGCATTAGTAATGTATTCATCGCTTTCAGATATGCAATCTAGTGGTTATGATACTGTGAGGAATGCCATTCCCAATGGACATGTGTTAGTGCCACTGTGGTGGGAGCTGCTACAAGGGATGTGCTGGGTCTACCAAAGTCCATTGGCTGTTGGCAGGGCTGGAAAATCTCAGCCCTTTGTCTCCAGTTTGTTTTTGAGAAAATGGTCTGTTCCTGCTCCGGTTGGAATCATCAACCATAGGAGCAGCCACTCTTCTCTTAGAAACTTTATGGTCTTTTAAGGTCTTCGAAATGACCAGTTTTAAAATTCTTCCATTGACATTTTCTTTAAGGTTTTTCAAAATCTTGCCCAATCTCAACAGCCCTATATCACCCATTAACTTTCATTTCTTTTTCTCTCACAAATTCCACAAAAACCTGATCTGTTTCTACTTCAGGATTGATGTGGAGATGCCGGCGTTGGACTGGGGTGAGCACAGTAAGAAGTCTTACAACACCAGGTTAAAGTCCAACAGGTTTGTTTCAAACACTAGCTTTCGGAGCGCTGCTCCTTCACCTGAGGGAGGTGAAACACACCTGTTGGTCTTTAACCTGGTGTTGTAAGACTTCTTACTGTACTTCAGGATTGTAAGATTTTGTTTGTCAGCTTCAGCACTAATGCATGGGCAATGGGAATAGCATACCTCACAGTGTCACAATCACTAGATTTTATATAAAGGGATATGGGGGAGGGCGGGATCAAGATATTGAACTTGATGATCAGCCATGATCATAATGAATGGCAGAACAGGCTCGAAGGGCCGACTGGCCTCTGCTTCTGTTTTCTATGTTTCTATGAAATAAAGCTGTTTAGATTTCCTGTGGCCACTGAAACCTTTGTAGCAGGTTTCTCAAATTACACAAAATACATTTTCCATTTGTTCCTGACTGAATTTAGGCATTAGATAAATACTTTGTCAAATGACAACCTGGGGTTGAATCTGAATCATCATCAGGTTTTCCTGTTACCCTCAGTGTAATTTAAGATTTCCTTCATCAAGATCATTTTCCCACTTCTTTTTCTCCCCAGATTTCAACATTTTCCGTTTCTAATTTTTTTTCTTTCCTTTCTCTTTGAGACTCAAATTGAAGTTTTCATATTTCCCTCTCCTTCTAAAATTCAAGCTGCTTCATTCGTAATCAAAGCCTAACCATGGGCGGCATGGTGGCACAGTGGTTAGCACTGCTGCCTCACAGCTCCAGGATCCCTGGTTCTGTCTGTGTGGAGTTTGCACGCTCTCCCCATGTCTGAGTGGGTTTCCTCCCACAGTCCAAAGACATGCAGGTTAGGTGGATTGGCCATGCTAAATTGCCCTTAGTGCCCAAAAAGGTCAGGTGGGGTTACTGGATTACAGGGATAGGGTGAAAGCCTGGACTTAAGTAGGGTGCTCTTTCCAAGGGCCGGTGCAGACTCGATCGACTTCAGTCATAATGAAGTGCTTCGAGAGGTTGATCATGAAGCGCATCACCTCCATACTCCCAGAACGCCTTGATCCACTGCAATTCGCATACCGCTGCAACCGGTCCACATCTGACACCATTTCCCTGGCCCTACACTCATCCCTAGAGCATCTCGAAAACAAGGACTCCTACATTGGACTCCTATTTATTGACTACAGCTCCGCCTTCAACACCATAATCCCAGCCAAGCTCATATCAAAGCTCCAAAACCTAGGACTTGGCTCCTCACTCTGCAACTGGATCCTCGATTTTCTGACCAACAGACCACAATCAGTAAGAATGAACAACAACACCTCCTCCACAATAGTCCTCAACACCGGCGCCCCGCAAGGCTGCGTACTTAGCCCCCTACTCTACTCCCTGTACGCACACGACTGCGTGGCAAAACTTGGTTCCAACTCCATCTACAAGTTTGCTGACGATACGACCATAGTGGGCCGGATCTCGAATAACGATGAGTCCGAATACAGGAGGGAGATAGAGAACCTAGTGGAGTGGAGTAGCGACAACAATCTCTCCCTCAATGCCAGCAAAACTAAAGAGCTGGTAATTGACTTCAGGAAGCAAAGTACTGTACACACCCCTGTCAGCATCAACGGGGCCGAGGTGGAGATGGTTAGCAGTTTCAAATTCCTAGGGGTGCACATCTCCAAAAATCTGTCCTGGTCCACCCACGTCGATGCTACCACCAAGAAAGCACAACAGCGACTATACTTCCTCAGGAAACTAAGGAAATTCGGCATGTCCACATTAACCCTTAACAACTTTTACAGATGCACCATAGAAAGCATCCTATCGGGCTGCATCACAGCCTGGTATGGCAACTGCTCAGCCCAGGACCGCAAGAAACTTCAGAGAGTCGTGAACACCGCCCAGTCCATCACACGAACCTGCCTCCCATCCATTGACTCCATCTACACCTCCCGCTGCCTGGGGAAAGCGGGCAGCATAATCAAAGACCCCGCCCACCAGGCTTACTCACTCTTCCAACTTCTTCCATCGGGCAGGAGATACAGAAGTCTGAGAACACGCACAAACAGACTCAAAAACAGCTTCTTCCCCACTGTCACCAGACTCCTAAATGTCCCTCTTATGGACTGACCTCATTAACACTACACCCTGTATGCTTCACCCGATGCCAGTGCTTATGTAGTTACATTGTATATGTTGTGTTGCCCTATTATGGATTTTCTTCCCATGTATTTAATGATCTGTTGAGCTGCTCGCAGAAAAATACTTTTCACTGTACCTCGGTACACGTGACAATAAACAAATCCAATCCGATGGGCCGAATGGCCTCCTTCTGCACTGTTGATTCTAAGATTTTAAATCTATCTGGATTATTATCAAAGTTCAAGTGTTAAAAGTCAACAGTTTAGTGTCTACTTTTAAATCTATTTCTAACTTATCTGGTAGAGCCTTCAAATTTGCCGCTCTACAAATTAGCCGCTCTACAAATTAGCCGCTCTACAAATTATCTTTTCTTTACTGTTGCGAAGCATTGACAGTTGTGTTCGCTCTTTTGAGCAACACTTCAGTGATAGATATAGATGCAGCCATGTTAACTTTCAATGAATGCAGCAAAAGCACCTGTGAAATTTTGTTCATTTAAACTCTTTCGAGTATCAGTAAACCTGTTTTCAGTCTCTGGATTCATATCTTGCAGGAGCTCCCAAATCCCCGTAGAGACCAATAACTTCAAAAAGATAACTTGCCATTGTTTACAAGTGTGAGCATCTTGCATCTTATTACCAGTAAATCAACACTGGCCCCCATCCCTTCGCCCCCTGGATCCTGGAATCCTGGAACTCCCTCCCTTTTTAAAAAAATAATTTTTATGAAGGTTTTCATAAAATATCAAAAACAAAATGAAAAAGGAACCCAACAGGGTTAAGTACAAAACACGTTCTAGAAAAGCAACCCGCCCTCCCCCCTCCCCCCTGTACATAAATAATAAATTAACATTAACACCCCGACTTAACACAACTGGTATATACACCCCCCTGGACACTCCAGTGTAAATAACAGAAACAAAAATAAAGTAACCCCCCCCGAGTTGCTGCTGCCATTGACCAATGTCTACCGTTTTGCCAGGAAGTCTAAGAACAGTTGCCACCGTCTAAAGATCCCTTGTACCGACCCTCTCAAGGCGAATTTCACCCTCTCCAATTTAATGAACCCCGCCATATCGCTGATCCAGGATTCCACGCTTGGGGGCCTCGCATCCTTCCACTGAAGAAGAATCCTTCGCCGGGTTACCAGGGACGCAAAGGCCAGAATTCCGGCCTCTTTCGCCTCCTGCACTCCCGGCTCCTCTGCCACCCCAAATATTGCGAGCCCCCAGCCCGGTTTGACCCAGGATCCTACCACCCTCGACACCATCCTCGCTACGTCCTTCCAAAATTCCTCCAGCGCTGGGCATGCCCAGAACATATGGGTGTGATTTGCTGGGCTCCCTGAGCACCTAATACACCTGTCCTCACCCCCAAAAAACCGGCTCATCCTTGTCCCGGTCATGTGTGCCCTGTGCAGCACCTTAAACTGCATGAGGCTGAGCCTCGCGCACGATGAGGAAGAGTTCACCCTCCCTAGGGCATCTGCCCACGTCCCTTCTTCAATCTTCTCCCAAATCCTCCTCCCACTTACCTTTCACCTCCACCACCGAGGCCTCCTCCTCCTCCTGCATCACCTGGTAAGTTTCCGAGATCTTCCCCACTCCCACCCACCCCCCTGGGAGCACCCTGTCCTGTACTGTGTGTGGCAGTAGCCGTGGAAATTCCACCACCTGACGTCTGGCAAATGCCCTTACCTGTAAGTACCTGAAGGTGTTCACCGGGGGGAGCCCGTACTTCTCCTGCAGCTCACCCAGGCTCGCGATCGTCCCGTCCACAAACAGGTCCCCCAACTTTCGTATCCCTGCCCTGTGCCACCCCGAAAACCCTCCACCTGTTCTCCCTGGGGCGAACCGGTGGTTCCCCCGTATTGGGGTCCACACCGAGGCCCCAACTTCCCCCCTATGCCGCCTCCACTGCCCCCAAATTTTGAGGGCAGCCGCCACCACCGGGCTCGTGGTATACCTCCTTGGAGGGAGCGGCAGCGGCGCCGTTGCCAGCGCCCCCAGACCCATACCCACACAAGACGCCGTCTCCAGCCTCTTCCATGCAGCCCCCTCCCCCCCCATCATCCACTTGCGCACCATCGTCGCATTGGCGGCCCAGTAGTACCCACAGAGGTTAGGCAGAACCAGTCCCTCCCTATCTCTACTCCGCTCCAGGAACACCCTTCTCACCCTCGGAGTCCCTCGTGCCCACACAAACCTCATTATACTCCTGTTAACCCGCCTAAAAAAAACCTTCGGGATAAACACAGGGAGGCACTGGAACAGGAACAAAAACCTTGGGAGCACCGTCATTTTGATTGACTGCACCCTACCCGCCAGGGACAGCGGCAACGCGTCCCACCTCTTGAACTCCTCCTCCATTTGCTCCACCAGCCTTGTAAAATTAAGCCTATGCAGGGCCCCCCAGCTCCTGGCCACCTGGACCCCCAAATACTTGAAGTTCCTCTCCGCCCTTTTTAGTGGGAGCTCGCCAATCCCCCTCTCCTGGTCCCCTGGGTGAACCACGAACAGCTCGCTCTTCCCCATGTTGAGCTTGTACCCCGAAAAGTCCCCGAATTCCCTAAGAATCCTCATTACCTACCGCATTCCTCCCACCGGGTCCGCCACATATAGCAGCAGGTCGTCCGCATAGAGCGACACCCTATGCTCCTCCCCACCCCGCACCAACCCCCTCCAGTTCCTTGACTCCCTCAGTGGCATAGCCAGGGGTTCAATCGCCAGTGCGAAGAGCAGGGGGGACAGGGGACACCCCTGCCTCGTCCCTCGGTGCAACCAAAAGTACTCGGACCTCCTCCTGTTTGTGGCCACACTGGCCATCGGGACCTCGTACAACAGCCTAACCCACCTGACAAACCCCTCCCCAAATCCGAACCTCTTCAGCACCTCCCACAGGTACCCCCACTCTACCCTATCGAAGGCTTTCTCAGCGTCCATCGCCACCACTATCTCCGCCTCCCCCTCCCTCGCCGGCATCATGATAACGTTCAAAAGCCTCTGCACATTCGCGTTCAACTGCCTCCCCTTCACAAACCCCGTCTGGTCTTCATGGATGATCTGCGACACACAATCGTCAATCCTCATGTCTCTGACCTTCGCCAGCACCTTGGCATCTACATTTAGCAAGGAAATCGGTCTGTAAGACCCACATTGCAGAGGATCCTTGTCCCGCTTCAGGATCAAGGAGATCAGTGCCCGGGACATCGTCGGGGGGCAAAGCCCCCCCCTCCCTTGCCTCATTGAAGGTCCTGACTAGCAACGGGCCCAACAGGTCCATATAATTTTTATAGAATTCGACCTGGAAACCGTCCGGCCCCGGTGACTTCCCCGCCTGCATGCTTCCTATCCCTTTGATCAGCTCCTCCAGCCCAATCGGGGCCCCCAATCCCACTACCAGTCCCTCTTCCACCTTTGGAAACCTCAATTGGTCCAGGAAGCGGCCCATCCCTTCCTCCTCCCGTGGGGGCTCGGATCGGTACAATTCCTCGTAAAAGTCCCTGAAGACCCCATTGATGCCAACCACACTCCCTCCCCTGTCCTTGACTCCCCCGATCTCCCTAGCTGCGTCCCACGTCCGAAGCTGATGCGCCAGCATCCGGCTTGCCTTTTCCCCATCCACGTAAATCGCCCCCTGGGCCTTCCTCCACTGCACCTCTGCCTTCCTGGTGGTCACCAGGTTGAATTCGGCCTGGAGGCTGCGCCTCTTCCTGAACCATCCTTCCTCGGGCACCTCCGCGTACTTCCTGTCCACCCTCACCATCTCCCCCACCAGCCTCTCCCTCTCCCCCCCGCTCCCGCCGCTCCTTGTGGGCCCTGATGGAGATCAGCTCTCCCCTCACCACCGCCTTCAGCGCCTCCCATACCATCCCCACTCGGACCTCCCCATTGTCGTTGGTCTCCAAGTACCTCTCTATACTTCCTCGGACCCGCTCGCTCACCTCCTCGTCCACCAACAGCCCCACTTCCAAGCGCCACAGCAGGCGCTGGTCCCTCTCCTCCCCCATTTCCAAGTCCACCCAATGCGGGGCGTGGTCCGAAATGGCTATTGCCGAATACTCGGTATCCTCTACTCTCGCTACCAGCGCCCTACTCAAAATTAAAAAGTCGATTCGGGAATAAGCCTTATGGACATGTGAGAAGAATGAAAATTCCCTAGCTCCCGGCCTTGCAAATCTCCAAGGGTCCACCCGTCCCATCTGGTCCATAAACCCCCTCAGCACTCTAGCCGCCGCCGGCTTCCTACCCGTCCTAGACCTGGAGCGATCCAGTGTCGGATCCAACACCGTGTTAAAGTCTCCCCCCATTATCAGGCCCCCCACTTTCAAGTCTGGGATCCGACCCAACATACGCCGCATAAAACCCGCATCGTCCCAATTTGGGGCATACACATTGACCAGTACCACCCTCTCTCCCTGCAACTTACCACTTACCATTACGTACCTACCGCCATTATCTGCCACAATGCTCGACGCCTCGAATGACACCTTCTTTCCCACCAAGATCGCCACCCCTCGATTTTTGGCATCCAGCCCCGAGTGAAACACCTGACCTACCCACCCTTTCCTCAGTCTTACCTGGTCTGCCACCTTCAGGTGCGTCTCCTGGAGCATACCCACATCCGCCTTGAGCCCCTTCAGGTGCACGAACACGCGGGCCCGCTTAACCGGCCCATTCAGTTCCCTTACATTCCAGGTTATCAGCCGGATCAGGGGGTTACCCGCCCCCCTCCCCCGCCGACTAGCCATAAACCCTCCTCGGCCAGCCACGCGCCCGCACCCCACACCCGGCCCGTTCCCCACAGCGGCATACCCCCGTCTCGACCCCCCCAACTCGCTCCAGCTCCCCCTTGACCATAGCAGCAGGAACTCGATCCCCCCCCCCCCTCCTTCACCCCGGCTAGGACCCATCCTAGCTGATTTACTCCCCCCATTGCACTTCCGCAAGTCAGCTGACTCCTGCTGTCCCCGGCCACTCCCGCCTATCCTTCGACTCCTCCCATTGTGCGACACACCCTCCTCTCCCGTTCCCCATCCATAGGCTCTCCCCCTCCCCCTTCCATTCTAAGCGTGGGAAACAACCCTCGCTTCCCCGCCCCGGCCCCGCGCCCTCCAGTCTTTAGCGCGGGAAAAAGCCCGCGCTTTCCACCTACCCGGCCCCGCCACCTTTAACGCAGCTCCTTTTACAGGCCCAGTCCCCTCACCCCGGACTCGGGCCTCCCCCTCCCCCGCGGGGCCCCATCTCACCGCCGGCCACCACCCCTGTTCCGTTTATCTACCCCCCTCCAAGAGCCCCCCCGACCAACCCAACCAAAACAGTGCCCAACCCACCCCAACCACCCTCACCGACCCGAAAGAGAAAAACACAGAGAAAAAGAAACCAGGAGCAAAGCAAAGGCCCCCCCCCAAAAAAAAAACATATCAACCGCAGTCCCCAATCGCCCATCCCGACCCTCAGTCTGTGTCCAACGTCTCGGCCTGAACAAAGGCCCCTAATGGTGCCGGTCCTTGTAGGTGACCCACAGTCGCGCCGGCTGCAACATGCCAAACTTCACCCCCTTCCTGTGCAGCACCGCCTTCGTTCGATTGTACCCGGCCCTCCTCTTCGCCACCTCCGCACTCCTGTCCTGGTATATTTGAACCTCTGCATTCTCCCACCTGCTGCTCCTCTCCTTATTGGCCCACCTGAGCACACACTCCCGATCAGCGAACCAATGAAACCGCACCAGCACCGCCCGCGGAGGCTCGTTAGCCTTGGGCCTCCTCGCCAGCACTCTATGGGCCCCTTCCAGCTCCAGGGGCCCCTGGAAGGACCCTGCTCCCATCAGCGAGTTCAACATGGTGACCACATAGGCCCCCACGTCCGGCCCCTCCAGCCCCTCCGGGAGGCCCAGAATCCACAGATTCTTCCGCCTCGACCGATTCTCCATCTCCTCGAACCGCTCCTGCCATTTCTTGTGGAGAGCCTCGTGCGCCTCCACCTTTACCGCCAGGGCTAAGATCTCGTCCTCGTTGTCGGAGATCTTTTGTCGAGCCTCGCGGATCGCCACTCCCTGGGCCGTCTGTGTCTCCAGCAGCTTATCAATAGAAACCTTCATTGGCTCTAGCAGGTCCGCTTTAATCTCTCTGAAGCAGCGCTGGATACCCTCCTGCTGCTCCTCCGCCCACTGCATCCACGCTGCCTGGTCTCCGCCCGCCGCCATTTTGTTCTTCTTCCTTCGCACATTCTTCGGGTCCACCACCACCTTTTTGGTCGCCCGCTCCTGGTAGAAGCCATATACTATCGGGGAGCTGTTATAATCTCCTTCCCACACCGGGAAACGTCGAAAAAGTGCTGTTGGGGGCCCTGAAAAGAGCCCAAAAGTCTGTTTTTGCAGGAGCCGCCGAATGTGCGACTTAGCTCCGCATAGCCGCAACCGGAAGTCCGGAACTCCCTCCCTAACAGCACTGCGGGTGCACTTACACCACATCGGCTGCAGCAGTTCAAGAAGGCAGCTCACCACCACCTTGTCAAGGGCAAATAATAATAATCTTTGTTAGTGTTACATTAATACTACAATGAAGTTACTGTGAAAATCCCCAAGTCACCACACTCCGGCGCCTGTTCGGGGACACAGAGGGAGAATTCAGAATGTCCAATGCACCTAATACGTCTTGGGGATTGTGGGAGGAAACCGGAGCACCCGGAGGAGACCCATGCAGACACGGGGAGAACGTGCAGACTCTGCACAGACAGTGAGCCAAGCTGGGAATCGAACCTGGGACCCTGGTGCTGTGAAGCAACAGTGCTAACCACTATGTTACTGTGCCGCCCGATAGGGAAGGGCAATAAATGCTGGTCTAGCCAGCGATGCCCAACCCCGTAAATGAATTTTTAAAAAACACATAGACTTGTTGACTGACAGAATTCAAAGCAGGTCACATGACCCCCTTCATTGCTCCAGTTTACCTGGAATTGAAGAGACTCAATAGGAGATTTTGAGGATGTGACGAGATGCATTGATGAAGGTCGGGTAGTGGATGTGGTGTATCTGGATTTCAGTAAGGCATATGATAAGGTTCCCCATGGTAGGCTCATTCAGAAAGTTAGGGGGCATGGGATACAGGGAAATTTGGCTGGAAGTGTGGAGGAACAGAGTGCTCTTGGGGTCCACGTACATAGATCCCTCAAAGTTGCCACCCAGGTTGATAGGGTTGTTAAGAAGGCGTGTGGTGTGTTGGCTTTCATTAACGGGGGGATTGAGTTTAAGAGCCGCGAGGTTTTGCTGCAGCTTTATAAAACCCTAGTTAGACCACACTTGGAATATTGTGTCCAGTTCTGGTCGCCTCATTATAGGAAGGATGCGGATGCTTTGGAGAGGGTGCAGAGGAGATTTACCAGGATGTTGCCTCGACTGGAGGGCATGTCTTATGAAGAAAGGTTGAGGGAGCTAGGGCTTTTCTCACTGGAGCGAAGAAGGAAGAGAGATGATGTGATAGAGGTGTACAAGGTAATGAGAGGCATGGATAAAATGGATAGCCAGAGACTTTTCCCCAGAGCGGAAATGGCTGTCACGAGGGGACATAATTTTAAGGTGATTGGAGGAAGGTATAGGGGAGATGTCAGAGGTTCTTTACACAGAGAGTGGTGGGTGTGTGGAATGCACTGCCAGCAGAGGTGGTGGAGTCAGAGTCATTCGGGACATTTAAGTGACTCTTAGACAGGCACATGGACAGCAGTAAATTGAAGGGGTGGAGGTTAGGTTAGGTTGATCTTGGATTAGGATAAATTGTCGGCATAACATCGCGGGCTGAAGGACCTGTGCTGTGCTGTTCTATGTTCTATGTTCTATGTTCTAAAACATAACAATCTTATAAACTTCACATTCTGAATATGCTCTGAGTAACAGAGTCCTAGACATCTAAATGAAATATATATTTCTATCTCTACATTGTGTAGAGATGTTATTGAAATAATTCAGTGGGTAAATGTCCCATCTAGTGTTATTGAACCAAGTGATAGGTTCAGTTTTGGGTTCAGTTCTGGGTGTGGACAGTAAGACAAACACTATAACTGGCCTCAGCAAGTCTGAAGTACCTGAACAGGTGAGGAGAAAGTCACCCAAGATTCCTGATCACTATCTATTGTGGGTCATCCAACGAGAGCAGGTTTTTGATTCACTATGCTGTGATAGAGTCTGCCGACACTGCCTGCCCAGGTTCTCAGTGAGGGCGATGCATCATCCGTGGAATGTAATTCCAGTGAAAACTTCAGCCTTTGGAAGAGAAAGATGGAAAACATTTCTATTAGTGCGAGGAACTGAGTCATGCATGCAAATTCAAAGTTGGATTTTGACAGTTTGTCCTTAATGTTTAATTTGATCATTTGGGTTATTGACATATACAGGGACGCACCATTGAAGGTTGTTCAACCAAGCTACTGACAAATTTACAAGGTAAAGTTTCTGTATATCCAATGTAAAGGACACATTCTCACCAGAAGATACAGCCCTCTAATGTCATACTCCATTGACTGTAAAACATATTTAAATACCCTGAGGTTGTGAAAACTCATGGCACCATCTCCTTCCTCCTAAGCTTGTGTCCTGGGAAGATTGTTTCCTCTCTGACATGTCACAGGAGATTGCTTTGTGTTTAATGTGTGCATGCTTACTCAATATTAATAAAGTACCTGATTGGTTAACAATGCTTGGTCTTGCTTTTGAAATTGGTTTTTGGATGTGGGCATCGCTCGGAAAGGTGCCATTTTTTGCCAATCCCTGGTTTCTCTGCAGTGCTGGCTCTCAGCCTCATCATTGAACCGCTGCTGCAGTTATTTCATAATCACAATAGTTTGGGATTTCTGTCTCAAATCCAGTGACGATGAAGGTTTACCTTACCAACGTATGTCCAAGCAGGGATTGTGTGTGACTTGGGGGTGTTGGAATTCCCACAATATTCCTTCTCTTTTTCTTAATGTTAGCAGAGGTCACAGGGGAAAAAGCCCCTCGACAGTAACTGTTGAAGTAAGTTTAGTGATCAGCTGGATTAGATCTTGCACATACTGCAGCTGCAGTGAGCTGGTGGTGACATGGGTAGGGATGGATTTTGTTAGTAAATTTGGTTTTGGACTGCAGAGTAATATGGACGATAGTGAATCCATTGGTAAAGAAGTATGAATTTAAGTTGCCAATTTGCTATTGATCATATTGTACTGCTGTCAATAACAATGTCAATCCCACTATGTTTAGTAGCGGGAACAGCA
Source organism: Scyliorhinus torazame (assembly GCF_047496885.1). NCBI lineage: Eukaryota > Metazoa > Chordata > Chondrichthyes > Carcharhiniformes > Scyliorhinidae > Scyliorhinus > Scyliorhinus torazame. The sequence continues at coordinate 199,879,724 of NC_092722.1, forward strand.
GTCAGGTGAGCTGCACTGTCCTAGATGGCTTTGAGCTTCTCGTTAAGGCTCCATCTATTGATCATGTGGTTAGTATCACATTACATATCTGACATGAACCTTGTAAGACAATGGAGAGCTTCTGAGGAGTCAGGAGGTGAACCATTTCCTCCATCTCTTGTTCTAATTTGTTGAAATGATGCAGTTATGAAAATCAGCAATGGTGACCCACTGAAAGTTGAGGGAGCGAGGCTAGTCTTTCTCTTGTTGAAGATGGTCTTTACCTGGCACTTAGATGGTGTGAATGATGCCTGAGTATTACCATCCCACACCAGATCCTCTTGTAGCTTGCCATGAGCACCTTTATCATTGGAGGTGTTCTCAGTGGATGTGAACACAATGTAATTATCAACAAGCACACAGACTGCTAATCTAAAAAAGGATATTAATTAAGTAACTGAAGATGGATGGGTTGAGAGGGTTTCACTTAGTAACTCCTGCACTAATATCCTTTGGCCAAAATTCCTGGCCTTGAACAAACACAATCGTTTATTTTTGTATCAAGTAACCCCAGTCGTTGGAGAGTTTTGCCTCTGACCACCAATGACTTTAGTTTTTCGAGGGGCTCTTTGGTGACACACTCGATCGAATGCTGCCTCGATACTGATGGCAGCTCTCAGCTCTCTTCTGGCACTCAGTTCATGCATTTCTGTCTGTTGCTGAGTCCATCATTTTTGTTATGATTTTAGGGATGCTGATAGCGCAATAACATTTGGCTTATTAGTGTTTACAGACTGACCCATCAACTCCCGTGGTGCATAGAGGACAGTATAGTGAGGGGGATTGACAGTGTTCTCGGTAGCAAAGAGTGAGAGTCCAGCTGTGTTGCCTGCTTAGTGTCAGGGTTCAGTTCATCTGCTCCAGGCTGGAGAGGTACTTGCAGTGGGAGGAGGAGGATCCAGTGGTTGGGGTCCATGGAGGTACCAACGACATGGGTAGAATGAGGGAAGAGGTTCTGCACAGAGAGTTTGAGGAGCTAGGCACTAAATTAAACAACAGAAACTCCAAGGTTATAATCATTACTTCAGCCAAGAGCAAATTGACATAAAATACGTAAAAGTAGAGATGTGAATACGTGTCTCAAAGACTGGTGGGGTGGGAGAAGTGGGTTTCAGTTTGTGGGGCATCAGCATCGGTACTGGGAAAGTGGGGGCTGAACAATTGGGATAGTTTATATCTGAGCGATCCTGGGAGCAGTGTTCTTGTGGACCGTATAACGAGGGAAATAGAGAGGGATTTAAACTAAATAGAGGAGGGGATGGTTCTGGACAGGGGATACGTAGACTGACAAAGCAAAAGGACAAGACCATTGCAAGGCAGCTATTTAGCTAATGATACCCAGAGTGTGACAAACATTTGGAGGTAAACAAGGAAGTTAGACAAAGGAGAACCAGTGGACGTGATTTATTTAGATTTCCAGAAGACCTTTGACAAGGTGCCGCATAGGAGACTGTTAAATAAGTTAAGAGCCCATGGTGTTACGGGAAAGATCCTGGCATGGATAGAGGATTGGCTGACTGGCAAAAAGCAGAGAGTAGGGATAGTTTTCACAGAATTTACAGTGCAGAAGGAGGCCATTCGGCCCACGAGTCTGCACCAGCCCTTGGAAAGAGCACCCCACCTAAGCCCACACCCCCACCCTATCCCCGTAACCCAATAGCCCCACCCCACCTTTTTGTGCACTAACGGCAATTTATCATGTCCACCTAACCCGCACACCTTTGGACTGTGGGAGGAAACCGGAGCACCCGGAGGAAACCCACGCAGACACATGGAGAAAGTGCAAACTCCACAGACGGTGACCCTAGCCGGGAAGCGAACCTGGGACCCTGGAGCTGTGAAGCAACAACGCTAACCACTGTGCTACTGGATAAAGGGGTCTTTTTGAGGATGGCAGCTGGTGACTGGTGGTGTGCCTCAGGGGTCTGTGCTGGGACCACAACTTTTCACATTAATGATCTGGAAGAAGGAACTGAAGGCACTGTTACTAAGTTTGCAGATGATATAAAGATCTGCAGAGGGACAGGTAGTATTGAGGAAGCAAGGGGGCTGCAGAAGGATTTGGACAAGCTAGGAGAGTGGGCAATGAAGTGGCAAATGAAATACAATGTGGAAAAGTGTGAGGTTATGCACTTTGGAAGGAGGAATTTAGGCCCAGACTATTTTCTAAATGGGGAAATGCTTTGGAAATCAGGGGCAAAATTCTGCGCAATTGGCGCGATGTCCGCCGACCGGCGCCAAAAACGGCGCAAATCAGTCTGGCATCGCGCCGCCCCAAAGGTGCGGAATCCTCCACATCTTGAGCGGCCGAGCCCTAACCTTGAGGGGCTAGGCCCGCGACGGACTGATTTCCGCCCCGTCAGCTGGCGGGAAAGGCCTTTCGTGCCCCGCCAGTTGGCGTGGAAATGACATTGCCGGGCAGCGCATGCGCGGGAGCGTTAGCGGCCGCTCACGGCATCTCCGCGCATGCGCAGTGGAGGGGGTCTCTTCCGCCTCCGACATGGTGGAGACCATGGCGAAGGCGGAAGGAAAAGAGTGCCCCCACGGCACAGGCCTGCCCGCGGATCGGTGGGCCCCATATCGTCCATATGTCTATCCAATGACCATTTGAATGTCCTTAGTGTTGGCGAGTCCACTACTGTTGCAGGCAGGGCATTCCACGCCCTTACTACTCTCTGAGTAAAGAACCTACCTCTGACATCTGTCTTATATCTATCTCCCCTCAATTTAAAGCTATGTCCCCTCGTGCTAGAAATCACCATCCGAGGAAAAAGGCTCTCACTGTCCACCCTATCCAAACCTCTGATCATCTTGTATGCCTCAATTAAGTCACCTCTTATCCTTCTTCTCTCTAACGAAAACAGCCTCAAGTCCCTCAGTCTTTCCTCATAAGATCTTCCCTCCATACCATGCAACATTCTGGTAAATCTCCTCTGCACCCTTTCCAATGCTTCCACATCCTTCCTATAATGCGGCGACCATAATTGCACGCAATACTCCAAATGCGGCCGCACCAGAGTTTTGTACAGCTGCAACATGACCTCATGGCTCCAAAACTCAATCCCTCAATACCAATAAAAACTAACACGTACACGTCATATGCCTTCTTAACAACCCTCTCAACCTGGGTGGCAACTTTCAGGGATCTATGTACATGGACACCAAGATCTCTCTGCTCATCCACACCGCCAAGAATCTTACCATTAGCCCAGTACTCTGTCTTCCTGTTATTCCTTCCAAAATGAATCACCTCATACTTTTCTGCATTAAACTCCATTTGCCACCTCTCAGCCCAGCGCTGCAGCTTATCTATGTCCCTCTGTAGCTTGTAACATCCTTCCGCACTGTCAACAACTCCACCGACTTTAGTGTCATCTGCAAATTTACTCACCCATCCTTCTACGCCCTCCTCCAGGTCATTTATAAAAATGACAAACAGCAGTGGCCTCAAAACAGATCCTTGTGGGACACCACTAGTAACTGGACTCCAGTCTGAACATTTGCCATCAACCACCACCCTTTGTCTTCTTCCAGCTAGCCAATTTCTGATCCAAACTGCTAAATCTCCCTGAATCCCATGCCTCCGTATTTTCTGCAGTAGCCTACCGTGGGGAACCTTATGAAACGCTTTACTGAAATCCATATACACCACATCAACTGCTTTACCCTCATCCACCTGTTTGGTCACCTTCTCAAAGAACTCTATAACGTTTGTGAGGCACAACCTACCCTTCACAAAACCGTGTTGGCTATCTCTAATCAAATTATTCCTTTCCAGATGATTATACATCCTATCTCTTATAAACCTTTCCAAGATTTTGCCCACAACAGAAGTAAGGCTCACTGGTCTATAGTTACCAGGGGTGTCTCTACTCCCCTTCTTGAACAAGGGGACAACATTTGCTATCCTCCAGTCTTTTTTTGAAAAGTATTTTTATTGGAATTTTTACACAATATTAAAATTTACACAACACATAAATAAAACAAAAACAGAACAAGAACAACACCGACAACATTTATATCCCAGGTTGTCACCATGTCTTTCACCACAGTATCTATAATCACGATTCCTTATTTACAATGGAATACATTGTTACACAGAAAACATTCTATTTACATTTACCGTGATGGGGAGAGTCTTATCAAACCGTTGATTTTTTTTTTTTTATAAATGTTTTATTGAAAATTTTTTCCCAAACAACAATTTTTCCCCTCTTACAAAGCAAACGCAACAATAACAATACAGAAATTTTAAACAATACACAAGTAACAAAACCCCTTTATCTTTGACCTAAACTAAACCCCCCCCCCCCCCCTCCCCCCCCCCCCCCCCCCCCCTCCCCCTGGGTTGCTGCTGCTGGTCATCTGTCTTCCCTCTAACGTTCCCTTAGGTAGTCGAGAAATGGCTGCCACCGCCTGGTGAACCCTTGAGCCGATCCTCTCAGGGCAAACTTTATCTGCTCCAGTTTAATGAACCCCGCCATATCATTTACCCAGGCCTCCAGTCCGGGGGGTTTCGCCTCCTTCCACATGAGTAGGATCCTGCGCCGGGCTACGAGGGACGCAAAGGCCACAACGTCGGCCTCTTTCGCCTCCTGCACTCCCGGCTCATCCACAACTCCAAATAGAGCTAACCCCCAGCCTGGTTTGACCCGGGCCTTCACCACCCGCGAAATCACTCCCGTCACTCCCTTCCAATACCCTTCCAGTGCCGGGCATGCCCAAAACATATGTGCGTGGTTTGCCGGGCTCCCGCCACACCTCCCACATTTGTCCTCCACTCCAAAGAACCTGCTCAATCTTGCTCCCGTTATGTGTGCTCTATGTAGCACCTTAAATTGAATCAGGCTAAGCCTGGCGCATGAGGAAGAGGAATTTACCCTGCTTAGGGCATCAGCCCACATACCCTCCTCTATCTCCTCCCCTAGTTCTTCTTCCCACTTTCCTTTTAGTTCGCCCACCGACTCCTCCCCCTCTTCCCTCATCTCTCGGTAAATCTCTGACACCTTGCCCTCTCCGACCCACACCCCTGAAAGCACCCTGTCCTGTATCCCCTGTGTCGGGAGCAACGGAAATTCCCTCACCTGTTGTCTAGTAAATGCCCTCACCTGCATATATCTCAAGAAATTTCCCCGGGGCAACTTATACTTTTCCTCCAATGCTCCCAAGCTCGCAAAAGTCCCATCTATAAATAAATCTCCCACCCTCCTAATTCCCAACTGGAACCAGCTCTGAAATCCTCCATCCATTCTTCCTGGGGCGAACCTATGGTTGTTCCTGATTGGGGACCCCACCAGGGCTCCCCGCACCCCTCTCTGTCGCCTCCACTGTCCCCAGATATTCAATGTTGCCGCCACCACCGGGTTCGTGGTAAACTTTTTAGGTGAGATCGGTAGCGGCGCCGTCACCAGCGCCTCTAAACTCGTCCCTTTACAGGACTTTCTCTCCAGTCTTTCCCACGCCGCTCCCTCACCCTCCATCATCCATTTACGTATCATTGCCACATTGGCGGCCCAATAGTAATCGCCCAAGTTCGGTAGTGCCAATCCTCCTCTGTCCCTACTACGCTGAAGGAACCCCCTCCTTACTCTCGGAACTTTCCCTGCCCACACGAAGCTCGTGATGCTCCTGTCTATTTTATTAAAAAAGGTCTTCGTGATTAGTATAGGGAGACATTGAAATACAAATAAGAACCTCGGGAGGACCATCATCTTAATTGCTTGCACCCTGCCCGCCAGCGATAGAGGCTGCATGTCCCACCTCTTGAAGTCCTCCTCCATTTGTTCTACCAACCGTGTCAGATTAAGTCTGTGCAAGGTTCCCCAGCTCCTAGCGATCTGAATCCCCAGGTATCGGAAGTTTCTTTCCACTTTCCTTAGAGGCAAGCCTTCTATCTCTCTACTCTGGTCCCCTGGATGTATCACAAATAATTCACTCTTCCCCATGTTTAGCCTATACCCCGAGAAATCCCCGAACCCCCTCAAAATTTGCATAACCTCTATCATTCCCCCCGCTGGGTCCGACACGTATAACAATAGGTCATCCGCATATAACGAGACTCGGTGTTCTTCTCCCCCTCTAATCACCCCTCTCCATTTCCTGGAGTCTCTCAACGCCATGGCCAGAGGTTCAATTGCCAACGCGAACAACAATGGAGACAGCGGGCATCCCTGTCTTGTTCCCCTATATAGTCGGAAATACTCCGATCTATGTCGACCTGTAACTACGCTTGCCGTTGGAGCCCCATAAAGAAGTCTAACCCAGCTAATAAACCCGTTCCCAAACCCAAACCTCCTTAACACTTCCCATAAATACTCCCACTCCACCCTATCAAATGCCTTCTCTGCGTCCATTGCCGCCACTATCTCTGCCTCCCCCTCCACTGGGGGCATCATTATCACCCCTAATAGTCGTCGCACGTTAACATTCAGTTGTCTCCCTTTTACGAACCCTGTCTGGTCTTCGTGCACCACCCCCGGGACACAGTCCTCTATCCTCGATGCCAGTACCTTTGCCAACAATTTGGCGTCCACGTTCAACAATGAAATGGGTCTATAGGACCCGCACTGCAACGGATCTTTATCCCTCTTCAAAATTAACAATATCGTCGCCTCCGACATCGTCGGGGGTAGAGTCCCCCCTTTCCTGGCCTCATTGAACGTCCTCACCATCAACGGGGCCAACAAGTCCACATATTTTCTGTAATATTCCACCGGGAACCCGTCTGGTCCCGGGGCCTTCCCTGCTTGCATGCTTCCCAGTCCCTTAACAACCTCGTCCACCCCAATCGGTGCCCCCAGGCCTACCACCCCCCGCTCCTCCACTTTTGGGAACCTCAATTGGTCCAGGAACTGCCGCATCCCCTCCTCTCCCTCTGGGGGTTGAGACCTATACAGTTCCTCATAGAAGGTCTTGAACACCTCATTTATCTTTCCTGCCCTTCGCACCGTGTCTCCCCTTTCGTCTCTAATTCCTCCTATCTCCCTCGCTGCTGCCCTCTTTCGCAATTGATGAGCCAACAGGCGACTAGCCTTTTCCCCATATTCATACCTCCTCCCCTGTGTGCCTTCCTCCACAGTACCTCCGCCTTTCTGGTGGTCAGAAGGTCAAATTCCATCTGGAGTCGTCTCCTCTCCCTGTACAATTCCTCCTCCGGGGTCTCTGCAAATTCCCTGTCCACCCTTAAAATCTCCCCCAGTAATCTTTCCCTTTCCTTGGCCTCTGTTTTCCTTTTGTGGGCCCCAATGGAGATCAGCTCTCCTCTGACCACCGCTTTTAGTGCTTCCCATACCACTCCCACAGGGACCTCGCCGTCGTCATTGACCTCCAGATATCTCTCAATACACCCCCGCACTCTTGCACACACTCCCTCATCCGCCATCAGTCCCACATCTAATCGCCAGAGTGTTCTCTGCTCCCTTTCCTCTCCTAATTCCAGGTCCACCCAATGTGGGGCATGATCCGAAACCGCTATGGCTGAGTACTCAGCTTCTTCCACCCTCGAGATCAACGACCTTCCCAAAACAAAAAAATCTATCCGAGAGTACACTTTATGGACATGGGAGAAGAAGGAAAACTCCCTAGCCCTAGGTCTAAGAAATCGCCATGGATCCACTCCCCCCATTTGGTCCATAAATCCCTTAAGTACCTTGGCCGCTGCCGGCCTTCTTCCGGTCCTTGAGCTGGATCTATCTAGCCCCGGGTCCAGCCCCGTATTAAAGTCCCCTCCTAAAATCAAGTTTCCTACCTCCAGGTCCGGTATACGCCCCAGCATCCGTCTCATAAATCCCGCATCGTCCCAGTTTGGGGCATACACGTTAACCAACACGACCTCCATTCCCTCCAGCCTGCCACTCACCATTACATATCTACCTCCGCTATCTGCTACGATGTTCTTTGCTTCAAATGCGACCTGTTTCCCCACCAAAATGGCCACCCCTCTATTCTTTGCGTCCAGTCCTGAGTGGAACACCTGTCCCACCCATCCTTTCCTTAGCCTAACTTGGTCCGCCACCTTTAGGTGCGTCTCTTGGAGCATAACCACGTCTGCCCTTAGTCCTTTCAAATGCGCGAGCACTCTGGCCCTTTTTATCGGTCCGTTCAGGCCTCTCACGTTCCACGTGATCAGCCTCACTAGGGGGCTACCTGCCCCCCTCCCGTGTCGACTAGCCATTACCTTCTCTAGGCCAGTCCCATATCCCGCCTCCGCGCTCCCGCTCGCTCCCCCAGCGTCGCACACCATCCCCGCCCACCCACTCTTTAGCCATTTCCTTTTGGATTTCCGCAGCAGCAACCCAGTTGTCCCCCACCCCCCCCTCCCCCTCCCTCCCCCCCTCCCCGCTAGATCTCTTTCTAGCATGATTGCTCCCCCCATATTACTTCCGTAAGTCAGCTGACTTCAACTGACCCCGGCTACTCCTGCTCACTCCTCGACCCCCCCGATGTGGGGAACTCCCATCCGCCTTGCGCCTGTCTTCCCGCCTTATTCTTTCTGGTGCGGGAACATCCCTTTACCTGATCCGCCTCTTATGGCGCAGCTCCCTTTCCCCTCCCCCTCCCCTTCCCCATTCTCCAACTATGTCCCGTCTTTCCCCCCTCACCGGCGCCCACATTTCCCCAATGTCTCCCCCCTTCCCTGTTTACTTCTCAATTAACTTCCACCGTAACATTAACAATAACATTTCCTGCAGCATCAGTCCCTCAGTTCCGATCCAATTTCTCTTCTTTGATGAAGGTCCATGCTTCCTCCGCCGTCTCAAAATAATAGTGTCTCTCCTGATACGTGACCCATAGTCTTGCCGGCTGCAGCATCCCGAACTTCACCTTCCTTTTATGCAACACCTCTTTGGCTCGGTTGAAGCTCGCCCTCCTTCTCGCCACCTCCGCACTCCAATCCTGGTATACCCGTACCACTGCATTCTCCCATCTGCTACTCCGCACCTTTTTAGCCCATCTCAGGACCTCTTCTCTATCCTTAAGGCGGTAAAATCGCACGATTATCGCCCTGGGTGGTTCTCCCGCTTTTGGTCTTTTTGCCGGAATCCGATTTGCCCACTCCACCTCCAAGGGGCCCGTAGGGGCCTCAGCACCCATCAGTGAGCTCAGCATCGTACTTGCGTACGCTCCACAGTCCACTCCTTCCACACCCTCAGGGAGACCCAGTATCCGAAGGTTCTTCCTTCGCGCTCCATTTTCTAGGGCTTCGATCCTTTCAGTACACTTTTTATGAAGTGCCTCGTGTGTCTGTGTCTTAACCGCCAGGCCCAGGATCTCGTCCTCAATATCTGTCACCTTCTGCTCCACCACGCGGAGCTCTGTCTCCTGGGTCTTTAATGTCTCCTTGAGCCCCTCAATTGCCTGTAGCAACGGGGTCAGCACCTACCTCTTCAGCAGCTCCACGCACCGTCTCACAATTTCATCCTGCTCAGGCCCCCATGTCGCCTGCGCTTTCTCCGCCGCCATCTTGTACTTCTCTCTTTCTGACCCTTTGGTCGACGATTCCTCGCGCTGCAGCCGCCGCCGCCGGTTTTTTCCTCCTTCGTTTGGGGGGGACTCCCTTCTCACTCACCCCACACCGGGTTGCGTCGTCGAAAAATTCCCCGTTGGGGCTCTTGAAAGAGCCCGAAGGTCCGTCGGAGCTGGAGCCGCCGAAGCGTGCGGCTAGCTAGGCATCACCGCAACCGGAAGTCCCTTCAGTGGCCTTGATGAGGTCTTTTCACAGTTGTTCCCTCTGCTGCTAGAATTCACCTTTGATACAGGCCCTCAGGTCAGCTTGCAGCTTTAAGCTTGCCCTTCCCCCGCCTGCATGCTGGAAGAGGCCCTGTTTCTCCTGCAGTTGCAGCCAAATCTTTTACTGTTTCTGCGTGTGTCTGGCAACCAAGAGACATACCCTTCCTGGGGGACACTGTCGGGGGAATATTGCAGCCTTCTTCCCACACCGGGAAATGTCAAACAAATACCGTGGGGGCCCTGTAAAAGAGCCCAAAAGTCCGTTCCAAGCAGGAGCTGCCGAATATGCGACCTAGCTCTGCATAGCCGCACCCGGAAGTCTCAAACCGTTGATTTTAAAGGGTGAGTAAGATGTGAGTTTGAGAGCAGCTTTAAAGAGGGTCCCTACAGGCTCTGCTTGCAGCTGCCACCAGTTAATTAGATAATAATAATCTTTATTTTGTCACAAGTAGACTTACATTGACACTGCAATGAAGTTACTGTGAAAATCCCCGAGTCGCCACATTCCGGCGCCTGTTCGGGTATACTGAGGGAGAATTCAGAATGTCCAATTCGCCTAACAAGCACATCTTTCGGGACTTGTGGGAGGAAACTGGAGCACCCAAAGGAACCCACGCAGACACGGAGAGAACGTGCAGACTCCGCACAGATAGTGACCCAAGCCGGGAATCCTGGCGCTGTGAAGCAACAGTACTAACCACTAACTGGTTGCGCTGCAGTAGAGTGCTTAAGTGGGAGTTTTGTGATTGAGGGAGTTCAATGAGGAGGGAGCTCCTTTCATTCCCTACCTGTCCTCAAAGGTGAGCGGTGGTGGTCTTGCAGCGGGGACCATTGGGGGCACCAACAGCGGGTTTTCAGAGGTGACATCACAGTTCAGAACCCCCCCCCCGCCCCCCCCCCGCCCAGAAAAGAGACCCCTGTCAGGAAGCCGCTCAGAAGAAAAGCCTGTCAGGAAGCTTAGAGAGCAGCCCAAACAGAGGCATTGAAAATAATTACTCCTTTAACACTCACCTGAGCAATACACCTGCTGCCTCAGACACAGGAAGCAGCACCTGTCAATTCCTGGAAAGAGAAAACCAATCAGCTGTGTTGAAATCCCCTCAGTTCTTTGAGCTGCAAGCCATTCATTCATTTCTCTGTGGTATTTATTTTACTAGGCTGTGATTGAAAGCTTCCATACAAACACAGCTGTCAGCATTGCTCCATTAATCTCCCTTTATGCTTGAGTGATTTTGAAGTGGTCAGCTGGAAATTGACAGCACTTATCTCTGTTTGATGTGGTCCAGGAGCTGTCGATCAAAGCTTGATGTTTATAAACATTGCCATTAGAGCAGTTCAGAGTTACTGAAAAATGGTGGCCAGCGGGATTCCCTAGGGAAGCCCTTGCAATCCTTGCTAGGCATAAATTTGCATGACTGAGGATTTGGAATCGCTTCCTCATGGGAGTGTATCTGTAGGGGCTGGTTTAGCACACTGGGCTAAATCGCTGGCTTTTAAAGCAGACCAAGCAGGCCAGCAGCACAGTTCAATTCCTGTACCAGCCTCCCCGAACAGGCACCGGAATGTGGCAACTAGGGGCTTTTCACAGTAATTTCATTGAGGCCTACTTGTGACAATAAGCGATTTTCATTTTCATTTCATTCATGAGATTTAATTCAGCTCCGGCGGGAGAACATAGCGCTGGATTCACTGTTTTGGAGGCTAAGTGCCAATGCCGGCGTGGGAACTGTGGCATTTTACGACAGACAAATCGGCGGAACGGAGAATCCCACCGTTGGAGAATTCACCCCCTGATTCTGGAAAACCAATTCTTTCCTCTGTATCTCACAGCTGCTTTTCTCTGTTCAAGCTTCTGTGAGAGCTGCTAAAAACCGTAACTCAGCACAGTAACGGGTCATTATTTGCATTTCTCTCCCTTCTCAATTCCCATCCCCAGGGCAACCTGAAGTCACATGGGCACTTACCTGAACTGAGGTGTTTACCAGGAATCACCGTCCCCCTTTCAGAACTAGAGGGACAATTTAAAATTGTCTGTTAAAGTTCAGTGGTCATGATAATATGCAAATTGCTACATTTTTCTGCAAACAACAATGGTCTCACTTTAAAGTAACTTGAATATTGCTGAAAACTGATATTGTTGAAGATTTTCATCTTGCTATCATCAGGACAAGAATAATAATTATAAAGGGAACGGCAATTTATACTTCATGAGAAGATTGGTTGGTTAGCGGACTCTGATCAATAGAGGCGTTGCCATGGTGAATGGACCAGTTAACTGATGGCTGACAATTAGCTACCAAGCTTGGTTTAAATTTAAACCAAACAAGTTGACTCTAATTGGTTAAGGCCTTATCTTGACAATTGCTCGAGAGCATGGCTGTCACCAATTTTGTTCAGCTGAAACAGGCACAATGTGTGTACGTGTTCTTTTTAAAAAATATATATTTTATTGAAATTTCTTTCCCCTAAGCAACATTTTTCCCGCTTACAAAACAAACGAAATGATAACAATAACAAAACAGAAAATTTTAACTTTTTAACAATAATAATAATAATAATAATACACAAGTAACAAAACCTCATACTCTATTGACCTATACTCAACTAAACCTCCTCCCCCCCTCCCCCCCCCCTCCTTCCCCCTGGGTTGCTGCTGCTGGTCATCTGTCTTCCCTCTAACGTTCCCCTAGGTAGTCGAGAAATGGCTGCCACCGCCTGGTGAACCCTTGAGCCGATCCTCTCAGGGCAAACTTTATTTGCTCCAGTTTAATGAACCCCGCCATATCGTTTACCCAGGCCTCCAGTCCGGGGGGTTTCGCCTCCTTCCACATGAGTAGGATCCTGCGCCGGGCTACTAGGGACGCAAAGGCCACAACGTCGGCCTCTTTCGCCTCCTGCACTCCCGGCTCTTCCGCAACTCCAAATAGAACTTGGTTTGACCCGGGCATTCACCACCTGCGAAATCACTCCCGTCACTCCCTTCCAATATCCTACCAGTGCCGGGCACGCCCAAAACATATGTGCGTGGTTTGCCGGGCTCCCGCCACACCTCCCACATCTGTTCTCCACTCCAAAGAACCTGCTCAATCTTGCCCCCGTTATGTGTGCTCTATGTAGCACCTTAAATTGAATCAGGCTAAGCCTGGCGCATGAGGAAGAGGAGTTTACCCTGCTAAGGGCATCAGCCCACATACCCTCCTCTATCTCCTCCCCTAGTTCTTCTTCCCACTTTCCTTTTAGTTCGCCCACCGACTCCTCCCCCTCTTCCCTCACCTCTCTGTAAATCTCTGACACCTTGCCCTCTCCGACCCACACCCCTGAAAGCACCCTGTCCTGTATCCCCTGTGTCGGGAGCCGCGGAAACTCCCTCACCTGTTGTCTATTAAACGCCCTCACCTGCATATATCTCAAGAAATTTCCCCGGGGTAAGTTATACTTTTCCTCCAGTGATCCCAAGCTCGCAAAAGTCCCATCTATGAATAAATCTCCCACCTTCCTAATTCCCAACTGGTACCAGCTCTGAAATCCTCCATCCATTCTTCCTGGGGCGAACCTATGGTTGTTCCTGATAGGGGACCCCACCAGGGCTCCCCGCACCCCTCTCTGTCGCCTCCATTGTCCCCATATGTTCAGTGTTGCCGCCACCACCGGGTTCGTGGTGTACTTTTTCGGTGAGATCGGTAGCGGTGCCGTCACCAGCGCCTCTAAACTCGTCCCTTTACAGGACTTTCTCTCCAGTCTTTTCCACGCCGCTCCCTCACCCTCCATCATCCATCTACGTATCATTGCCACATTGGCGGCCCAATAATAATCTCCCAAGTTCGGTAGTGCCAGTCCTCCTCTGTCCCTACTGCGCTGAAGGAACCCCCTCCTTACTCTCGGAACTTTCCCTGCCCACACAAAGCTCGTAATGCTCCTCTCTATTTTATTAAAAAAGGTCCTGGTGATTAAAATAGGGAGACATTGAAATACAAATAAGAACCTCGGGAGGACCATCATCTTAATTGCTTGCACCCTGCCCGCCAGCGATAAAGGCTGCATGTCCCACCTCTTAAAGTCCTCCTCCATTTGTTCTATCAGCCGTGTCAGATTAAGTCTGTGCAAGGTTCCCCAGCTCCTAGCGATCTGAATCCCCAAGTATCGGAAGTTTCTTTCCACTTTCCTTAGCGGTAAGCCTTCTATCTCTCTACTCTGGTCCCCTGGATGTATCACATATAATTCACTCTTCCCCATGTTTAACCTATACCCCGAAAATTCCCCGAACCTCCTCAAAATTTGCATAACCTCTATCATCCCCCCCGCTGGGTCCGACACGTATAACAATAGGTCATCCGCGTATAACGAGACTCGGTGTTCTTCTCCCCCTCTAGTCACCCCTCTCCATTTCCTGGAGTCTCTCAACGCCATGGCCAGAGGTTCAATTGCCAATGCAAACAACAATGGAGACAGCGGGCATCCCTGTCTTGTTCCCCTATATAATCGGAAATACTCCGATCTATGTCGACCTGTAACTACGCTTGCCGTTGGAGCCCCATAAAGTAGTCTAACCCAGCGAATAAACCCGTTCCCAAACCCAAACCTCCTTAACACTTCCCATAAATACTCCCACTCCACCCTATCAAATGCCTTCTCTGCGTCCATTGCCGCCACTATCTCTGCCTCCCCCTCCACTGGGGGCATCATTATCATCCCTAATAGTCGTCGCACGTTAACATTCAATTGTCTCCCTTTTACGAACCCTGTCTGGTCTTCGTGCACCATCCCCGGGACACAGTCCTGTATCTTCGATGCCAGCACCTTTGCTAGCAATTTGGCGTCCACGTTCAATAGTGAAATAGGTCTATAGGACCCGCACTGCAACGGATCTTTGTCTCTCTTCAAAATTAGCGATATCGTCGCCTCCGGCATCGTCGGGGGTAGAGTCCCCCCTTCCCTGGCCTCATTGAATGTCCTCGCCAACAACGGGGCCAACAAGTCCACATATTTTCTGTAGAATTCCACCGGGAACCCGTCTGGCTCCGGGGCCTTCCCTGCTTGCATGCTTCCCAGTCCCTTAATAACCTCGTCCACCTCAATCGGCGCCCCCAGGCCTGCCACCGCCTGCTCCTCCACTTTCGGGAACCTCAATTGGTCCAGGAACTGCCGCATCCCCTCCTCTCCCTCTGGGGGCTGAGACCTATACAGTTCCTCATAGAAGGTCTTAAACACCTCATTTATCTTTCCTGCCCTTCGCACAGTGTCTCCCCTTTCATCCCTAATTCCTCCTATCTCCCTCGCTGCTGCCCTCTTTCGCAGTTCGTGCGCCAACAGGCGACTAGCCTTTTCCCCATATTCATACCTCCTCCCCCGTGCCTTCCTCCACAGTACCTCCGCCTTTCTGGTGGTCAGAAGGTCAAACTCGGTCTAGAGCCGTCTCCTCTCCCTGTACAGCTCCTCCTCCGGGGTCTCTGCAAATTCCCTGTCCACCCTTAAAATCTCCCCCAGTAATCTATCCCTTTCCTTGGCCTCTGTTTTCCTTTTGTGGGCCCCAATAGAAATCAGCTCTCCTCTGACCACCGCTTTTAGTGCTTCCCAGACCACTCCCACAGGGACCTCGCCGTCGTCATTGACCTCCAGGTATCTCTCAATACACCCCCTCACTCTTGCACACACTCCCTCATCCGCCATCAGCCCCACATCTAATCGCCAGAGTGTTCTCTGCTCCCTGTCCTCTCCTACTTCCAGGTCCACCCAATGTGGGGCATGATCCGAAACCGCTATGGCTGAGTATTCAGCTTCTTCCACCCTAGAGATCAACGACCTTCCTAAAACAAAAAAATCTATCCGGGAGTACATTTTATGGACATGGGAGAAGAAGGAATACTCCCTAGCCCTGGGTCTAAGAAATCGCCATGGATCCACTCCCCCCTTTTGGTCCATAAACCCCTTAAGTACCTTGGCCGCTGCCGGCCTTCTTCCAGTCCTTGAGCTGGATCTATCTAGCCCCGGGTCCAGCACCGTATTGAAGTCCCCTCCTAAAATCAAATTTCCTGCCTCCAGGTCCGGAATACACCCCAGCATCCATCTCATGAACCCCGCATCGTCCCAATTTGGGGCATACACATTAACCAACACAACCTCCATTCCCTCCAGCCTACCACTCACCATTACATATCTACCTCCATTATCTGCTACGATGTTCTTTGCTTCAAATGCTACCCGTTTCCCCACCAAAATGGCCACCCCTCTGTTCTTTGCGTCCAGTCCTGGGTGGAACACCTGTCCCACCCATCCTTTCCTTAGCCTAACTTGGTCCGCCACCTTTAGGTGCGTCTCTTGGAGCATAACCACGCCTGCCCTTAATCCTTTCAAATGAGCGAGCGCTCGGGCCCTTTTTATCGGTCCATTCAGGCCTCTCACGTTCCACGTGATCAGCCTCACTGGGGGGCCACCTGCCCCCCCTCCCGTGTCGACTAGCCATTACCTTCTCTCGGCCAGTCCCATATCCCGCCTCCGCGCTCCCGCTCGCTCCCCCAGCGTCGCATTCCGCCCCCGACCACCCACTCTTTAGCCATTTCCTTTTGGATTTCCGCAGCAGCAACCCAGTTGTCCCCTCCCCCCCCCACTCCCCCCTCCTCCCCCCGCTAGATCCCTATCTAGCTTGATTGCTCCCCCCATATCACTTCCGTAAGTCAGCTGACTTCAACTGACCCCGGCTACTCCTGCTCTCTCCTCGACCCTCCCGGTGTGAGGGAACTCCCATCCGCCTTGCGCCTGTTTTCCCGCCTTATTCTTTCTGGCGCGGGAACATCCCTTTACCTGACCCGCCTCTTATGGCGCAGCTCCCTTTCCCCTCCCCCTCTCCTTCCCCATTCTCCGACTATGTCCCGCCTTTCCCCCCTCACCGGCGCCCACATTTCCCCAGTGTCCCCCCCCTTCCCTGTTTACTTCTCGCTTACCTTTCACCATCCCATTAACAAAAACAATAATAACAACAATAACAGTTCCCTGCAGCATCAGTCCCTCAGTTCCGGTCCAGTTTCTCTTCTTTGATGAAGGACCATGCTTCCTCCGCCGTCTCGAAATAATAGTGTCTCTCCTGATGCGTGACCCATAGTCTTGCCGGCTGCAGCATCCCAAACTTCACCTTCCTTTTGTGCAACACCTCTTTGGCTCGGTTGAAGCTCGCCCTCCTTCTCGCCACCTCCGCACTCCAATCCTGGGAAATCCTTACCACAGCATTCTCCCATCTGCTACTCCGCACCTTTTTAGCCCATCTCAGGACCTCTTCTCTGTCCTTAAGGCGGTAGAATCGCACGATTATCGCCCTCGGTGGTTCTCCCGCTTTTGGTCTTCTCGCCGGGATCCGATTTGCCCACTCCACCTCCATGGGGCCCGCAGGGGCCTCAGCACCCATCAGTGAGCTCAGCATCTTACTTGCGTACGCTCCACAGTCCACTCCTTCCACACCCTCCGGGAGACCTAGTATCCTAAGGTTCTTCCTTCGCGCTCCATTTTCAAGGGCCTCAATCCTGTCAGCACACTTTTTATGAAGTGCCTCGTGCGTCTGAGTCTTGACCGCCAGGCCCAGGACCTCGTCCTCAATACCTGACACCTTCTGCTCCACCACGCGAAGCTCAGTCTCCTGGGTCTTTAAAGTCTCCTTAAGCCCCTCAATTGCCTGTAACATCGGGGTCATTTCCTCCTTCTTCAGCAGCTCCACGCACCGTCTCACCACCTCGTCCTGCTCAGGCCCCCATGTCACCTGCGATTTCTCCGCCGCCATTTTGTTCTCCACTCCCTCTGACCTTGTGGTTGAAGATTCTTCGGGCTGCAGCCGCTGCCGCCGGTTTTTCCCTCCGTCGTTCGGGGGGGACTCCCTTCCCACGCACCTCGCACCGGGTTTTTCGGCCGTCCAAGTCCCCGTTGGGGCTCTTAAAAGAGCCCGAAGTTCCGTCGGAGCTGGAGCCGCCGAAACGTGCGGCTAGCTCATCCCTGCCGCAACTGGAGGTCCGTGTGTACGTGTTCTTTGCGTCTACAAAGTCTACTTGTGTATTAAAAATGTAGCTTCCAGCTCGCCCAACAATGACTATGAGACCAATGTCGATTGTTGTAAAAACCCATCTGGTTCACTAATGCCCTTTAGGGAAGGAAATCTGCTGCCCTTACCTGGTCTGACCTGTATGTGACTCCAGACCCACAATAATGGGGTTGAATGCCCTTAACTGCCCTTTGAAATGGCCTTATAGTTTCTTCTTTTTTGTATCACTGTGCGTGGGTGTAGAGATTAAAGGAGCCAATGTGGTATATATTTGGACAAGGGAAGGGACGGGACTTTCACTCGAAATGAGGGTTCTTTGGGGTGTAGGTGGATATGCGGGGTTTGTGTGCTAAAAGGGGATCTTTGGGCTTTCACTAGGGCCGGGCAAGTGGGAAAGGGACCCGGGCGGGGGCCTCCACGCTGGCCGGTTTAAGCCGGCCAGTGAACGAGAGTGAGGTGGGGGGAGGGGCTGCGGCCATCGGAGCCTGGCAAAACAGGGTCCGAGTGGTCTCGCCGGGGTGGAAAGTTTGGGGGAAGGAACCGAGGTTGGGAGGAGGAGTTTTACAAGAGGCAGTGGACGGGAGGAGCTGGAGACCTGGGGTGGGGGTGGGGGTGGGCGGGGTGGGGGTTGGGGGGGGTGGGGGGTGGGGGGGCTGTGTAAGATTAAGGGTGACTACGGGTAATCCCTGATTCCTTTTTGTCATTTGTTTATGTAAACATGCGGGTTGCGGTTTGGGGGTCGGTGGGTAGATGGGATCGTTGTTGTTATTATGGGGACTGACATATCTTGCTGATTATTGTTTATTGTTGATGGATGTAAATGTGGGAGAAAATGTGAAAAAGGAGGAGAATAAAAAAATAAAAATTAAAAAAGAAATGGCCTTATAGGCCATTCACATCAAGGGCAACTAGGGATGGGCAATAAATGCTGGCCCAGCCAGTGAGGCCCCCCCTCCCCCAATCCCTCCCCCCCCCCCCCTCCCGCATGTAACCCACCGTGCACCACCTGTCAACACCCATGCTGCCCACCATGACCGGGTGCTCTGCACATTCAAGCCAAGACCCCTGTGCTGCGCCGTGTCCAAGTGTTACGCACTGTTCATTATTTCTTCCCCCAGGAGAAGGTGATCCACAACTGTCGGGAGTGTGAGAAAACCGGAGGGGACCCATCGGACAAGTGGCCCCTCACCCTCACAGAGCAGAGGGCGTTGGAGCTGGTCGGTGAGGATGGAGAGCAGGCAGAGGTGGAGGTCAGCATCAGGGATCCAAGTGAGCCCGCAATAAATAGCGATGACCCTACGGCACGTGTGCACCCCTCCCCCCGCCGAGCCCCCAGCCCTCGCCACCGCCACCTCCACCTGCGGGCGAAGCATGCATCTTGTCTTTTGTCTTGCAGAATCATCTTGTGACGCGACGTGTCCATCTGAGGTTCCCCTGCCACCAACCGTAACCCAGCGACACACCGGACCACATGTCCAAGGATGACACCGACTTCTCGTCACTTCTGTCTCCGACACCCTCCACCAGCCCAGAGACACTCACCACGGTTGGGCATGTCAGTGAAGAGGCTCCTGGGACACTCCCTGACGCGCACCATACACGTGTGGCGGTTCATCAGGTGGAGGTAGGAACTCCCGAGGGCGCGGATGGTCGGAGGACAGCCCGGCTCCAGGGACTAGCTGCTGATGAGACAGGTTTTGGGCTTCTGAAAAGGGGGGCTTGTTGCTCTGTTTCTCTTGTTCTAAAAATGGCGGTCAATATGGTCGCCTTCCTTAATCCTAATTATGTTTGCTTTAGAGTCGCCAGGTATCTCTCGATACCGCCACAAGGTTCAAACCCGAATCCTGATCAAAGAGCCAATACACCAGTTACTTAGTTCAAAGTCAATACTATTTATTTACACAGTAAGATCTACACATGTACAAAGTATTACAGACTAAACTATCTCTAACGCTAACACCTATACTTAGCTTCGGGCGCCCACTCAGTCAGAGGAACAATGGCCGTTGTTCGGTTCTGAGGCTGCTGGGGTCGAAGTGGTCGAGGGGAAACAGCTAAGGTCGTCCGTCTGGTAGCGAGCGTTGACCTTGGATTTACTTGCTCCTGGTGTAGCTGGTGGACGGGTCTCTCCGCTGTGAGAGCCGAGTCCAAGAGAGCGAATGTCTCTCGGGGGTTTCTCCTTATACCCAGAGGGGCTTCGCGCGCTTTTGGGCTGGCCTTAAACTTGGCCCCAATTAATTGGGCCGCATCTTGATCACTGGTATTGATCTTGACCAATAAAGGGGCGGGTGCCCTGATGGCTGGGCGGGTCCTAGGTGGCCGTTGGCCTGGGTTTGTTTGCGCTTTCGGTTTGGGGAACTGGCGCCGGGATGTCTGGAGCAGTATCGCTTGCTTGAGTGTCTTTCCTTTGTTCCCGGAGATGGGCCATCAATATGTTAATTGACCTACAGTTTCAGTCTTGTCTGGGAGCTGCGGCTCCAATATGCAGACAGACTCTGTGCCTGCTTGCGTTCTTAACATTGTCCATAGTTCCCTACATTCATTGCGAGCATCCATTTTGTATTCTGGAAGTGGCCATCCCAGATGGCTACAGGTTCCATCAATGTCAGAACCAGGGACTACATGAGGGACTGTCAGCAATCATCCAGCGCCTGGAGGAGTCCCACCACCTGCAGGGGCAGGATGCTGCCACCCAGGCCAACACTGCATGGGTGGCATCCGGCGTGGAGGCCTTGGGTGCTATGGTATCGGGCATGGGTAAAGATGTCCAAGGCCTGAGGCACTGTGTGTGGGCAGAGGCTGAGGCACAGGATAGGGCCGCCATGTACATTAACATTGCAGCCGCTCCAGAGCTTGGCCCTATCACAATGGCCAAGACTGCGTGCATGGAAAGTGTTGGCCGTGCACTGGCTGACCTCACTGAGACACAGAGGGACCTGGCACGGTCACTGAGGGACCTGGCCCAATCCCTGTGCTCCATGGCCGTGAGTATGGAAGTCCTTGCTCCCTCAGACAGACAGCTCCCTCAGACAGACAGCTCCCTCAGACAGACAGCTCCCTCAGACAGACAGCTCCCTCAGACAGACAGCTCCCTCAGACAGACAGCTCCCTCAGGCAGACAGCTCCCTCAGACAGACAGCTCCCTCAGACAGACAGCCCCCTCAGACAGACAGCTCCCTCAGACAGACAGCCCCCTCAGACAGACAGCTCCCTCAGACAGACAGCCCCCTCAGACAGACAGCCCCCTCAGGCAGACAGCTCCCTCAGACAGACAGCTCCCTCAGACAGACAGCTCCCTCAGACAGACAGCCCCCTCAGACAGACAGCCCCCTCAGACAGACAGCTCCCTCAGGCAGACAGCTCCCTCAGACAGACAGCCCCCTCAGACAGACAGCTCACTCAGACAGACAGCTCCCTCAGACAGACAGCCCCCTCAGACAGACAGCTCCCTCAGACAGACAGCTCCCTCAGGCAGACAGCTCCCTCCGGGTGCTCCGGTTTCCTCCCACAGTCCAAAGACATGCAGGTTAGGTGGATTGGCCATGATAAATTTCCCTTAGTTTCCAAAAAAGGTGAGCAGGGGTTATCGGGTTACGGGGATAGGGTGGAAGTGAGGGCTTAAGTGGGTCGATGCAGACAGATGGGCCGAATGGCCTCCTTCTGCACTGTATGTTCTATGTGTACAGCAGTGTGGCACTCCCCAGTGTGTACAGCACTGTAGCACTCCTCAGTGTGTACAGCAGTGTACACTCCCCAGTGTGTACAGCAGTGTACACTCCCCAGTGTGTACAGCAGTGTACACTCCTCAGTGTGTACAGCAGTGTACACTCTTCAGTGTGTACAGCAGTATAGCTCTCCTGTGTGTACAGCAGTGTCAACTTTTCTTATGTTCTCATGACTCTGCACCAAGACTTGACTCACAATGTTTGACTCGGAAGTCTGGAGGCTCTCTGTGAGCCCAGGCTGACACTTACTGAGCCCAGAATGTGGTTCCGTCAGTGTCCAATTATTCCCAGAGGTCATTTCGGAAGAAAAGTGTCTCGAGAATGTCGCGGCCACCCACCCCTAGCATGTCCCATCTCACTCTGTCCACCAGACAACATCCTGCAATAAAGTAAATATATCAATAGTGGTTGTGCCAAGTGATGGAAATTCAGTGTACAGGAGTCCTGGTCTGACAGATGTGCTTTGCCTTATCTGTTGTTTAAGCGCACTAATTGTAATTTGAACAGCGATTGGCAAATAAAGGTGATAGATTTTCTTTCAAGACAGGATTGATTGTAAAATATTGAACACAAGCTCATCACAGCACCCTGAGTCCATTGCTGCTGAGTTAGGCATTTTGGGAGCTTCCCAATGTTTTTCATACCTGGAGGGAGTAACCAGAGGGATAACTGACAAGAAGAGTAATTCCCCAACTCTGGAAGGTGATGGTGTGAAAGCCTTGGTGTAAAAAGACAGATGTCCTGCACTTATATTTCCCATACACAGATACAGGGGGCGGGATTCTCCGTTTCTTTGACTGTTGGTACAGAATTCATGGAGTTCCACGGTGCACCTGGACTGATTGTGCTATCGTTGAGGGGCTAGCACCGGCCCCATGTGGAACACAATCGATTCAAATGAGAAACGGTGCCGGATTGACCATTGACACTCTGGAAGCTGACAAGCTGCAGCCTCAGAGACACACTTCGCTCCCCACACACACCATCCCAGCCAACAAGGTGGCAGCGAGATGCATGGCCGCAATCTTCACAGATGCCGAGCTGGAGACCCTCCTGGATGCCGTGGAGGAGAGGCGGATGACTCTGTACCCCGGCCCGGGAGGAGGCTGCCAGCCGTTGCCATTCGCCGGGCCTGGGCGCAGGTGGCAGAGCAGAAGGTAACACCATCAACGCTGTGGGTAACACCGTCCAGACTGGACAACAGTGCCGCAGAAAACTGCACGACCTCCTCAGGGCGGCCAGGGTGAGTTGGCAGCACTGTGCCCCTGTCACCAACCCCGGTCCCACACACCCGTAACCTCCCCCCCCCACCCGGTAGGCACACAAAACCCACCCTGCACCACATGTCAGTACCCATACCGTCCGCCGTAGCCGGGTGCCCTGGCCACTGAAGCCACCAGCTACTCACCTCCCGGGCTGCGAGCGTCGCACTGTCTAACACTCTCGTTATGTGGCCCCTCCCCCATCCAGGAGAAGGCAGCCCATAACCGCGGGAACGGGGGAAGACTGGAGGGGACCGCCGGACCAGCGGCCCCTCACTGGGGCAGAACAGAGGGCCGTGGATGTGGTCGGTGGCCTGGAGAAAATGGAGGTTCTGGGGTGAAGTTCGGCTGTAGGCGGAGAGAGACTCTGCAGCAGGATTGGAGGCAGAGGGCAGAAGAAAAAAAACTGCACTGTGCAGAGATCACATGGAGATCCAGTTTGAATACACACCGATTGCAGAGCCAAAGGACCTAGAGGGCATGAGGTCAAAATCAAATACTTGGTCAGAAGAGCATCAAAACGTTTCTAATCTTTTAAAAGTCAGAACAATCCGTTTCTGAAAGCACCATGGCCAGCCTGGGTTCCCGAGTCAGGACCTGAACAAGTGGCGCCTGACCTCACTCTGAGAAGAAACAAAAAACTTTTTAATTCATTGGAAGAATTGCAATGAAAGTATCAGCTTTGAAGACCAGAAAAGGTCAGGAGTCAGCACTTTAGCGATCTTAAATCTCTGCACTGAAACGGAGAACACTGCAGCCAGTCAGTCCAAGCAGACACTTGTGAGAATGGATGTCATTTTAAAATATTTTTGATGAATATTGTGTTCTGTGTAAAGAAGGCTGTGTGTGTGTAAATGATTGAATTAAGCAGGGGAAAAATGAATGGGGACCATGTTGTCTGGAAGAGTTGAGGGTTGAAAGGAGTGGAGGTGCTAAATGCATGCATTTGTAATGAAGCTATGATCCAGTGGTTTTATAGGTAAATGAGCAAAGTTCAGAAATTTGCATTAGGAGATAGATAGGAACAGAAGTTCATTCAGACAGTAAATTTCAAATGAGATTAAAAGGCTTTTACAGCTTGCAAATTTATGCATCGTGTGGGCGGCTTGATAGTGAGGTCCAGCACCTGCACCCCTCCCCCAACACAATTCCACCCTCATGAGGAGGTAGAGTTGACCCTGGGAAGAGCCTCACGTCACACCCCTCCATCCAGAGCGAGACCCAGCTCACCCTCCCACCTGTTCGTCACCTCATCCAATGGAGCCTGCTTGGCCGACAGGATCTGGCCATAAATGTCAGAAATCTTCGCCTCACCCATATCGGCCAGAGATAAATCCTATTCAAGAGGGAGGTTGAAGGTGCAAAGGGAAATAAAGTAAACTCCTTACGCAGGAAATCACAAACCTCGAAATACCTGAATACATTAGTCAGCGAAAGTTGTAATTTGTCCATCAGCTCTTCAAAACCGGCAAACCTACCCTCCACAAATAGAGCCCCAAACCTCTCCAGCCCCTCCTACCCTCATCACCTGAACGTCTGAGTCTAAACCCACTGACACAAAGAGATGATTCCTCCAAATAAGGGCTGACAACGACATGGAGTCGAGCTTAAAATATTGCCTAAACTGCCTCAAACTCCTCAGAGTGGACACCACTACCTGACTTGAGGTAAACGTTGCAGAGGAAAACGAAAGTGAGGCAGTTACCAATGCCCACAAACTAGAACCACGACAAGATCTCGCCGCCATCTGCCCAATATGGAATTGGGATCCTTGAGCCACCCCAGTACTTCCTCAATCTTAGCTGCCCAGTAAGAAAATAACAAGTTAGGTAAGGGTAAGCCACCCGACTGTCTCTTTCTCTCTGAAGAAATATCCTGCGGATCGTCGGGGTCTTGGCTGCCCAAATGAAGGAAGCGATCACTTTGTGACTGTAGCAAAGAAAGGTTTAGGGAGAAAAATGGGGAGGCACTGAAAAAAAAACCTCAGGAGAACATTCATTTTAACAGCCTGAACCTGCCAAGGACATGGGGAGGCTGTCCCAAAAGAGAATTCCATTCACCAGATTAGCTTAATACAATGTATGAAGCGAGGCCCAATCTTGGGCCACCCTGATTCCCAGAGAGCGATCTGGTCAGGTGGAAAGGTAACATTCCCAGATCAGCTCCCCTCCCTGGGGGAAACGCCGGAAAGTATACGCTCTTGTCTAAATTCAACTTATATCCCGAGAAGAAACCAAAGCTCCTAGATTGCTTCATTATCTCATCCATGCTGGAGACGGGGTCTGATATAAAGAAGCAGATCATCTACATACAAGGACACCCCATGCTCTCTTCCTCTTCACTTTATCCCCCTCCAATCAGTAGAAGATCTTAACGGTATGGCTAGTGGTTCAATAGCCAAAGAACACACATCGGAGACAATGGATAATCCTGCCTCGTACCCCCTATTGACTGAAAGTAACCCGAACTCAAGGCATTTGTGTGAACAATCATGGTGGGGCCCTGGACAGAAGATGAATCCAGGATATAAACTTAGGCCCAAAACCAAACCTCACCAGAATCTCAGAGATACCCCCACTCCACCCTATCAAACGCCTTTCCGGCGTCCAGTGAGAAAATTACCTCCGGTTCGGGCACTGGAGAGGGGGGAGGACAATATTTAATAATCAACGTATATTGGCCGATGTCATAATATACACCCATGCACATCATGAGGTAATAACAGGCAGTGACAGACACCCAGGTGAACCAATCCAATGTACAGAACAGAACATGACCAATCACAAGGCAGGACACCAGAGGGGGACTGACACCTATAAAACACACGAGGCATCAGCACTCTGCCTCTTTCCACTGGTGGTAGCTATAGTGATAGTCAGGGTGTACAAATCATTCAACACCTCCAACACGTGGATCAGAGCTAGCCTGGTCTAGATAGTTAGCTTTAGTTTACTTAGGGTAGTAGACGGTCAACCCACAGGCAGCTGTGTGCTCTGTGGCTAGAGTTCAATAAATCATTTACTGAACCAATGCCTTCGTTTGGTGTATACTTGGTCAGTTAATTGCATCGTGTGCAATCTGTATTACCTCAGGGTGAACAACACGACATGATACCAAAAGTGGCTACTGACTCAAAGTAATTTACCTTTGAAAATTCTTTGAAGACCAGCGACTGCCTTCCTGTGGCATTGAAAAGATCCAGGCACCTCCGCGGCTCCGCATCTCCGGGAATCTTGGCGCCAATGGTAGGCCTTCAAGCAAAGATTCAGCCTGTCCCTTGAGGCCTCCTGTCTGTCTTTCCGAGATTATCTCTGGCAGGCAGGGCTCCAAATTAGCCAGCAATTTAGCATCAGCATTCAACAACACACTCTGCAGAGTCCTGGTCCTTCTTCAGAATCAGGGAAATAGAGGCCAAAACCCCCGGGACAAGGAATCATTAAACATGTCCAATATCGACTTCCGATGGTGGCTGTGAGGGAGTGAGTCGCACATTCGGTGGCTCTCACTCCGGCTGGCTTTTTGGACCTGGTTTCCCGACTTTTCGGAACTTTTGAGCGCTAGAAAAGACGGCCACAAAGTTGCTGATTGAAATGTGTGGAGCCGTATGGAAACAAAGAGCAGAAAGCAGCGGAAGCAGGAAAAGAAGGGGCAGAGACAAAGTGGTGTGGGAGCTGACCCGGGACCAAAGATGGCTGACGCGGACCAGACGATCCAAGCAGCGCTGGACAATATGCTGAAGGTCATAAAAGGAAGTTTTGAAGTCATGAAGTGGGATAACTTAGAACCGCTGCAGAAAGCGGGGGAGCAAGTGAACCAAAGGCTAGAGGTCCAGGACAAAAAGGGCAAGGAGCTGGAGCAAGCGGTGGAGGAACAGGCGGACACATAAACGATCGCGGTAATAGAGATAGATGGGTTGAAGGAGTGACAGAGAAGGCTGCTTGACAGGCTTGAAGACCTGGAAAACAGAGCCCGCAGACAAAATTTGAGAATTATTGGCCTCCCAGAGGGGGCCGATGGAGCGGACGCCACGACGTTTGTGGCAGACATGTTGCAGCAGCTGATGGGGGCTATCTCCTTTCCACGATCGCTGGAGCTGGACGGGGCACACAGGTGAGGCAGCCACAACCGGCCCCCCCCCCCTCCCCCCAATCAGTGGTGGTCAGGTTCTACAGGTTCACAGACAAGGAGCGGGTCCTTCAGTGGGCAAAGAGTACGAAGAGCAGTACATGGAACAACAATGTCCTGCGCATTTACCAAGACCTAAGTCAGGAGGTGGCCAGGCAGCGAGCAGCCTTTAAAGGAATTAAAGAGATTTTGTTCAAAAAGCACGAGAAGTTCGGTCTGCTTTTCCTGCCGCGGCTTTGGGTCACGCACCAGAGTCAGCATTACTACTTAATGGACCCCGATGAGGCGATGGAGTTCGCAAAGGATCAGGGACAGGTGCCGAACTGAGGACCCACGGACCAAAGTCAGTCTGAGTATTATTGTCTGTGGGACTTCTAGTTTTCTTGGACTGACTTTATATTTTTTGTTGCTTCACAGGTGCTTTGTAGGTGCTTTTTTCCGTTTCCGCTGTCTGTGGGTACAATGGGCGAGGGGGGGACGGGTGCCCCCTCTCTCTTTTGGGTTGTCTTTTTGCTTTTTCTTTGTGTTCTTCTCATTTTGGAGCTTCCAACGTAACAGAAATGTTGGCGGGAAGCGGGGTACTGTGTTGCTGTGTGTTTTTATTATAAATGTGCAGAAAGGGGTGATCGTTATCACTCATCTGTTTACACAACTGGAACAGCATTACAGCTGGAGCGGGCTCCGGTCTGTTTGATTGCCCTTGTTTTTTGTTTGAGCTCCCTTACTGCAGGGAGACTGCTCGAGCAGGACCAATCGGGGGGATGGGTGTGGATGGGTGGGGGGGGATCAGCTCGGGGGAACAATAGGAACAAGACAAGTGGGCGCCGGGGGGATGAGTCACCGGGCTAGCGGGAAGCTGGTCAAGGGAGTCAGGTGGGGGGGGATGCATACAGCCAGTACATGGTAGGGCTCACGTTACAGAGGGGTGTTGTTGCTGGGGGGGGGGGGGGGGGGGGGGGGAGGGGGGGGAGTTATTTTGCTGACATGGGAGGGATCTAAAGCAGGTAACAGAGTGGAGGTCGGGGGTGGGAGCTGCCAGGAGGCGAACTGGGAGGGGCGCGGCACATGGGCTGGGGGCGGGCCCAAGAAGGGGGATGGTTGATCGGCAAGGAGGGGGGGGGGCAGGTGCCCTCCAACCAGGCTGATCACCTGGAATGTCAGAGGACTAAACAGCCTGTCAAGAGGGCATGTGTGTTCGCACATTTGCGGGCTCTAAAGGCGGATGTAACCATGCTGCAGGAGACACATCTGAAAGTGACTGACCAGACCAGACTGAGGAAGGGCTGGATCAGCCGGGTCTTCCACTCGGGCTTGGACTCAAGTCCAGGGGGGTGGCAATCATGATCAATAAACGGGTTCAATTTGAGGCTGAGGGCACAATTGCAGACGGAGGTGGTAGATTTCTTATGGTCCGGGGTACGCTTGAGGGGGTGAGGGTGGTCCTGGTGAATGTATATGCTCCAAATTGGGACAACACTGACTTCATTAAAAGGGTGCTGGGGAAAATCCCAGACTTAGATTCATGCAAGCTGATCATGGGTGGGGACTTCAACACGGTCCTCGACCCCGGACTAGACAGGTCATGCTCCAGAACGGGTAGGCTCCCAGCGATGGCAAGGGAACTGAGGGGGTTCATGGAGCAGATGGGAGTGGTAGACCCATGGAGAGCCAGAAGGCTGCCGGGAAGGGAATATTCGTTCGACTCGCATGTTCATAAAGTATACTCTAGAATCGATTTTTTCATCATGAGCAGGGACTGTATAGGCGGGGTAGAATATACGGAGTACTCGGCGATCACCATCTTGGATCATGCCCCACACTGGGTTGATCTGCAGGTCTGCAAAGGGAGCTACCAGCGCCCGCAATGGTGGTTGGAGGTAGGATTGCTAGCGGAGGAGGGGGTGTGCGAGAAACTGCGGAAGTGCATGCAGGACTACCTGCAGGTTAATGACACAGAGGAAGTCTCAGCAACGACCCTGTGGGAGGCGCTGAAGGCGGTGGTAAAGGGGGAGCTGATTTCAATTCAGGCCCACAGAGATAGAACGGACAGAGCGGAGATGGACAGATTGGTCAAGTAGATCCACCGGACAGAAAGGGAATACGCAGAGGCCCCGAGGAAGGACCTACTTAGAGATAGATGGAGATTGCAGGCCGAGTTGGGAGTGTTGTCCACGAGCAAGGCAGTAGAACAACTCAGGAAGGCAAAATATGTGGTCTATGAGCATGGGGAGAAAGCTAGTAGAATGCTTGCGCAGCAACTCGGGAGGAAGGAGGCAGCCAGAGAAATAAGCAGGGTAGTGGACGGTGTGGGGAACAGAGTGGATGACCCGTCAGGACTGAACAGGGTGTTTCGGGAGTTTTACAGCAAGCTCTATACCTCGGAACCCCCTGGGGAGCCGGAGGAGATGAAGCGTTTCTTAGACGGACTGACCTTCCCAAAAGTGGGTAAGGGGCTGGTAGACGGGCTGGGGGCCCCGACCAGAGCTGAGGAAGTACTGGGGGGGCTTGAAGGCCATGCAGTCGGGTAAATCCCCGGGGCCGGATGGATACCTAGTGGAGTTCTGCAAAAGGTTCTCGGAGATAGTGGGGCCGGTGCTGACTAGGGTATTTAACGAGGCAAGGGACGGAGGGACGCTACCCCCGACGATGTCACACGCTACCATTTCGCTGATATTAAAACGGGATAAAGACCTGGAAGCATGTGGGTCATACAGACCAATCTCCCTGATCAACGTCGACGCCAAGCTCCTGGCTAAGGTCTTGGCGCTTAGAATTGAGGACTGTGTCCCGGAGGTGATCGGGGAAGACCAAACAGGGTTTGTGAAAGGCAGACAGCTGGTAGCCAACTTGAGAAGACTACTCAATGTGATCATTATGCCCCCGGAGGGCTGAGAGGTAGAGGCAGTGGTGGCAATGTATGCCGAGAAGGCCTTTGACCAAGTGGAGTGGGACTATTTGTGGGAGGTACTCGGACAGTTTGGGTTCGGGGAGGGCTTTGTTGACTGGGTTAGACTATTATACCAGGCCCCAAAAGCTAGCGTCAGGATGAATAGGACAACATCAGAGTACTTTAGACTACACTGGGGGACCAGACAGGGACGTCCACTCTCCCCGTTGCTGTTTGCACGGGCCATAGAGCCGCTGGCGATTGCCCTGAGAGCTGCGAGGGGGTGGAATGGAATGATTAGGGGAGGGGTGGAGCACAGGGTATCGCTGTACACGGACGACCTGCTCCTGTACGTATCGGACCCGCTGGCTGGGATGGACAGTACACTAGGAATATTGAGAGAATTTGGCAGGTTTTCAGGGTACAAACGAACATGGCCAAGAGTGAGATGTTTGTAGTGCGAGGAGCCAGGTGAACAGGTTGAAGGGGCTGCCATTTAGGATGGTCGGAGAAAGTTTCCGATACTTAGGGATACAGGTGGCACGAGACTGGGGCAGGCTGCATAAGCTAAATTTGACGAGAGTGGTGGAACAAATGAAGAACAAGTTCAGGAGATGGGATGCACGTCCGCTATCACTTGCGGGGAGAGTGCAGACGGTAAAGATGACAATCCTCCCAAGATTCCTGTTTATTTTTCAGTGCCTCCCGATTTTCACCCCGCGATCCTTCTTCAAAAGGGTCAACAAGATTATTATGGGCTTTGTCTGGGTGGGGAAGTCCCCGCGGGTGAAGAAAGCGATGCTTGAGAGGAACTGTAGCGAGGGGGGCTGGCACTGCCGAACCTCAGCAGCTATTACTGGACGGCCAACATAGCCATGGTAAGGAGTTGGATGGTGGGTAAGGGGTCTATTTGGGGGTGAGTGGAGGTGGCTTAGTGCAGGGGCACCAGTTTGGCAGCCCTGTTCATGGCCCCCCTACCGCTCCCGCCTGCTCGGAGTGGTGGCAGCCCTGCGGATCTGGGGCCAATGGAGGAAGCAGGTAGGGGAGGTGGGAGCATCGGTCTGGTCTCCAATATGCGACAACCACAAATTCGCCCCTGGGAGTATGGACAGTGGATTCCGAGCGTGGCGGCGGCCGGGGGTGGGAAGGATGGGCGATACGTTCTTGGGGGGAACTTCTCGAGCATGAGGGCCTTGGAGGAGAAATTCGGACTAGTCAGGGGGAATGACTTTCGGTACTTGCACGCGCGTGACTTCATACGTAGACAGGTCCCATCCTTCCCACGCCTCCTGCCAAATGGGATTCAGGACAGAGTAATGTCTAGGGGAGAGGTAGGAGAGGGGAAAGTCTCGGATATTTACCGTGAACTTATGAAAGGGGAGGAGTCCCAGACAGAGGAACTGAAGC
This sequence comes from Scyliorhinus torazame, assembly GCF_047496885.1. Taxonomy (NCBI): domain Eukaryota; kingdom Metazoa; phylum Chordata; class Chondrichthyes; order Carcharhiniformes; family Scyliorhinidae; genus Scyliorhinus; species Scyliorhinus torazame. Next base: position 199,910,918 of record NC_092722.1, read on the forward strand.
TCAAGTGGGAGGAGGAACTCGGCGAGGAGATGGAGGAGCGGGTATGGGCGGAAGCCCTGAGTCGGGTAAATTCAACTGCAACATGTGCCAGGCTCAGCCTGATTCAGTTCAAGGTCGTCCACCGGGCCCACATGACGGTGGCCCGGATGAGTAAATTTTTTTGGGTTGAGGATAAATGCGCTAGGTGTGCGGGAGGGCCAGCGAATCACATACACATGTTCTGGGCATGCTCAAAACTTAGGAGATACTGGGAGGGATTTGCGGACGTCATGTCCCAGGTACTGAAAACTAGGGTGGTGATGAGTCCAGTGGTGGCAATTTTTGGGGTCTTGGAAGACCCGGGGTCCAGGAAGAGAGGGAGGCCGACGCCTTGGCCTTTGCTTCCCTGGTAGCCTGGCGATGTATACTGCTGGCTTGGAGGGACTCAAAGCCCCCAAAGACCGAAGCATGGCTCTCGGACATGTTGAGCTTTTTAGGGCTGGAAAAAAATTAAGTTTGCCTTAAGAGGATCTGTATTAGGGTTCGCCTGAAGGTGGCAACCATTCAGCGACATCTTCGCGGGGAATTAAATGTCAGCAGGGGGTGGGGGGGGGGGTAGATTAGAGTAGAATAGGAGGTATAAATAGGCGGGTACTGTTTATGAGAGAGGAGTGGTCTTTTGCATTATGTTTCTGCTTTGTGTTGATATTTGCACATTACTGTACACTGTAACTGTTTACAATGCTAAAAATACCTCAATAAAATTGTTTCTTTAAAAAAAAAACATGTCCAATATCAGTGGGGTCAACTGCCTCGCAAATTTCTTAGAAAACATGATGGGGAACCAATCTGGGCCCAGAGCTTTGCCCGACTGCATCAAACCAATACATTTCACAATCTCCAGGGCCCAACGGGGATTCCAACTCCTCCATTTTCTCCCCCTCCACCACAGGGAAGAATAACCTCGACAAAAATTACATCATGGGTGAACTCTCCTCCAGGGGCTCCGCTCAAAATGTTTTGATTAAAAGGTTTCAAATGCAGCATTAACCTTAAATGGGGCAGTCACCAAATGCCACCCTAGTCCCTTAGCTGCACAATCTCCCAGGACGTAGCCTGCCGCTTCAGCTGGTCCTCTAAAAGACAACTGGCTTTCTCTCCATGTTCATAGACTGTCCCCCTCAAGTGTCGCAGCTGCCTCACTGCCTTACCTGTTGAGAGAAACTTAAATTGTGTCTGCAAGTTCTCCCTGCTCGCCAGCAACCCCGCTGTAGGGACAAGCGAGTACTGATGTCCCACCACAAGGATGGAATCTACCAGCCCCTGCCTTTCCACCCTCCCAATCCTTTCCTGATGGCCTTGTAGATTATCTTTCCCCTAAAGATCTTGTTAAGGGCCACCTGCAATGTAGAAGGTGAGATAGACTCACTCTTCTTAAATGTAATGTACTCCCTGATGGAGGAGGAGATGTGTTCGCAAATTCATTGTCTCTCAACAACGCTGTGTCCAATTTCCACAGCGGGCTTTGAGAGGGACGCGGCTCTGATACCAAATCTATAAAGTGTGGGGCATGGTCTGAGATCACAATTACTGAGTACTTCACCCAAGGTTACTTCACCCTTCTTCACCCAAGAAAGGAGAGACCTACCACCACAGAAAAGTCAATCTGAGAATAAACCTGATGGACATGTGTTATGACACCCTCGACAAATGTACAAGGTCAATTCTAGCCCCACAGACCCTGGAGTCCCAACATAAGTGAATTAACCAATAATTCAGGTATTCCCCTGAGATCTTTGACCCTTAACTGCTCCAATGAGTTAAAGGCACAGGATCTGTAAGTAAAACATTTTTAAAAATGTTTATTATAATGAAAGATAAACATGTAATGGAAAGAATAGAACAATGGTCTACTAATCTAACGATGTCCCAGACCATGTCCCATCCTCCACCCACATACACACAAGACAGACACACAGTGGGGAAGGGAAAGGATCAAAATAATGGGGATCAAACTAGATATGAGAGGTTTTAGGATCTTTACTGCTGAGGTTGAGGTCTTTGTAGGCGGTGAACTCTTCTGAATGTGAGATGTTCTAATATGTGTCTTCAATTAGAACATGCAAGCTGTAGAATTCTCTCTGGACTCACCTTCGATTCCACTGACCTGGACTTTCACAAATAATTCCCCTCAGGTCTCTGCAGTTCTCATTGGCGTCCACCAGATGGACCACCAGCCTCACTGAGTTCAATCTACAGTTCTCATGGTATGGGGATGCCGGCGTTGGACTGGGGTGAGCACAGTAAGAAGTCTTACAACACCAGGTTAAAGTCCAACAGGTTTGTTTCAAATCACTAGCTTTCGGAGCACTGCTCCTTCCTCAGGTGCATCCTGAGGAATGAGCAATGCTCCGAAAGTTAGTGATTCAAAACAAACCTGTTGGACTTTAACCTGGTGTTGTAAGACTTCTTACTGTACAGTTCTCAATATGAAGATTTAAAAGAGAGTTTTTAAACCACTAGCCTTGCCTGCAGCTGGACCTCTCAAGGGTCAATCCGACTGTAGAGAAAGAGACAGTGGTCAGCACTGCTGCCTCATCCAACTGTAGTGAGGGACAGTGGTTAGCACTGCTGCCTCACAGCGCCAGGGACCTGGGTTCAATTCCGGCTTTGGGTGACTGTGTGGAGTTTGACTTTCTCCCTGTGTCTGTGTGTCTTTCCTCCCAAAGCTCCTTTGTCCAGCCAATTATTGTCTCAAGCTCAGCATCAGCGAACCTTGGTGCTGCTCTTCAGGCTGACCTCTTCTTTGCTGGAATGAGAGTGTGTGGGGAGTGGAGTGTTCATATGCAGCTGCAGCTTGTCAGACTCTCGAGTGCCAATCTCAACCCTGGTGAATCACACACCAGCATTCGTTGGAATTCCACTAGTTCCACGTTGTGCCGCAGCTAGTCCAGTACGATGTCCTGAATCATTCTGGGACCGGTGCCGCCTTCGGGACCGTAGAACTCTTGTGATTCCATCCCGGCATTAGCACTTGGTCTCTGAAATGGAGAATCCAGCCCGTGCAGTTTAGATGGATTGGACATGTTAAACTGCCTCATAGTGTCCAAAAAGGTTAAGTGGGGTTACGGGAATAGTGGGGGACAGGGCCTAGGCAGGGTGCTCCTTCCGAGGGTCAGTGCAGACTTGATGGGCCAAATGGCCTCCTTCTGCACTGTAAGGATCCTATGATTCGATATCGGGTTAATGTGGGACTTAGGACAGAGCCGCCTACACAATGATGCAAAAGACACCTCACTTGGACCTAGGGGTCAGTCTAAGTCTTGGACAAAGCTGTGTGTACAATGTAAGGGTCCTTCCTGCTTGTTCCCTTATTTCCCATTTCCTTTATTTTTGCCGTTACATTTTTGACCCATGGATGATTAATGGACGTGTATCTGTAAAGCAAGCAGCTTGTGTCTTTAATTGAAGCAGAAGAATCCAGAGGTTTAAGGAGAGTTTAAACTGGAGCTTCAGACTTTTAGGCACCAGTGAGAGAGATGTGCTGGGACTTGATTTGATTGGTTGTCTGGGGGCCATTGAATTGGTGAAAAAGGCTGTATTTTGCCCAGTAACAGGTGTTGATTGGATCACATCCCACTGGGATGGTTCAGAGACCCAATAAGTTTGAGTTTAACTCCTGGCAGCTTAGAGAGAAAACACACTCTCTCTCCTCTGTGTTTCTCCAGAAAGGCTGTATTCCTGAATGTGAGAATCTACAGGAAAAACATTCCAAGCTGCATAAAAGGCAAGAGCCTCTCCCCCTTCCTCTCCTGAAAGGCTGTGGTTGATGCTTTCCTGAAACTACAGAAACTAGAATAAATCTAGAGTAAAAACCTGGAACTGAATGTAAGTTTGATGAGAAGGAGAATGCCTCTCCAGGAAAGTTGTGTGTGACCACAGCCTTTCTAAACTATAAAGAACTTATATGAATGGATCTACGGAGAAGACCATTACAGGCCGCTAACCAAAGACTTTAATCTGCAAGTTTACTGTGAAGAAAAGTGTACTAAAGACCATCAAGTGGAACAAAGTCTCTTTTCCCTTTGCACCTTTCAGTCCCTCTATGTTTGTCTGTCTTGTGTGTGTGTATAGCGGGGGGGGGGGGGGGGAGTTAAAGTGGGAGTTAGGTATTAGTTAATCAACTGTATCTGCTACCTAGTTCATTATAGTTCTTGTTATAAATAAACAATAATCGTGTTTACATTTGCAAACCTGGTGACTGTAATTATTGGACAGCCAAGGGCCAAAGACTTTGGGTATTTTTATAAGAATTATTGGTTGTGTTGTGACTTCGGGGCACGTGGGGAGGCAGTGACCTAGTGGTAATGCTGCTGGACTAGTAATCCAGATTCCCAGGTAATGCTCCGGGGACCCGGGTTCGAATCCCACCAGAGCAGATGGTGGAATTTGAATTCAATAAAAATCTGGAATTAAAAGTCTAATGATGACCATGAAACCATTGTCAATTGTCGAAAAAACCCATCTGGTTCACTAATGTCCTTTAGGGAAGGAAATCTGCCGTCCTTACCGGGTCTGGACTGCATGTCACTCTAGTCCACAGCAATGTGGTTGACTCTTACATTCCCATAGGGATGGTAATAAATGCTGACCCAGCCAGCAATGCCCACATCCCATGTGCACTAACCCAGAGTGTTGTAACAGTGAAAAAACAAGGAGGCATCTCCTAGCTTGAACCTTTAACTGTATATGTTCACAGGTCTTGTAGCTAGTGTGTACTTAAGACAATGAAGACTTAATCAAGACCTACCAAACGATACCCAACACCCTACAGCAATTCCAAGTCAGGATGGTGTATGGCTTGGAACGTAATGTACAGGTTGTGCTGCTCCCACACATTTTACTGCCCTTGACCTTCTGGGTTGCCGATCCTACTTGGTCCTTATTCATGCCCAGTGATTAAGAGTGAGAACTCCAGCTGATTTCCTCCTGCCATTGTTAAAGCTGCACTCATTTTATTTCATTATATTTCCACTACAGCTATTCCAGCTGAGACTTGCTAGTTTAAAGCAGTTTGGAAATAATTTTTTTTGTTATTTGATGTGGCTTACATCAACAGCGAGTAATTAAACCACTGCTCAACAGGGACGGAGCTCAGCTCCCATCATCTGAATGTATTTTCTAGTTCTTTTCTCCTTTGAGAGTTTTTCTGCCTATCCCTCCTTGGTTCTTGTCAGGCAGTAACCCACAGTAACCAACAGTAACCCACTGAATGGGAAATTGAGAGCTGAAAGGTTAGGAACGGTGACAGATGTATATATTGATGCAAGTGTACGTTATCTTTGCAGCAGATGTCGGACTGGACCTACTCTACTCAGCTCCTCTAAGTGCTCCAATCTTTTAGCAAACAGATGGGCAGTAAAATGTCACTGAATTTACTGATGAGCTTATTTTGTATAGCCCCTTTAGCTCTGAATTCACACAATGGGAAGGATTTTCCATGTTCCCCGCTGTATACTTCGCAGAAGCAGAGGTGAGGTTGCTGATCCCACCTCTCAATGGGGGTTCCCGTTCTGTGCCCCTCGGGAACCTGACGGGAAGAGGATCAGCAGGAGCGTAACCTATGGCCTTCCACCTAGGAGGCACTGGGGGTGTCCCGCCCATTTGGCACCTTCCTCTCTGTGAGCGACGCACCTCCAGCCCTGCATAACAAAGAGGGCAGCACTCCCAGACAGCCCAAAGGTAGTCCTGGTCCCTCGAGGCCCAGGCCCCCCAGGGAATGCCAACCAAGGTCACCTCAGGCAAAGGCGTTGATGCAGCAGGTCGCCTTAACCTCAGCTGTGGATCTTGGGGAAACACCTAGACGTAATGGGAGGGTGAGGAAGAGTAAGAAACTATCGGCACCCAGTGGACAACCTAGGCACGAGTAGAGATAAGTCACCATTGTAATAGCGCACTTCAATTAAACATTACTTTGAGAACCCACAGATTCAAAATAAGTGGCAGGTGTAGAGGGCACATGAGAATACATTTTTTACGCAGCAGGTAGTTGGAGTCTGGAATTCGCTGCCCAGATTGGTGGTGAAGGCAGAGACCCTAAACTCTTTTAAAAAGTACCAGGATCTTCACCTTAACATAGAAAATAGAACCAGGAGGAGGCCATTCAGCGCTTCGAGCATGCCCCACCATTCATTATGATCATTGCTGATCATTTATCTCAATAGCCTAATCCCACATTCCCCCCCCATATCCTTTGATCCCCTTCGCCCTAAGTGCGATATCTAACTGCCTCTTGAAAACATGCAATGTTTTAACCTCACCTACTTCCTGTGGTAACAAATTCCACAGGCTCACCACTGGGTGAAGAAATGTCCTACATCTCTGTCCAAAATGGTCTACCCAGTAACCTCAGACTGTGATCCCGGTTCTGGACACCCCCACCATCGGGAACATCCTTCCTGCATCTACCCTGTTTAGTCCTGTTAGAGTTTTATAGGTTTCTATGAGATCCCCCTCATTCGTCTGAACGCCAGGGAATATGATCCTAACTGACTCAATTTCTCCTCATACGTTAGTCCTGCCATCCCTGGAATCAGTCTGGTAAACCTTCGCCGGACTCCCTCTGGAGCAAGAATATCCTTCCTCAGATCGTTGCTCCTTCCTCAGGTGAATGAAGAGGTATGTTCCAGAATCATATATATAGACAAATTCAAAGATTTTGAATTTGTCTATATATATGTTTCTGGAACATACCTCTTCATTCACCTGAGGAAGGAGCAGCGCTCCGAAAGCTAGTGACATCGAAACAAACCTGTTGGACTTTAACCTGGTGTTGTAAGACTTCGTACTGTGCTCACCCCAGTCCAACGCCGGCATCTCCACATCATGGCTTCCTCAGATAGTAAGACCAAAACTGCACATAATATTCCAGATGTGGCCTCACCAAGGCCCTGTATAATTGCAGCAACACATCCCTGCTCCTTTCCTCGAATCACCTCGCAATGAAGGCCAACACACCATTAGCCTTCTTTACCGCCTGCTGCACCTGCATGCTTGCCTTCAGTGACTGGTGTCCGAGGACACCCAGGTCTCGTTGCACATTCCCTTGTCCTAATTTTTTTTTTTAATAAACATTTTATTGAGGTATTTTTTGGTATTATAACAACAACACAATAAACAATGTACATGAACTATAAACATAGTGCAAAAGCCGTCTCCCTCCCTTACAGGTCCCACCTTTATTAACCCCCTACTCTAAGCTAAACTAAACCCCCCCCCGCTCTGCTGACGATTAATTTTCCGCAAAGAAGTCGACGAACGGTTGCCACCTCCGGGTGAACCCTAACAGTGACCCTCTCAAGGCGAACTTGATTTTCTCCAAACAGAGAAAGCTAGCCATGTCCGATAGCCAGGACTCTGACTTCGGGGGCTTGGAGTCCCTCCGTGCTAATAGTATCCATCTCCGGCCTACCAGGGAAGCAAAGGCCAGAACGTCTGCCTCTTTCTCCTCCTGGGTTCCCGTCTTCCGACACCTCGAAAATCACCACCAATGGACTCAGCGCCGTTTTTAACACCGTGGACATGACATCTGCAAACCCTTGCCAAAATCCCCTAAGCTTTGGACTTGCCCAGAACATGTGGACATGGTTCGCTGGTCCTCCCGCACATTTTGCACACCTGTCTTCCACCCCAAAGAATCTGCTCATCCGGGCCACTGTCATGTGAGCCTGGTGAACGACCTTAAATTGTATCAGGCTGAGCCTGGCACATGTTGCGGACGCGTTGACTCTACTCAACGCGTCCGCCCATAGACCATCCTCTATCTCTCCTCCCAGCTCCTCCTCCCACTTGCGCTTCAGCTCCTCGGTCTGCGTCTCCTCTGACCCCACAAGTTCCTTGTAAATGTCCGAGCCACTCCCTTCTCCTACCCACCCTCTGGAAACTACCCTGTCCTGAATCCCCCTTAGCGGCAGGAGCGGGAATGTTGACACCTGTTTACGTAGGAAGTCCCGCACTGCAGATACAAAGAACAAAGAACAAAGAACAAAGAAATGTACAGCACAGGAACAGGCCCTTCGGCCCTCCACGCCCGTGCCGACCATACTGCCCGACTAAACTACAATCTTCTACACTTCCTGGGTCCGTATCCTTCTATTCCCATCCTATTCATATATTTGTCAAGATGCCCCTTAAATGTCCCTATCGTCCCTGCTTCCACTACCTCCTCCGGTAGCGAGTTCCAGGCACCCACTACCCTCTGCGTAAAAAACTTGCCTCGTACATCTACTCTAAACCTTGCCCCTCTCACCTTAAACCTATGCCCCCTAGTAATTGACCCCTCTACCCTGGGGAAAAGCCTCTGACTATCCACTCTGTCTATGCCCCTCATAATTTTGTATACCTCTATCAGGTCGCCCCTCAACCTCCTTCGTTCCAGAGAGAACAAACCGAGTTTATTCAATCGCTCCTCATAGCTTATGCCCTCCATACCAGGCAACATTCTGGTAAATCTCTTCTGCACCCTCTCTAAAGCCTCCACATCCTTCTGGTAGTGTGGCGACCAGAATTGAACACTATACTCCAAGTGTGGCCTAACTAAGGTTCTATACAGCTGCAACATGACTTGCCAATTCTTATACTCAATGCCCCGTCCAATGAAGGCAAGCATGCCGTATGCCTTCTTGACTACCTTCTCCACCTGTGTTGCCCCTTTCAATGACCTGTGGACCTGTACTCCTAGATCTCTTTGACTTTCAATACTCTTGAGGGTTCTACCATTCACTGTATATTCCCTACCTGCATTAGCCCTTCCAAAATGCATTACCTCACATTTGTCCGGATTAAACTCCATCTGCCATCTCTCCGCCCAAGTCTCCAGACAATCTAAATCCTGCTGTATCCTCAGACAGTCCTCATCGCTATCCGCAATTCCACCAACCTTTGTGTCGTCTGCAAACTTACTAATCAGACCAGTTACATTTTCCTCCAAATCATTTATATATACTACAAACAGCAAAGGTCCCAGCACTGATCCCTGTGGAACACCACTGGTCACAGCCCTCCAATTAGAAAAGCATCCCTCCATTGCTACCCTCTGCCTTCTATGGCCTAGCCAGTTCTGTATCCACCTTGCCAGTTCACCCCTGATCCCGTGTGACTTCACCTTTTGTACTAGTCTACCATGAGGGACCTTGTCAAAGGCCTTACTGAAGTCCATATAGACAACATCTACTGCCCTACCTGCATCAATCATCTTCGTGACCTCCTCGAAAAACTCTATCAAGTTAGTGAGACACGACCTCCCCTTCACAAAACCGTGCTGCCTCTCACTAATACGTCCATTTGCTTCCAAATGGGAGTAGATCCTGTCTCGAAGAATTCTCTCCAGTAATTTCCCTACCACTGAAGTAAGGCTCACCGGCCTGTAGTTCCCGGGATTATCCTTGCTACCCTTCTTAAACAGAGGAACAACATTGGCTATTCTCCAGTCCTCCGGGACATCCCCTGAAGACAGCGAGGATCTAAAGATTTCTGTCAAGGCCTCAGCAATTTCCTCTCCAGCCTCCTTCAGTATTCTGGGGTAGATCCCATCAGGCCCTGGGGACTTATCTACCTTAATATTTTTTAAGACACCCAACACCTCGTCTTTTTGGATCACAATGTGACCCAGGCTATCTACACCCCCTTCTCCAGACTCAACATCTACCAATTCCTTCTCTTTGGTGAATACTGATGCAAAGTATTCATTTAGTACCTCGCCCATTTCCTCTGGCTCCACACATAGATTCCCTTGCCTATCCTTCAGTGGGCCAACCCTTTCCCTGGCTACCCTCTTGCTTTTTATGTACGTGTAAAAAGCCTTGGGATTTTCCTTAACCCTATTTGCCAATGACTTTTCATGACCCCTTCTAGCCCTCCTGACTCCTTGCTTAAGTTCCTTCCTACTTTCCTTATATGCCACACAGGCTTCGTCTGTTCCCAGCCTTTTAGCCCTGACAAATGCCTCCTTTTTCTTTTTGACGAGGCCTACAATATCACTCGTCATCCAAGGTTCCCGAAAATTGCCGTATTTATCTTTCTTCCTCACAGGAACATGCCTGTCCTGTATTCCCTTCAACTGACACTTGAAAGCCTCCCACATGTCAGATGTTGATTTGCCCTCAAACATCCGCCCCCAATCTATGTTCTTCAGTTCCCGCCTAATATTGTCATAATTAGCCTTCCCCCAATTTAGCACATTCATCCTCGGACCACTCTTATCCTTGTCCACCAGTACTTTAAAACTTACTGAATTGTGGTCACTGTTACCGAAATGCTCCCCTACTGAAACATCTACCACCTGGCCGGGCTCATTCCCCAATACCAGGTCCAGTACTGCCCCTTCCCTAGTTGGACTGTTTACATATTGTTTTAAGAAGCCCTCCTGGATGCTCCTTACAAACTCCGCCCCGTCTAAGCCCCTGGCACTAAGTGAGTCCCAGTCAATATTGGGGAAGTTGAAGTCTCCCATCACCACAACCCTGTTGTTTTTACTCTTTTCCAAAATCTGTCTACCTATCTGCTCCTCTATCTCCCGCTGGCTGTTGGGAGGCCTGTAGTATACCCCCAACATTGTGACTGCACCCTTCTTATTCCTGATCTCTACCCATATAGCCTCACTGCCCTCTGAGGTGTCCTCTCGCAGTATAGCTGTGATATTCTCCCGAACAAGTAGCGCAACTCCGCCTCCCCTTTTACATCCCCCTCTATCCCGCCTGAAACATCTAAATCCTGGAACGTTTAGCTGCCAATCCTGCCCTTCCCTCAACCAGGTCTCTGTAATGGCAATAACATCATAGTTCCAAGTAGTAATCCAAGCTCTAAGTTCATCTGCCTTACCCGTAATGCTCCTTGCATTAAAACATATGCACTTCAGGCCACCAGACCCGCTGTGTTCAGCAACTTTTCCCCGTCTGCTCTGCCTCAGAGCCACACTGTCCCTATTCCCTAGTTCTCCCTCAATGCTCTCACCTTCTGACCTATTGCTCCCGTACCCACCCCCCTGCCATACTAGTTTAAACCCTCCCGTGTGACACTAGCAAACCTCGCGGCCAGGATATTTATGCCTCTCCGGTTTAGATGCAACCCGTCCATCTTATACAGGTCACACCTGCCCCGGAAGAGCTCCCAGTGGTCCAGAAAATGGAAACCCTCCCTCCTACACCAGCTGTCTAGCCACGTGTTTGTCTGCTCTATCTTCCTATTTCTAGCCTCACTGGCACGTGGCACAGGGAGTAATCCCGAGATTAGAACCCTCGAGGTCCTGTCCTTTAACTTTCTGCCTAGCTCCCTGAACTCCTGCTGCAGGACCTCATGCCCCTTCCTGCCTATGTCGTTAGTACCAATATGTACAACGACCTCTGCCTGTTTGCCCTCCCCCTTCAGGATTCCCTCTACCCGTTCGGAGACATCCTGGACCCTGGCACCAGGGAGGCAACATACCATCCTGGAGTCTCTTTCACGTCCACAGAAGCGCCTATCTGTGCCCCTGACTGTAGAGTCCCCTATTACTATTACTCTTCTGCGCTTTGACCCTCCCTTCTGAACATCAGAGCCAGCCGTGGTGCCACTGCTCTGGCTGCTGCTGTTTTCCCCTGATAGGCTATCCCCCCCGACAGTATCCAAAGTGGTATATCTGTTCGAGAGGGGGACAACCACAGGGGATTCCTGCACTGACTGCCTGCCCTTTCTGGTGGTCACCCATTTCTCTGCCTGCACCTTGGGTGTGACCACATTTACATAACTGCGATCTATGACGCTTTCCGCCACCTGCATGCTCCTAAGTGCATCCAATTGCTGCTCCAACCGAACCATGCGGTCTGTGAGGAGCTCCAGTTGGGTGCACTTTCTGCAGATGAAGCCACCCGGGACGCTGGAAGCCTCCCGGACCTGCCACATCTCACAGTCAGAGCACAGCACCCCTCTAACTGACATTGCGTCAATTAATTAAAATTTGTCTTTTTTTTTTTAAATACTTTTTTTTTTTAAATTGCAAAGTTACTGTCAACTATCTGTTTCCTAGCACTAGATTTCTAATAGAAATGCGATAGCTAACTATAATACTCTCCGATCTCTGGCTTAGATATCCTCTAAATTATAATTAAGTTATTATGTTTAATTAGTTCCCAAATACTCAAATATTTTTTAAATTTAGGTTAGAATCCCAACCAGCCACTCAGGTCACAGCTTTTCTGTGATGTCGCTTCAATTTCCCCCCGACACACACAATTTGAAAAAAGGTATAAAAGTAAAAATCACTTACTTGCCTTCTGAGTGTCTGAGATGTTCTCAGGTTCTCTCGCTGACAGAGACTGCTCCTCCACCACCGATCCTTGACCTGCACAATGCTAATAATATAATAATATAATATGGCACTTACCTTACACCAATGGGTCTTATTATTAGGTTAGAGGAGGAGGGCGGGTGGGAGACACTACACGTGTAGTGTCTCGGGTTTCCTCTCCACCAGAATTTATTGGTTGGGGGGGGGGGCACTTGCCAGAGGTAGAACTTCCGGTTCCCGCCTTATATAAAAACAAATAAAACTGAAAAGAAGAACAGACACGGGACCAGGCAAGGCTTTTTAAACTAACTACTCACCTCCCAGAAGGCCCCTGCGCACCGCTGCCGCCGAAATCCAAAGGTCTGCTCCTGTAAAGGTAAGGTTTTTAAACTAACTACTCACCTCCCAGAAGGCCCCTGCGCACCGCTGCCGCCGAAATCCAAAGGGCTGCTCCTGTAAAGGTAAGTGGTTTTAAATTCACTACTCACCTCCAAGAAGGCCCCTGCGCACCGCTGCCGCCGAAATCCAAAGGGCTGCTCCTGTAAAGGTAAGGTTTTTAAACTAACTACTCACCTCCCAGAAGGCCCCTGCGCACCGCTGCCGCCGAAATCCAAAGGGCTGCTCCTGTAAAGGTAAGTGGTTTTAAATTCACTACTCACCTCCAAGAATCCATACCTGAATTTGTTTCCCCTCACCAACCCAAACTTCGCCTCCAGTGCCCTCATACTCAGCAAGCTCCCCTCTATAAACATGTCCCCCATCCTCTCAATCCCTGCTCTTCGCCATATCCGGAACCCCCCATCCATACTCCTCGGGGCAAACCGGTGATTATTACAGATTGGGGACCAGACCGATGCTCCCACTTCTCCCACATGTCTCCTCCATTGCCCCCAGACTCTCAGGGCCGCCACCATCACGGGGCTGGTGGAGTACCGTGCCGGCAGGAATGGCAGAGGCGCAGTTACCAACGCCCCCAGACTGGTGCCCTTGCATGAAGCCGCCTCCATACACTCCCACGCCGACCCCTACCCCACCACCCACTTCCTGATCATGGCTATATTCGCCGCCCAGTAATAGTTACTAAAATTTGGCAGCGCCAGCCCGCCCTCTCCCCGACTCCGCTCAAGCATTATCTTACTTACCCGCCCGGTGTTGCCCGCCGAAACAAAGCCAGAGATCACTTTGTGGACCCGTTTAAAAAAGGACCGCGGGATAAAGATGGGGAGACATTGAAACACGAACACGAATCTCTGGAGGACCGTCATCTTCACCATCTGCACTCCTCCCAGCTAATGACAACGGAGCGCGTCCCATCTCCGAAAATTGTCCTTCATTTGGTCTACTAGCCTTGCCAGATTTAATTTATGCAGCTAGTCCCATTCCTGCGCCACTTGAATGCCGAGGTACCTAAACCTTCCCCCTGTGGTGTTGGGCGTTCTGACACACAGATGAGCCAACACAGTTGTATATGGTACAACGCTATTTTATTTAAACCTTCTGTGTACAGTTTTGTCTTGATACTCTGCACGTGGGGATTCCCTGTTTGTGATGTTAAAACAGGTCGTGTCCGTGTCCTTGTCCCCAGACCTACTGTCCACCAGGTGTCGTGTTCGTGCTTTTATTTGGTTCCTGTCTTTGTGTGTGATTGGTTGTGGTGTTGTGTGTTCTGATTTGTCTGTTGGTGTGTCCATCATGATGTGTGTGTTTGAATATCATGACATCCCCCCTTTTTACAAAGATATGTGCCTACGTGGTAATAAATATAATCGTGTCGTGAGTGCATCTAAGAGTGTGTGTGTGTGTGTGTGTGTGTGTTGTGTACAGCATGTGCATATGACGTAACTATTTACATGGGGCGATGTCGGGTGCGTCACATCAACAAGGTTGTACCATAACAGAACATGAATGCGAACGAGAAAAAAAACTTGAACAGTGGTCCAGTCAGACGATATCTGGAACGATAAACAACAACAGGTTATAATACAGAAGTGTGTAACTTTTTGAACATATGATCGGGGTTATAAGTCCAGTCTAATGGGCTTGCGACGAGTTCGGGTTGACCGTCAGGGTGGCACACCACTCATCGGCTGGATTGATGGCATTGACCTTGTTGACATCGATGACGGAAACGTGGAAGGCATCCTGATCATCTGCATCACTTAACTGGAAGTCTTGATGCGTGGGCTGGACGGTCCTGACTTTTCTGCGAGATTGTCGGGGATGTGCAGGATCCATGGGTTGAGCCGCACGACAGTGGGCAGCATAGTGGCCCATCTTGCCACATCTGAGGCACTGTCGGTTTTTAGCAGGACATTGCCCTTTTAAGTGTACAGCTCCACAATTGCCGCACGTCATGACGTCACGGCGTTCGTTGCGCCACTGCGCATGCGCAGTGCGATCTTGCGGTGGGCGCGCTTGCGCAGTGCGTCCCTCGATGTGGCCGTTATTTTGGGCGCGCACCAGCGCGGGAGACCGCGAAAAGCGCGGGAAGCGGCCGCTCTCGTCGGGGCCGCGGGTCGGGAAGTAATCGACGGCCTGGATGCGTTCGGCGTTGTGGGCGGCCTGGCTTGCCGATTTGACGGCAAGGGACCCCCTCCGTGCCAATTCGGACGCCTGAAATCGGGCAAAATGGCTGGTTGCATTCTCGTGGAGGACACAGGCTTCCACAGCAGACGCTAAGGTGAGGCCTTTTATTTTAAGAAGCTGCTGGCGTAAGCCACTGGAGGCAACGCCAAAAACAATCTGGTCCCTGATCATGGACTCTGTGGTGCTGCCGTAACCGCAGGACTGCGCTAGAATTCGGAGGTGCGTCAAAAAGGGTTGAAAAAGCTCCTCCTTACCTTGCAGGTGTTGCTGAAAGAGGTATCTTTCAAAACTTTCATTCACTTCAACATTAAAGTGCTGGTCCAGTTTGAGGATGACCGTGTCATACTTGGATTGGTTTTCCCCTCCTTTGAACACCAGTGAGTTGACGACGTCGAGGGCGTGCTGCCCTGCGTAGAAGAGGAGCAGTGCAATCTTCGTTTCATCCGAGGCACTCTGTTTCTCGTTGGCTCGGATGTACAGGTCAAATCGCTGGCTGAAGAGCTTCCAATTAGTACCAAGGTTCCCCGCGACTTGCGACGGCTGCGGTTTGTCGGTGCGGTCCATGTCCAGAATGGCAGGTTAGTTGGCAGGTATCGATCCACTCCTGTACCATGTGGTGTTGGGCGTTCTGACACACAGATGAGCCAACACAGTTGTATATGGTACAACGCTATTTTATTTAAACCTTCTATGTACAGTTTTGTCTTGATACTCTGCACGTGGGGATTCCCTGTTTGTGATGTTAAAACAGGTCGTGTCCGTGTCCTTGTCCCCAGACCTACTGTCCACCAGGTGTCGTGTTCGTGCTTTTATATGGTTCCTGTCTTTGTGTGTGTTTGGTTGCGGTGTTGTGTGTTCTGATTTGTCTGTTGGTGTGTCCATCATGATGTGCGTGTTTGAATATCATGACACCCCCTACTAATCTAAACGGCAGCTCCCCCAATCGCCTCTCCTGTCCCCTTGCCTGGACCGCAAACATCTCACTTTCCCCCATATTTAGCTTATACCCCGAAAACCGGCCAAATTCCCCATGAATCCTCATGATTTCTTCCATCGCCTCTAATAGGTCCGATACATACAGAAGCAGGTCGTCTGCATAGAGCGAGACGCTGTGCTCCACCCCCCCCCCCCCCCGCCCCCCTCCACCCCCACACACCTTTCCTTCCCCCCCTACTCCCCCGGACCAGCCCCTTCCAGCCCCTTGAGGCTCTCAGAGCAATTGGCAACGGCTCTATAGCTGGCCCCTCGCCTTTCTCAGCTGCTCCACCACCATCCCTGTGGTTAACAAGCCGAACTCCACCTGTAGCCTCTGCCGTTCCCTTAAAAGCCCTGCCCCGGGTCTCCGCATACCTCCTTTCGATCTGTAGTATCTCCTTAACCAGTCAGTCCGTCTCTGCCCTGTCCACCTTCTCCATATGGGCCCGTATCGAGATCAGCTCCCCTCTGACCACCGCCTTCAGTGCTTCCCAGACCATCGCTGCTGAAATTTCCCCCCATCAGTTGATCTGCAGGTAGTTCTGAATACATTTCCTCAGCCGCTCACACACCCCTTCGTCACCAAAAGTCCCACATCTAACCTCCAGTGCGGGCGCTGGTTACTGTCTTTACTAACCTGCAGGTCAACCCAGTGCGGAGTATGGTCTGAGATTGTGATCGCCCAGTACCCCGTGTCCTCCACCCCTGCCAGTAAGGCCCTGCTCAAAATGAAGAAATCGATCCAGGAATGTGAGTAGAAGGAGAACTCCTTCACCCTCGGCTGCCCAAATCTCCATGGAACCCCCCCCCCCCCCCCCCCCACCCCCATCTGCTCCATGAACCCTTTGAGCTCCTTTGACGTTGCTGGCACCCTGCCCATTTTTGAGCTTGACCGGTCCAAGCCAGGGTCAATAACCGTTGAAGTCCCCTCCCATGACCAACCTGTGTGAGTCCAGGTCCAGTATCTTCCCCAGCATCCTCTTTATAAACTCCACATCATCCCAATTTGACGCATACACACTTACTAATACCACCTGCACCCCCTCCAGTTTCCCACTGACCATAATGTACTGACCTCCCACATCCAGAACTATTCTACTCGCCTCAAACACGACCCGCTTATTGATCAGGATCGCGACCCCTCTCGTCTTTGAATCCAGTCCCGAGTGAAAGACCTGACTGACCCAGCCTTTCCTCAATCAAATCTGGTCAGTTACTCTAAGGTGCGTCTTCTGCAACATTACCACGTCCGCCTTCAGTCCCCTAAGATGCGCGAACACACGTGCCCTCTTGACCGGCCCATTTAACCCTCGAACATTCCAGGTGATCAGCCTAGTTAGGGGCTCATTGCACCCCCCCCCCCTCGCCGATCAGCCATCCCCTTTTTTGGACCCGCCTCCAGCCCATGCTCCGCGCCTCAACCGGCCCGCCCCCAGGTAGTCTCCGCCCCCAACCTCCTCTCTGTCCCTTGGCCCAAGTCCCTCCCTCGTCAGCAGAACAATTCCCCCCCCAAGTAACAACACTCTGTAACCCAACCCCTTTGATAAACGGAACATATGCACACCTCCCACTGCGCTTCCGTGAGCTAGCCCACCCAGCTAGCTTGGTGGCCCCCTAGCGCCAGATAGTCTCCTACCTATTGTTCCCTCCCCACCCCCACTCATACAAACATACTCCAACATCAAACAATCCCCACACAATTGCCCGACAGAAAAACACCAAAATCTAAACAAGCACTTCTCCATCCCCCAACAGTGCAAATGAAAACATTAACTCACTCAGCTCTGCCACTGGTCCCAAACCAATACAGAAGGCATTACAAACAACTTCCACAAAACGAAAAACGATAAACTTTTTTTTAAAAAGAACAGAGAATCAAAAAGGAAAAAACAAAATATGAACGATACAGCAAAGTTCAAAAGCTCTCAGTGCACCACAAGTCCTTTCCTTTTCACGAAGTACAGCGCGTCCTCAGGCGACTCGAACTAAAAGTGTTGTTCGTCGTACGTGACCCAGAGACGGGCCGGATATAACAGTCCAAACTTCACCTTTTTCTTAAAAAGCATCGACCTAATCTGGTCGAAGCCTGCTCTTCTCCTGGCCACCTCCACACTCAGGTCTTGGTAGACCCGCAGGATACTATTGTCCCACTTACAGCTCCGCGTCTGCTTGGCCCACTGTAGAATGCGCTCCTTATCCAAGTACCTGTGGAACCTCACCACCATTGCCCTTGAGGGGTCTCCCGTTCGCGGCTTCCTTGTGAGTGCTCTGTGAGCCCTGTCCACCTCCAAGGGTCGGGAGAATGCCCCATCCCCCAGCAACTTCTCAAACATATCTGCGATGTGTGCCCCAGCGTCCGCTCCTTCGGTCCCCTCCGGGAGCCCAACGATTCTCAAGTTCTGCCGGCGGGACCTATTCTCTCGGTCCTCCACCTTCTCCAGGAGCTTCTTCTGCTGGTCTTTCAGCATCCCCACCTCCAACTCCACCGCAGTTTGATGTTCCTCCTGCTCAGCCAGCGCCTTCTCCACCTTCTGGATCGCCTGATCTTGGGTGTCCAATCTAAGCTCCAGCCACTCAATCGACTCTTTTATCGGGTCCAAGCAGTCCCGTTTCTGCTTAGCAAAGCCTTCCTGAATAACTTGCATCAGCTTCTCCGTTGACCGCTGGGTCGACAAACCAGAGGTCTGGTCTGTCATAATATCCACGCATGTACATAATGAAGTGCAGACAGGCAGTGACTGACACACAGGATGACCGGTAAGCACACAGCACAGTGCAGCCAATCACCAGACAGGACACCACCACTATAAAGCCAGAGGGCACTCTCTCGGGACCCAGCCACTGAGACAGTCAGAGTCCACGAGCCAGCACAGTGCAAACACCATGCGGTAGCTAGTAAGTCTGGTCAGGCTAGTACAAGGTCTCCAGTCAGTTCAGTATAGTGTCGACCCACAGTTAAATATGTATGTTAGTTCTATCGTTCAATAAAATCGTGTTGGATCTTCTACAGTGTTAGAGGTCTGTTTCTCGCATCGCTGCATCAAGTGCACACCGAACCGACCTGCTAACACATCACGGTACTACGGAGTGATACTGAAAATTGACAGACCTACCTCGAGTGAATCAGCATTGACCAGCGAGCAGCCATCCGGTGACATGGAAAACATCCAGCCTCCTCCGCAACTCCGCATCTCCGGCAACCTCGGCGCAAATTGGATGCTCTTCAAGCAAAAGTTCCTCTGGTACATCGAGGCCTCCGACCTCGAAGCAGCATCGGATGGCGGGAAGATTGCGCCATTTCTCTCCACCGTGGGGGACCACGGCATCCACATCGACAACTCCCTCACGTTCGTTGACGGCGAAGACAAAACAAAATTCAAAACAGTCCTGCTGAAGTTTGACAGCCACTGCGACATTGAGGTGAATGAGAGCTTTGAACGGGACGTTTTCCAGCAGAGGCTTCAGGGTAAGGATGAACCTTTTCAGTCCTTTGTCATCCATCTCCGCATCCTAGCGCAGTCATGTAACTATGACTCGACGGCTGATTCCATCATCCGGGATCAGATCGTTTTTGGGGTCCACTCCGACTCCCTTCGGCAGCAGCTCCTGAAAGTCAAACAGTTGACCCTCTCTGTCGCTATCGAGACGTGCGTTGTCCATGAGCATGCCAAGAATCGTTACTCCCACATCAGGGCGGCAGAAACTGCGAAGCTGGCCTCCCACGAGGCAGAACGGGTGCAGGCCATTGCACAAATGCAGGGCCTGAGCATTGAGGAGAGTGGCCATTTCGCGCACTTTTCCCGGGTCCCTGCGCATGCGTGCCACGACAAGCCCGACAACCCGACTGCGCAGGTGCGGACGTCGACCGACCGCACTGTGCATGCGCGATGGCGCACGGAACGCGCTGACGTCGGCGTCATGACGTGTCCGAATTGTGGCTCCGCCCATTTAAAGCAGCACTGTCCGGCAAAAGGACGCCGGTGTCTACA
The DNA here is from genome assembly GCF_047496885.1 of Scyliorhinus torazame. Taxonomy (NCBI): domain Eukaryota; kingdom Metazoa; phylum Chordata; class Chondrichthyes; order Carcharhiniformes; family Scyliorhinidae; genus Scyliorhinus; species Scyliorhinus torazame. The sequence goes on from NC_092722.1 coordinate 199,930,769, forward strand.
GTGTGGCAAGCTTGGCCACTACGCAGCCCTTTGCAGATCTGCTCCACCGCTCAGCAGCCAGCGATCCCAGCTGCGGCGCAGAAGTGTCCGCTCAATACAACAAGGCATGCCAGATTCCGATCCCGACAGCCCAACAGACCCTGATGCTGAGTGCCTCAAGTCCCCATACCGGGTGGGCATCATAACTACACATGCGCTGCCTTCCACCACACCTACGCAACGCCTCTCGATCCTCAGTGTGGAACCCAACGACGAGTGGTCTGCTGTCCTCACAGTGAACAAGGCCCGCATCCGGTTCAAACTGAACACCGGCACATCAGCGAACCTCATCTCGAAATCCGACCTCGGCATTCTTCCACCAAGCATTCTTCCACCGGCCTGCCAGCTCCTTGACTACAATGGCAACGCCATAGCTGCCAGTGGCTTGTGTCAACTGGGGGTATCCAATAAGGCGATCAAGGCGACGTTGCGGTTTGAAATCGTCGGGCTTGACAGAGCATCTCTGCTCAGTGCTCGTGCCTGCAAGCTCCTGAACCTTGTTCAACGCGTCCACACCATGTCATCACCGGCGACAGCCTCGCCCGATGGAAACTTGCAAGCCGACATAGATGACATCATCACGCAGTGCCACAGCGTGTTCGACGGAATGGGCACGCTCCCATACCGATACAAAATCCTGCTCAAGCCAAATGCCACCCCTGTGATTCATGCACCTCGACGGGTGCCGACGTCCCTCAAGGGTCGTCTGAAGAAGCAATTACAGGATCTCCAAAACCAGGGCATCATATCAAAGGTTACAGAGCCCACAGACTGGGTCAGCTCCATGGTCTGCGTCAAGAAGCCGTCAGGGGAGCTTCGCATTTGCATTGACCCTAAGGATCTAAACCGCAACATCATGCGGGAGCATTACCCGATACCAAAACGAGAAGAGTTGACCAGTGAGATGGCTCATGCCAAATTCTTTACTAAGCTCGACGCCTCCAAGGGTTTTGGCCAAATACAACTGGACGTGTCCAGTCGCAAGCTGTGCACGTTCAACACCCCGTTCGGTCGTTACTGCTACAACCACATGCCTTTCGGCATCATATCTGCCTCAGAAGTATTTCATCACATCATGGAACAGATGATGGAGGGTATCGAGGGGGTGCGAGTGTACGTTGACGATGTAATTACCTGGTCCACAACACCCCAGGAACACATCGCTCGCCTCAAGAGGGTATTCCAAAGAATCCATGAACATGGTCGTCAGTTCAACAGGGCCAAGTGCTCATCTGGTCAATCGGAGATCAAATTCCTAGGTGACCACATCTCGCAGCAGGGCGTGCAGCCAGACGCCGACAAGGTCTCGGCGATCAACGTCATGAAGGCCCCGGAGGACAAAAAGGCGGTCCTCCGCTTTCTCAGAATGGTCAACTTCCTCGGGAAACTCATTCCCAATATGGCATCCCACACCACGGCCCTCCGCCATCTCGTCAAAAAGTCGACGGAATTCCAATGGCTTCCCACGCGTGAAGAGGAATGGCCTGAGCTGAAAGCAAAACTCACGACAGCCCCGGTCCGAGCGTTCTTCGACCCAACCAAGGAAACCAAGATATCAACTGATGCAAGCCAGGACGGCATTGGGGCGGTGCTCCTCCAGCGGGATGACTCCGCGTCCTGGGCTCCAGTGGCGTATGCCTCCAGGGCCATGATGCCCACTGAGCAACGGTATGCTCAGATTGAGGAGTGTCTGGGCCTCCTAACAGGGATAGTCAAGTTCCACGACTATGTTTATGGCCTGCCGAAATTCACGGTAGAGACGGACCACAGGCCTCTAGTCCACATAATCCAGAAGGATTTAAACGACATGACACCTCGGTTACAGCGTATTCTTCTAAAGCTACGCCCCTACGACTTCGAACTGGTCTACACGCCAGGTAAAGAGCTGATCGTTCATTACTACACTGCATGAACAAAGTGACTTAATCTGCCACATAGAGGCCCAAGTGCAGTTGTGTGCCTCAAACCTTCCGGCCTCCGACGAACGGGTGGTCCAAATTTGTGGGGAGACAGCCAAGGCTCCTCTGCTGCGGGGCGTGATGCAGCACCTCAGCAATGGCTGGCAGAAGGGACAATGTCCCCAGTTCTATAACGTAAAAGACGACCTGACGGTGGTGGAGGGAATCCTTCTGAAGCTCGACAGAATTGTAATTCCTCAGAGTATGCGTGCTATGGTGCTGGGTCACCTTGGGGTCGAGAAATGCCGACGCAGAGGCGGTCTATTGGCCGGGCATCAGCCAGGACATTGCCGACACAGTCCTCAATTGCCCCACCTGTCAGAAGTTTCAGCCAGCTCAACCCAAGGAAATCGCGTACAGGTGCCTGAGGGCGGCTGGTCAGCCACAGCTGTTGTGCTCAAACAAGTGGTCCCAAGATCATTCCTTGTCCGCATGGCTGATGGCTCCCTGCTACGGCGCAACAGACGGGCACTGCGAAGAGTTCCACGCCCGCTACCTGACCGGCGTGCCCTGCCGCCTATGATGCATGAGATGGTGACCTCTCCGTGGTCCAAAGTCGGTGTAGACCTGTTCCACGCCAAGGGGCATGACCACATGCTCCTGGTCGACTACTTCTCCAGTTACCCAGGAGTAGTGAAACTGTCCGACCTCACGTCGAAGGCGGTAATCAAAGCCTGCAAAGAAACGTTCGCCAGGCATGGGATACCGCTCACGGGAATGAGTGACAATGGTCCTTGCTTTTACAGCCAGGAATGGTCTGACTTCGCACAGTCTTACAACTTCCGCCACGTTACCTCCAGTCCCCACTACCCGCAGTCAAACGGGAAGGCCGAAAAAGGGGTCCACATTGTAAAGCGGCTGCTGTGCAGATTCAGGCTCCGATTGTAACCTGGCGATGCTGGCATACAGGGCGACCCCACTGTCCACTGGATTGTCTCCAGCCCAGATGCTCATGAATCGCACTCTGAGGACCACAGTTCCAGCCATCCATGTTCCCGCATTGACCACCTCACGGTCCTACAGAAAATGCAGCAGTCACGGGCCCAACAGAAAGCCATGTACGATGCCCATGCCATGGATCTGCCCGAGCTGGCCCCAACTGATCATGTTCGTGTACAGTTGCCTGAGGGTGGCTGGTCAGCCACAGCTGTTGTGCTGAAACAAGTGGTCCCAAGATCATTCCTTGTCCGTGTGGCTGATGGCTCCCTGCTACGGCGCAACATACGGACACTGCGAAGAGTTCCACGCCCGCTACCTGACCGGCGTGCCCCGCCGCCTATGATGCCTTCTCCGCACATACCCTACCATGAGGCCACCGATCTACCAGCATTCCTGCCGGTCCACGCGCCCACCGCGATGCCAGCGATCCCGCCTCTCCAAGCGCAGGCAGCTCCTAATCCACCTCTGCGGCGATCAACAAGAATTTGTCGCCCACCACAAAGACTAATCTATAGACTGAGCTTTTGTACATGTTTGTGACTTCACCAATTGGACCTCTGTAAATATCGTTTCGTTTGCCATGTATCTGCAATATCGCAACCTTCCTATGTATATACGTTCGTTTAGATATCTTTCTGTGAGGACTTCCGGGTGCGGCTACGCAGAGCTAGGTCGCATATTCGGTAGCTCCTGCTTGGAACGGACTTTTGGGCTCTTTTACAGGGCCCCCACGGCATTTGTTTGACATTTCCCGGTGTGGGAAGAAGGCTGCAATATTCCCCCGACAGTGTCCCCCAGGAAGGGTATGTCTCTGGGTTGCCAGACACGGCAGAAACAGTAAAAGATTTGGCTGCAACTGCAGGATAAACAGGGCCTCTTCCAGCATGCAGGCGGGGGAAGGGCAAGCTTAAAGCTGCAAGCTGACCTGAGGGCCTGTATCAAAGGTGAATTCTAGCAGCAGAGGGAACAACTGTGAAAAGACCTCATCAAGGCCACTGAAGGGACTTCCGGTTGCGGTGATGCCTAGCTAGCCGCACGTTTCGGCGGCTCCAGCTCCGACGGACCTTCGGGCTCTTTTAAGAGCCCCAACGGGGAATTTTTCGACGACGCAACCCGGTGTGGGGCGTGTGAGAAGGGAGTCCCCCCCAAACGAAGGAGGAAAAAACCGGCGGCGGCGGCTGCAGCGCGAGGAATCGTCGTCCAAAGGGTCAGAAAGAGAGAAGTACAAGATGGCGGCGGAGAAAGCGCAGGCGACATGGGGGCCTGAGCAGGATGAAATTGTGAGACGGTGCGTGGAGCTGCTGAAGAGGGAGGTGCTGACCCCGTTGCTACAGGCAATTGAGGGGCTCAAGGAGACACTAAAGACCCAGGAGACAGAGCTCCGCGTGGTGGAGCAGAAGGTGACAGATATTGAGGACGAGATCCTGGGCCTGGCGGTTAAGACACAGACACATGAGGCACTTCATAAAAAGTGTACTGAAAGGATCGAGGCCCTAGAAAATGGAGCGCGAAGGAAGAACCTTCGGATACTGGGTCTCCCTGAGGGTGTGGAAGGAGTGGACTGTGGAGCGTACGCAAGTAAGATGCTGAGCTCACTGATGGGTGCTGAGGCCCCTGCGGGCCCCATGGAGGTGGAGTGGGCAGGTCGGATCCCGGCGAGAAGACCAAAAGCGGGAGAACCACCCAGGGCGATAATCGTGCGATTTTACCGCCTTAAGGATAGAGAAGAGGTCCTGAGATGGGCTAAAAAGGTGCGGAGTAGCAGATGGGAGGATGCAGTGGTACGGGTATACCAGGATTGGAGTGCGAAGGTGGCGAGAAGGAGGGCGAGCTTCAACCGAGCCAAAGAGGTGTTGCATAAAAGAAAGGTGATGTTCGGGATGCTGCAGCCGGCAAGACTATGGGTCACATATCAGGAGAGACACCATTATTTCGAGACGGCGGAGGAAGCATGGACCTTCATCAAAGAAGAGAAATTGGATCGGAACTGAGGGACTGATGCTGCAGGAAATGTTATTGTTAATGTTATGGTTGAAGTTAATTGAGAAGTAAATTGGGAAGGGGGGAGACATTGGGGAAATGTGGGCGCCGGTGAGGGGGGAAAGACGGGACATAGTTGGAGAATGGGGAAGGGGAGGGGGAGGGGAAAGGGAGCTGCGCCATAAGAGGCGGGTCAGGTAAAGGGATGTTCCCGCGCCAGAAAGAATAAGGCGGGAAGACAGGCGCAAGGCGGATGGGAGTTCCCCACACGGGGGGGTCGAGGAGGAGTAGCCGGGGTCAGTTGAAGTCAGCTGACTTACGGAAGTAATATGGGGGGAGCAATCATGCTAGAAAGAGATCTAGCGGGGGGGGGGGTGGGGGACACAACTGGGTTGCTGCTGCGGAAATCCAAAAGGAAATGGCTAAAGAGTGGGTGGGCGGGGATGGTGTGCGACGCTGGGGGAGCGAGCGGGAGCGCGGAGGCGGGATATGGGACTGGCCTAGAGAAGGTAATGGCTAGTCGACACGGGAGGGGGGCAGGTAGCCCCCTAGTGAGGCTGATCACGTGGAACGTGAGAGGCCTGAACGGACCGATAAAAAGGGCCCGAGTGCTCGCGCATTTGAAAGGACTAAGGGCAGACGTGGTTATGCTCCAAGACACTCACCTAAAGGTGGCGGACCAAGTTAGGTTAAGGAAAGGATGGGTGGGACAGGTGTTCCACTCAGGACTGGACGCAAAGAATAGAGGGGTGGCCATTTTGGTGGGGAAACGGGTAGCATTTGAAGCAAAGAACATCGTAGCAGATAGCGGAGGTAGATATGTAATGGTGAGTGGCAGGCTGGAGGGAATGGAGGTCGTGTTGGTTAATGTGTATGCCCCAAACTGGGACGATGCGGGATTTATGAGACGGATGCTGGGGCGTATACCGGACCTAGAGGTAGGAAACTTGATTTTAGGAGGGGACTTTAATACGGTGCTGGACCCGGGGCTAGATAGATCCAGCTCAAGGACCGGAAGAAGGCCGGCAGCGGCCAAGGTACTTAAGGGGTTTATGGACCAAATGGGGGGAGTGGATCCATGGCGATTTCTTAGACCTAGGGCTAGGGAGTTTTCCTTCTTCTCCCATGTCCATAAAGTGTACTCCCGGATAGATTTTTTTGTTTTGGGAAGGTCGTTGATCTCTAGGGTGGAAGAAGCTGAATACTCAGCCATAGCAGTTTCGGATCATGCCCCACATTGGGTGGACCTGGAATTAGGAGAGGAAAGGGAGCAGAGAACACTCTGGCGATTAGATGTGGGACTGATGGCGGATGAGGGAGTGTGTGCAAGAGTGCGGGGGTGTATTGAGAGATACCTGGAGGTCAATGACGACGGCGAGGTCCCTGTGGGAGTGGTATGGGAAGCACTAAAAGCGGTGGTCAGAGGAGAGCTGATCTCCATTGGGGCCCACAAAAGGAAAACAGAGGCCAAGGAAAGGGAAAGATTACTGGGGGAGATTTTAAGGGTGGATAGGGAATTTGCAGAGACCCCGGAGGAGGAATTGTACAGGGAGAGGAGACGACTCCAGACGGAATTTGACCTTCTGACCACCAGAAAGGCGGAGGTACTGTGGAGGAAGGCACAGGGGAGGAGGTATGAATATGGGGAAAAGGCTAGTCGCCTGTTGGCTCATCAATTGCGAAAGAGGGCAGCAGCGAGGGGGATAGGAGGAATTAGAGACGAAAGGGGAGACACGGTGCGAAGGGCAGGAAAGATAAATGAGGTGTTCAAGACCTTCTATGAGGAACTGTATAGGTCTCAACCCCCAGAGGGAGAGGAGGGGATGCGGCAGTTCCTGGACCAATTGAGGTTCCCGAAAGTGGAGGAGCGGGGGGTGGTAGGCTTGGGGGCACCGATTGGGGTGGACGAGGTTATTAAGGGACTGGGAAGCATGCAAGCAGGGAAGGCCCCGGGACCAGACGGGTTCCCGGTGGAATATTACAGAAAATATGTGGACTTGTTGGCCCCGTTGATGGTGAGGACGTTCAATGAGGCCAGGAAAGGGGGGACTCTACCCCCGACGATGTCGGAGGCGACGATATCGTTAATTTTGAAGAGGGATAAAGATCCGTTGCAGTGCGAGTCCTATAGACCCATTTCATTATTGAACGTGGACGCCAAATTGTTGGCAAAGGTACTGGCATCGAGGATAGAGGACTGTGTCCCGGGGGTGGTGCATGAAGACCAGACAGGGTTCGTAAAAGGGAGACAACTGAATGTTAATGTGCGACAACTATTAGGGGTGATAATGATGCCCCCAGTGGAGGGGGAGGCAGAGATAGTGGCGGCAATGGACGCAGAGAAGGCATTTGATAGGGTGGAGTGGGAGTATTTATGGGAAGTGTTAAGGAGGTTTGGGTTTGGGAACGGGTTTATTAGCTGGGTTAGACTTCTTTATGGGGCTCCAACGGCAAGCGTAGTTACAGGTCAACATAGATCGGAGTATTTCCGACTATATAGGGGAACAAGACAGGGATGCCCGCTGTCTCCATTGTTGTTCGCGTTGGCAATTGAACCTCTGGCCATGGCGTTGAGAGGCTCCAGGAAATGGAGAGGGGTGATTAGAGGGGGAGAAGAACACCGAGTCTCGTTATACGCGGATGACCTATTGTTATACGTGTCGGACCCAGCGGAGGGGATGATCGAGGTTATGCGAATTTTGAGGGGGTTCGGGGATTTCTCGGGGTATAGGCTAAACATGGGGAAGAGTGAATTATTTGTGATACATCCAGGGGACCAGAGTAGAGAGATAGAAGGCTTGCCTCTAAGGAAAGTGGAAAGAAACTTCCGATACCTGGGGATTCAGATCGCTAGGAGCTGGGGAACCTTGCACAGACTTAATCTGAGACGGTTGGTAGAACAAATGAAGGAGGACTTCAAGAGGTGGGACATGCAGCCTCTATCGCTGGCGGGCAGGGTGCAAGCAATTAAGATGATGGTCCTCCCGAGGTTCTTATTTGTATTTCAATGTCTCCCTATACTAATCACTAAGACCTTTTTTAATAAAATAGATAGGAGCATCACGAGCTTCGTGTGGGCAGGGAAAGTTCCGAGAGTAAGGAGGGGGTTCCTTCAGCGTAGTAGGGACAGAGGAGGATTGGCACTACCGAACTTGGGCGATTACTATTGGGCCGCCAATGTGGCAATGATACGTAAATGGATGATGGAGGGTGAGGGAGCGGCGTGGAAAAGACTGGAGAGAAAGTCCTGTAAAGGGACGAGTTTAGAGGCGCTGGTGACGGCGCCGCTACCGATCTCACCTAAAAAGTTTACCACGAACCCGGTGGTGGCGGCAACATTGAATATCTGGGGACAGTGGAGGCGACAGAGAGGGGTGCGGGGAGCCCTGGTGGGGTCCCCAATCAGGAACAACCATAGGTTCGCCCCAGGAAGAATGGATGGAGGATTTCAGAGCTGGTGCCAGTTGGGAATTAGGAGGGTGGGAGATTTATTTATAGATGGGACTTTTGCGAGCTTGGGAGCATTGGAGGAAAAGTATAAGTTGCCCCGGGGAAATTTCTTGAGATATATGCAGGTGAGGGCATTTACTAGACAACAGGTGAGGGAATTTCCGTTGCTCCCGACACAGGGGATACAGGACAGGGTGCTTTCAGGGGTGTGGGTCGGAGAGGGCAAGGTGTCAGAGATTTACCGAGAGCTGAGGGAAGAGGGGGAGGAGTCGGTGGGCGAACTAAAAGGAAAGTGGGAAGAAGAATTAGGGGAGGAGATAGAGGAAGGTCTGTGGGCTGATGCCCTAAGCAGGGTAAATTCCTCTTCCTCGTGTGCCAGGCTTAGCCTGATTCAATTTAAGGTGCTACATAGAGCACACATAACGGGAGCAAGATCGAGCAGGTTCTTTGGAGTGGAGGACAAATGTGGGAGGTGTGGCGGGAGCCCGGCAAACCACGCACATATGTTTTGGGCGTGCCCGGCACTGGAAGGGTATTGGAAGGGAGTGACGGGAGTGATTTCGCGGGTGGTGAAGGCCCGGGTCAAACCAGGCTGGGGGTTAGCTCTATTTGGAGTTGTGGATGAGACGGGAGTGCAGGAGGCGAAAGAGGCCGACGTTGTGGCCTTTGCATCCCTAGTAGCCCGGCGCAGGATCCTACTCATGTGGAAGGAGGTGAAACCCCCCGGACTGGAGGCCTGGGTAAATGATATGGCGGGGTTCATTAAACTGGAGCAGATAAAGTTTGCCCTGAGAGGATCGGCCCAAGGGTTCACCAGGCGGTGGCAGCCATTTCTCGACTACCTAGGGGAACGTTAGAGGGAAGACAGATGACCAGCAGCAGCAACCCAGGGGGGAGGGGAGAGGGGGGGGGGGGGGTTAGTTTAGTTTAGGTCAAAGATAAAGAGGTTTTGTTACTTGTGTATTGTTAAAAATTTCTGTATTGTTATTGTTGCGTTTGCTTTGTAAGAGGGGAAAAATTGTTGTTTGGGGAAAAAAATTTCAATAAAACATATTTAAAAAAAAGATATCTTTCTGTATATAGTCAGGCATATATATATATATAAGCATCCACACCTTAATATTTATTTTTTTAAATAAATAAAAAGGGGGGAGATGTCATAATTTCCACGCATGTATATAATGAAGTGCAGACAGGCAGTGACTGACACACAGGATGACCGGTAAGCACACAGCACAGTGCAGCCAATCACCAGACAGGACACCACCACTATAAAGCCAGAGGGCACTCTCTCGGGACCCAGCCACTGAGACAGTCAGAGTCCACGAGCTAGTACAGTGCAAACACCACTGGTCAGGCTAGTACAAGGTCTCCAGTCAGTTCAGTATAGTGTCGACCCACAGTTAAATATGTATGTTAGTTCAATCATTCAATAAAACCGTGTTGGATCTTCTACAGTGTTAGAGGTCTGTTTCTCGTATCGCTGCATCAAGTGCACACCGAACCGACCTGCTAACACATCACGGTCCTCCGCCATGCTGTCTCCCGCTGCAGCTTCAGCCCAAGCCTTCTCTGTCTTTCTGTTTCTGCCTTTACGAGCACTTCTAGTCCTTCTATCCATGCACCGATGTGGGAATTCAGTACACAATTGCAGGTCTTCAGTTTTACAGTTCAAGTCCGGCAGAAAATCGGGGAAAAAGGTCCAAAAGTCCGACCCGAGCGGGACCCACCAAATGTGCGAATTACTCCTTCATAGCCGCCACCGGAAGTCCCCCTCTCCAAATTTATGGCTATTCAGATAATAGTCTGCCTGACCGTTTTTGCTACCGAAGTGGAAACCTCACATTTATCCAAATTATCCTGCATCTGCTATTCATTTGCCCACTCATTCAATTTGAGAAACATATCAGCTACGATTTAATGGTGGAGCAGACTTGATGGGCCAAATGGCTTAATTCTACCCTATGTCTTGCGGTTCAAATCACACTGAATGATCTCTGCATCCTCCTCACAGCTCATCCTTGTACCCAACTTGGTGTCAGCTGCAAATTTGGAGATATTACATTTTGTTCCCTCATCTAAATCATTCATATATATTGTGAATAGCTGGGGTCCCAGCACCGGTCCCTGCGGTACCCCACTGGTTACTGCCTGCCAATTTGAAAAAGGCCCGTTAATTCTACTCTTTGTTTCCTGTCTGCCAACCATTTTTTTATTCATCTCAATCCACTACCACCAACCCCATGTGCTTTAATTATACACACTAATCTCACATGCGCGAATTTGTCAAAAGCCTTATGAATGTCCAAATAAACCACATCCACTGGCTCCCCCGCGACAACTCTACTCATTACATCCTCAAAGAATACCAGTCCATTACAACAGCGGGTTGCATTGGTTTACGGATTCCCGATATGTGTGCACTTTTTGAGGCCTTGCGGAATCTGCAGACCATGCATATATAGATTGTTTTAGACTGCACCGCTTTTCAGTTATTTAAAAACCTTTTGTTGCAGCTTCGATTGCACTCAGCTCCATGCTCCTGGTCTATTGGCACCTGGTGTGGAGGGGTGTGGGGAAGGAGGTGGACCTCCGAGTGTATCTACTTGTGATCCTGCCGAAACTCGCCATAAAAAAGGTTCAGTCAGCAGGGAAGTGGGGGGTCGTCCGACCCTACTGTCTACCCGCGGCACAATAGAAGAGTGGTTAGCTCGGTTGCTTCACAGTGCCAGGGTCCCGGTTTCGATTCTTGGCTTCGGTCACTGTCTGTGTGGAGTCTGCACGTCCTCCCCGTGTTTGCGTGGGTTTCCTCCGGGTGCTCCGGTTTCCTCCCACAGTCCAAAGATGTGCAGGTTAGGTGGATTGGCCATGATAAATTGCCCTTAGTGTCCAAAAAGGTTATATGGGGTTACTGGGTTACGGGGATAGGGTGGAGATGTGGGCTTCAGTAGGGTACTCTTTCCAAGGGCGGGTGCAGACTCGATTGGTCGAATGGCCTCCTTCTGCACTGTAAATTCTATGATTCTATGAAACATGTTGAAAAAAAATCGTGGGGAAGATGATGGGAAGGAACCAGTGTTGGCAGTCCCTAATTTTTCCAAACCGTTTAAAATGGCCATGATCGCCAGCGAGCTGGGGGTGGGGCAATGTGGCTACAGGATGACGAGTCAGGAATAGAGAGATCGGTGGGATACCTTTTGAAGAAGCTACGTCTGTGCAAAAGAAAGTCCTTCACCATTGAGAAGGAAACCTTAACATTACTACTAACCCTTCAGCGTTTTGAGGTTTATGTCCATCAGGATAATAAGCAAACCTAGTCCGTATTAACCTTATTTTGCTTACGTTTGTTGAAATATTTAATACTCGGAACCCAAGGTTGTTCCGTTGGAATTAATTTTTGCAACCTTCCAATGTAAAAATGGTGCATATTCCTGGAAAGGACTATATTACAGTGGATGTATTGTCACGGGTGTAAATGTTGATAAGTGACAGATTTAAGAATTGGGCGAACTTAGGCAGTGGGAAAAGAAGTGGATGTGTGTTTTGTGTTTTTTTGTCACATCCCTTGTGATGATACCTTGTGATGAGGGAACAAAATGTGATATCTGCAAGTTTGCAGATGTCACCAAGTTGGGTGGGAGGGTGCGCTGTGAGGAGGATGCAGAGATCCTTCAGTGTGATTTAGACAAGTTGAGTGAGTGGGCAAATGAATGGCAGATGCAATATAATTTGGATAAAATGCGAGATTATCCACTTTGGTAGCAAAAACGAGAAGGCAAGTCTGAATGGCCTTAAATTAGGAGAGGGGAACATGCAACGAGACCTGGGTGTCCTCGTACACCAGTCACTGAAGGTAAGCATGCAGGTGCAACAGGCAGTAAAGAAGGCAAATGGTATGTTAGCTCATAGTGAGAGGATTCGAGTACAGGAGCCTGGATGCCTTGCTGCAATTATATAGGGCCTTGGTGAGGCCACACCTGGAATATTGTGTGCAGTTTTGGTCTCCATATCTGAGGAAGGGTGTTCTAGCTATAGAGGGAGTGAAGCGAAGGTTTACCAGACTGATTCCTGGGATGGCGGAACTGACATATGCGGAGAGATTGAATCAGTTAGGATTGTATTTGCTGGAGTTCAGAAGAATGAGGGGGGATCTCATAGCAACCTATAAAACTCTAACAGGACTGGCCAGGTTAGAAGCAGGAAGGGATCATTGATGAAGCAGTTGAAGGTGGTTGAGCCCAGGACACTCCCCTGAGGAAGCCCCGCAGTGATGTCCTGGAGTTGAGATAATTTACCTCCAACAATCACAACCATCCGTCATGTTATAATAAAGGTATAATACCTTGGGATTATTTACTGTACAAGACGCAAGGAGGCAGTCACTTGGGGACGTATGAACACACTGTGGGTTTATTTATTAAGACTGGGCACATGCCAACATTTAAACAAGGTAAAAGGTTTGGCAGCATCTAAGCTGTGTACTTCTTAAGGATACCCAAATAAACTAAATCAACAAATTGAGGAGCAGCTCTTTAAAAGGGGTACCACATCAAAGTAAACAGAATCTCAAAGGAAACTAAAAAACAGGCCTTGATCGTGCCAACGGACACCATGTGCTCCCCTTCTACAGACGCCCGGCAGCAAACAAGGGTGTGGGCTTCATTTGGCTAGGCCAGTACTTATTGTCCAATCCTAATTGCTCTTGAGAAGGTGATGGTGAGCTGCTGCCTTGAACCGTTGCAGTCCATGTGGTGGAGGTACACCCACAGTGCTGTTAGGGAGGGAGTTCCAGGACTTTGACCCAGCAACAATGAATGACGATACATTTCCAAGTCAGGATGGTGAATGGCTTGGAGGGCAACCTCCAGGTGGTGGTGTTCCCAACTATCTGCTGTCCTCATCTTTCTAGTTGGTAGCGGTCGTGGGTTTGAAAGATGCTGCCGAAGGAGCCTTCGTGAGTTCCTCCAGTACATCTTGTAGATGGCACACACTGCAGGAACATACATACATGATGAGCTACAAGGTTGGCACATCTCTCTTGAGTACAGACCATTCCATCTGTCTCAGTCTCCAGCACATGACAACTGATGGCTCTGATTACATCATAATGTACACCATTCATTACCATAACTATTCATCATTGTCATCGTCAGAGAGGTCTCCAGCTCAGAAAAGACCTTTCAACCCATCAGGTCTGCGCTAGTCAAAAACAACAGGGCAGTAGAGAAAAATATTGGGAGCAAGACGAGCATTGTGAAAAAAACAAACTTAAAGGCTCTGTGCCTTAATGCACGGAGCATTTGCAATAAAGTGGATGAACTAATCGCGCAGATAGATATAAATGGGTCTGATATAATTGGGATTACGGCGACATGGCTGCAGGGTGAACAGGGATGGGAACTGAATGCCCCAGGGTTCTCAGTATTTAGGAAGGACAGGCATAAAGGAAAAGGTGGTGGCGTGGCACTGCTGGTTAAAGAGGAAATTAACACAATAGTGAGAAAGGATATTAGCTCTGACAATGTGGAATCTGGATGGGTCGAGTTGAGAAATACCAAGGGACAAAAAAACATTAGTGGGTGTCATATATAGACCCCAAACTGCACTGGTGCGGTTGGGAATGGCATTAAACAGGAAATTAGTGATGAATGTAATAAGGGAATATCGGTGATCATGGGTGATTTTAATCTTCACATAGATTGGGCAAATAAAATTAGCCACAATGCCATAGAGGAGGAATTCCTGGAGTGTATACGGGATGGTTTTCTTGACCAATATGTGGAGGAACCAACTAGAGAGCAGGCCATCTTAGACTGAGTACTGTGTAATGAGAAGGGAATTATTGCCAATCTGGCTGTAGGAGACCCACCCCTTGGTGATGAGCGACCATAACATTTCTTTTTTTTTCTTAAATTTAGAGTACCCAATTGATTTTTTCCAATTAAGGGGCAATTTAGCGTGGCCAATTCACCTACCATCACATCTTTGGGTTGTGGGGGCGAAACCCACGCAAACACGGGGAGAATGTGCAAACTCCACATGGACAGTGACCCAGAGCCGGGATTGAACCTGGGACCTCGGCGCCGTGAGGCAGCAGGGCTAACCACTGCGCAACCGTGCTGCCCTCAAGCGACCATAACATGATAGAATTTTTTATCAAGATGGAGAGTGAAGTAGTTGATTCGGAGACTAGGGCGCTGAATCTTAATAAAGGGAACTATGAGGATATGAGACGTGAGTTGGCCTTGATAGATTGGGGAGAGTTACCTAAAGGGATGACAGTGGATAGACAATGGCAAACATTCAAGGAACGCATGGAGGAACTACAGCAACTGTTCATTCCTGTCTGGCACAAAAGCAAAGGGGGTAAGAGGGCCAATCCATGGCTTACAAAGGAAATTAGAAATAGTATCCGATCCAAGGAAGAAGCATACAGGTTGGCCAAGAAAAATAATAGGTCTGAGGATTGGGGACAGTTTAGAATTTAGCAAAGAAGGACGAAGGGATTGATTAAGAAGGGGAAAGTACAGTATGAATGTTTTGTGAGGGCAATGAAGAATCCAGCACGAGTTTTAAGGATACAAAGTAATAACATTTATTTACTATAACATATATACATAACAGTAGCAGTAACTTCCCTTGCTGCACACTCCTTCCTGCTGGTTCCTGAACTGGCCAGCTTATTTATACTAGGAGTTTACTAGTGGTTTCTCCGCCTCCCTCATTGGGGAAGCTCATACTCCCACAGGATTGTGGGATAGTCATTAGTCCCCAGCCAATCGTAAGTAGGCAGGTTATAACATCCCTCCCCCCCAAAGTCCAAGGAATCCACCGAAGACCCTGGCAAAGGAGGGCGTCGGACTCGTTTGGCCGCAGGCCGGACACCATTTGCACGCGGCGCTGGATCAGGCGGCGTGTAACGGGACGGAGACCGGCGCTTCCGTGATGAACGGTGCGGTAGTACATCCACGGCCCGTGGACCTGAGGATTCCCCCTCTGATGCATCCTGTGTCTCCATCTCGGAGTCAGAGTCTGCTGCCTCCGTCATGTCAGCGTCCCAATCTCCATTCGGTCCCGTAACGACCTGCGCAGGCTTCGAGTGAGGCACCAGTGGAAGATTGTGAGGACTACCTTCCCTTGTCTCTGGTCTCTGCGGCTGTAGAAATGAGCTCCGGGGGCGGGGAATCGTTTGAGGGGATGGTCTTCTGGACCGAACGTGGTCTACATGTTTTCGCTGGAGACGACCCTGGGCTTGCACTTGGTAAGATATAGGGCCCGTTTGGCGAAGGATTACACCAGGAACCCATTGGGCACCACCAGCAAAATTCCGAACGAACACTGGGTCACCGGGCGCAAACTGCCGAATTGGCCGATGCCGAGAAAATCCCTGTCCCTGCCGTTCTTGTGTGCGGCGTACTTTTGCGCCAATGTCCGGGAAAACCATACTAAGGCGGGTGCGAAGTCTCCGGCCCATTAGGAGTTCTGCGGGAGCTACCCCAGTCACTGCATGGGGGGTGGTCCTGTACGTAAACAAAAAGCGAGCCAGTCTCGTGTCCATTGATCCGGAAGACTGCTTCTTTAGGCCTCTTTTGAATGTCTGCACTGCACTGCCAACCCATTTGAAGCCGGGTGGTAAGGGGCAGTGCGGATATGGCGGATGCCGTTCATCTTCGTGAACCTCGCAAACTCCTCACTCGTGAATGGAGTGCCGTTATCCGTGACCAGCACCTCGGGGAGGCCATGCGTACTAAACGATAAACGCATCTTTTCAATTGTTGCGCAGGACGTTGTCCCCTGCATCTTATGCACCTCTAGCCATTTGGACTGGGTGTCAATCAGTAGAAGGAACATGGATCCTTGAAAAGGGCCTGCGAAATCTGCATGCAAGCGTGCCCAAGGCCGCCCTGGCCATTCCCAGTGATGTAGGGGCGCGGCCGGCAGAAGCTTCTGATGCTCCTGGCAAATGGAGCAGTTTTGGGCCACCTTCTCAATGTCGGTGTCGAGGCCTGGCCACCAGACATAACTCCGGGCCAACATTTTCATTTTGGTCACGCCTGGATGCCCATTGTGCAAGTCTGATAGTATCAGCTCCTGGCCTTTTCCCGGGGCAATCACACGCGTCCCCCACAAGAGGATGCCGTCTTCCACGCTGAATTCTGACAGCTTGGAGGAAAATGCCCGCAACTCGCCTGGGAGCTGTCTATGCTGCCCACCATACAGGACTATGTGCCGAACCTTTGACAGGACTGGCTCCGGCTGGGTCCACTCACGGATCTGTGATGCCGTGACAGGCAAGGTGTCCATAAAATTTAGGGTTGCAACCACCTCACCGGTCGTGGGGGTTGACATGGGGCCGGTCGATAAAGGCAATCGGCTCAGTGCGTCGGCATTTGCTATCTGGGTACCTGGTTTGTGCTCCAGAGAATACTCGTATGCAGCAAGCAACAAAGCCCAGCGCTGGATCCGTGCAGAAGCACGGATTGTCATTCATCTCAAGAGGCTTGGAATATAAAAGCAGGGATGTACTTCTGAAGCTTTATAAAGCATTAGTTAGGCCCCATTTAGAATACTGTGAGCAATTTTGGGCCCCACACCTCAGGAAGGACATACTGGCACTGGAGCGCGTCCAGCGGAGATTCACACGGATGATCCCAGGAATGGTAGGCCTAACATACGATGAACGTCTGAGGATCCTGGGATTATATTCATTGGAGTTTAGGAGGTTGAGGGGAGATCTAATAGAAACTTACAAGATAATGAATGGCTTCGATAGGGTGGACGTAGGGAAGTTGTTTCCATTAGTAGGGGAGACTAGGACCCGGGGGCACAGCCTTAGAATAAAAGGGAGTCACTTTAGAACAGAGATGAGGAGAAATTTCTTCAGCCAGAGAGTGGTGGGTATGTGGAATTCATTGCCACAGAGGGCGGTGGAGGCCGGGACGTTGAGTGTCTTTAAGACAGAAGTTGATAAATTCTTGATGTCTCGAGGAATTAAGGGCTATGGAGAGAGAGCGGGTAAATGGAGTTGAAATCAGCCATGATTGAATGGTGAGTGGACTCGGTGGGCCGAATGGCCTTACTTCCACTCCTATGTCTTATGGTCTTATGGTAAGCAATGGGCGGTATTGGCTTATCCTCTCTGAAAAGTCCCAGCAGGGGCTTATGATCAGTCACGATAGTGAAATGGCGGCCGTACACGTACTGGTGGAAGCGTTTCACCGCAAAAACCACTGCCAGGCCCTCCTTCTCGATTTGCGCGTACTTTTTCTCCGCTGCAGTCAATGTGCGGGAGGCGAAAGCTATCGGTCGTTCGGCCCCGTTCTCCATCTTGTGGGACAGAACGGCCCCAATACCATACGGGGATGCATGACATGTGATGAGCAAAGGCTTTCCAGGATCATAGTGGGTTAGTAACCCAGACAACGACAATTGTTGCTTTACCCGCCGGAAAGCGGTTTCTTGCGGCTGACCCCAAACCCAGGTGTGATTTTTCTTTAGCAGAAGATGCAAAGGGGCCAGCGTAGTTGCCAGATTGGGGAGGAACTTCCCGTAATAGTTTACGAGATCGAGAAAAGAACGAAGATGCGAAGTGTCAGTCGGGGCGGGGGCATGTTGAATTGCACGCACCTTCTCTGCGACGGGGTGCAGACCTTCGCGGTCCACCCGATAACCTAGGTAGACTACTTCCTTTGCCTGGAATACGCACTTTGTGCGTTGTAAACGGACTCCAGCCTCCGAAAGGCGTCTGAGGACAGCCTCCAGATTTTCCAAATGTTCCTGCTCCGACGTCCCTGTAATCAAAACGTCATCTAGGTAGACAGCCACACGTGGTAAACCTTTCAAAATGCCCTCCATAACACGTTGAAAAATAGCGCAGGCAGAGGATACTCCAAAGGGCAACCGTGTATATTCATACAGGCCCCGGTGTGTATTAATCGTTACATATGGTCGGGAGGCAGGGTCCAGCTCCAACTGCAGGTAGGCGTGACTCATATCTAATTTTGTGAACGAGAGTCCGCCTGCAAGTTTCGCGTAGAGATCCTCTATGCGAGGCATTGGATATCGGTCGAGTCGGGAAACCGTATTCACTGTAAGTTTATAGTCGCCACACAAGTGAACTGTGGCATCTGGTTTCATTACAGGTACAATTGGTGCTGCCCAGTCAGCAAAACGGACGGGCCTGATAATACCCAAACTCTCCAAACGAGTGAGCTCCCCTTCTACCTTCTCGAGCAAGGCGTAAGGCACTGGGCACGCCCAGAAATAGCACGGCGTGGCCCCTGGTTCAACTTGGATACGGGCTACGGCCCCTTTTATTTTCCCCAAACCAGGCTGGAATACATCTGGGTATCGTCCTAGCACCTCAGTCAACCCTTCAGAAACTGTTTGGAGGATGTGCTGCCATTGCAACCGCAAATGGCGCAACCAGTCCCGACCCAACAGGCTGGGCCCATGGCCGCGCACCACGATAAGTGGGAAACACCCCTCCTGGCGTCCATAGACAACAGGGGTCATTGTAGTTCCAGCAATGTCCAGTGGTTCCCCCGTGTAGGTGGCCAACCTGGCCTGTGAGTCGGTTAATGTAAGGGTCTGTATACCCTGCTTGATGCGGTCGAATGTCCTCTGGGCGATCACGGAGACCGCTGCGCCAGTATCCAACTCCATCTCAAGCGGGTGGCCATTGACCCGTACTGTCACCTTAATGGGGGCCACACGGGGAGCTGCCACACAATGCAGCTGCAGGCAGTCGTCCTCCGTCTCCACGTCCTCAGGAGTAGTTGCCGCAGGTTCATCCACATGGAAGGTACGGCCTCTGGGCTGGTCCCAGTTACGGCCCCTGGGCTGGTCCCAGTTTCGGTCGGAACGACGGTGCCTCTGGCGCCCCCAGGACCGCCGTCCGCGACGGGGTCGGCGCCTACAAGTCTGACACGGACATGGCTCCTCATCCATTGGCTCTGGAGAAGGCTCCCTTCGGGGAGGAATGTCCGACGGCCACTGGCGTCGGTCTGGACGTTGCCTCGCCCAAGGTACCGCAGGAGTGCGGGGGGACATTTTCGGATGGAAGGGGTTGCGCCCCAAGGCATGCACTTCCATTCCCTGTATCTCCTGTACTCCTCGCTCTGCGTTCTCTCGGGACAATACTATTTGAATGGCCTGTTGAAAAGTCAATGTTGGCTCCGCTAACAACTTTCTCTGGGTGGCCGCATTGTTAATACCGCAAACCAAACGGTCGCGTAACATTTCTGACAAGGTCTCACCATAGTCACAGTACTCCGCAATCCTGCGTAGCCTGGATAGAAAATCGGCGAGGGATTCTCCAGGGGTCCTCTCAGCGGTATTAAACCAGTAACGCTGGACTATCGTGGACGTGGTTGGGTTAAAATGTTGCCCCACTATATTCACAAGTTCATCAAACGTTTTGGTGTCCGGCGCAGCTGGGTACGTAAGGCTCCTAATCACCCCAAACGTATGTGGGCCGCAGGCGGTGAGCAATATGACCACCTGGCACTCGTTTTCGGTGATATTGTTTGCCCGGAAATAGTAACGCATCCGTTGTGTGTACTGGTTCCAGCTTTCCAGCGCAGCATCAAAAACACCCAAACGTCCGTACAGAGGCATGGTATAATAGAAAACAACTTCCAACCTGTATCCAACAAAAATCCAGGGAGGTGGCTTCAGCATGTAGACAGCTATTCACTTTAACCTTCGTCGCCAGTTTTGTGAGGGCCACGAAGAATCCAGCACGAGTTTTAAGGATACAAAGTAATAACATTTATTTACTATAACATATATACATAACAGTAGCAGTAACTTCCCTTGCTACCTTCTCCTTCCTCCTGGTTCCTGAACTGGCCAGCTTATTTATACTAGGAGTTTACTAGTGGTTTCTCGGCCCCCCTCATTGGGGAAGCTCATACTCCCACAGGATTGTGGGATTGTCATTAGTCCCCAGCCAATGGTAAGTAGGCAGGTTATAACAGAATGGAAGCTTGCAGGGAACATAAAGACTGACACTAAGAGTTTCTACAGATATGTGAAGAGAAAGGTAAAGAGAAATGTAGGCCCACTGAAGATAGAAACAGGGGAATGCATAATAAGGGACAAAGAAATGGCTGAGCAATTAAATACATACTTTGGTTCTGTCCTCACAAATGAGGACACAAATCAGATCCCAGAAATGTTGGAGAATGAAAGGTTTAGTGAGAGGGAAGAACTGAGGGAGATCAACATCAGTAGAGAAATGGTGCTGGGAAAACTGATTGAAGGTGGATAAATCCCCAGGGTCTGAGAATCTGCATCCCAGAGTGCTTAAGGAGATGGCTCTGGAAATAGTGGATGCATTCGTGGTCATCTTCCGGAATTCTATAGACTCTGGAATTGTCCCTGCAGATTGGAGGGTAGCTCACATCACTCTGATATTCAAAAAGGGAGGTAGAGAGAAAGCAGGGAATTATAGACCAGTAAGCCGAACATCGGTAGTGGGGAAAATGCTTGAATCCATTATCAAGGACTTTATAGCAGAACATTTAGAAAGCAGTGGCAGGATCAGTCAGAGTCAGCATGGATTTATGAAGGGACAATCATGCTTGACAAATCTGTTGGAATTCTTTGAAGAGGTAACCAGCACAGTCGACAAGGGGGAGCCAGTCGATGTGGTATATTTGGACTTTCAGAACGGGTTTGACAAAGTCCTGCATAAGAGATTATTGTGCAAAATTAAAGCGCATGGGATTGGGTGAAATGTATTGAGGTGGATAGAAAACTGGTTGGCAGAAAGGAAACAAAGAGTAGGGTGATGTGTTGGGTACTCTGGATCCGTGGAGACTGAGTTTCATAGAGACTTATAAAATCTCATAGAGACTTATAAAATTCTAACAGGATGTGGCGCAGAAAGACTCCGTGAGACGAATAGAGTGAAGTCGATGAGGCTTTATTAAGCGTGTCTGTTCCCCAGCAGCCCGATAGTAAACTGGCCTGCGGGGGAAGGCACCGGCTTCTTATACTTCGCCTTCAGGGCGGAGTATGAGGTCAACGGCCAACCAGGACCCGGGATCTGTCAGCCAATGACATTAGGGCTTCCAGTCCCACATGACCCCCAATACATACTACCACATTCACCCCTTGTCAAAAATGAACCCGGCGGGGTGATGCTTCGTATGGTGGTAAGGGTTTACAGGGCTGGTCCTGGGAGGATAGAACAGTTACATGGTAGTACAGTATTGGACAGTATCGTCCTGTTACAACTATTTACAGAGGATATAGGAAAAACAAAATGTTCATTGGACAGTCCATCTTTGTTTTACATCGACGCCACGAGTCGGTCGGGCGGTCTGGTCGTCCGTGTCGATCGCCTCGGCCCCGGCGGTGGTGGTGGTGCTTGTACAAGCGTTGTCGCCTCCGGGAGCCGCACGGTTTCAGCTGTCGGTGCAAAGGGGAGGGGGACTGATCCTCCTGGGAAGGGGGCGGTCGCGGGGTGCGGCGGTGGCAGGAAGGGGGGGCGATTGGGTTGATGGTGTCGGGGGGGTGTGCGTGGTGCCGGCGGGCGCCAGATCCCGCAGGGAGACCGTGTCCTGTCGGCCGTCGGGGTACTCCACGTAGGCGTACTGGGGATTTGCGTGGAGGAGGTGAACCCTTTCGACCAACGGGTCCGCCTTATGTGCCCGCACGTGCTTTCGGAGCAGGATGGGTCCTGGGGCCGCCAGCCAGGTCGGCAGCGACGTTCCAGAGGAGGACCTCCTAGGGAAGACAAGGAGACGCTCGTGCGGCGTTTGATTAGTGCTTGTACATAATAACGACCGGATGGAATGGAGAGCGTCCGGGAGGACCTCCTGCCACCGTGAAACTGGGAGATCCCTGGACCGTAGGGCCAGTAGGACGGCCTTCCAGACCGTGCCGTTCTCCCTTTCTACTTGCCCGTTCCCCCGGGGGTTGTAGCTGGTCGTCCTGCTTGAGGCTATGCCCTTGCTGAGCAGGAACTGGCGCAGCTCGTCACTCATGAAAGAGGACCCCCTGTCGCTGTGGACGTATGCGGGGTAACCGAACAGCGTGAAGATGCTGTTCAGGGCTTTAATGACTGTGGCCGCGGTCATGTCGGAGCAGGGAATGGCAAAAGGGAAGCGGGAGTATTCGTCCACTACATTAAGGAAATACGTGTTGCGGTCGGTGGAGGGGAGGGGCCCTTTGAAATCGAGACTGAGGCGTTCAAAGGGGCGGGAAGCCTTAATCAGGTGCGCTCCATCTGGCCTGAAAAAATGCGGTTTGCATTCTGCGCAGATGTGGCAGTCTCTTGTGACTGTACGGACCTCCTCTAAGGAGTATGGGAGATTGCGGGACTTGATGAAGTGGTAAAACCGAGTGACCCCCGGGTGGCAGAGGTCCTCGTGGAGGGCTTGGAGGCGGTCAATTTGTGCGTTGGCACATGTCCCGCGGGATAGGGCATCGGACGGCTCGTTCAGCTTTCTGGGCCGGTACAAGATCTCATAGTTGAAGGTGGAGAGTTCGATCCTCCACCGCAAGATCTTGTCGTTCTTGATCTTGCCCCGCTGTGCATTATCGAACATGAAGGCTACCGACCGTTGGTCAGTGAGGAGAGTGAATCTCCTGCCGGCCAGGTAATGCCTCCAATGTCGCACAGCTTCCACTATGGCTTGGGCTTCCTTTTCCACTGAGGAGTGGCGGATTTCTGAGGCGTGGAGGGTTCGGGAGAAGAAGGCCACGGGTCTGCCCGCTTGGTTAAGGGTAGCCGCTAGAGCTACGTCAGAGGCGTCGCTCTCGACCTGGAAGGGGAGGGACTCGTCGATGGCGCGCATCGTGGCCTTTGCGATGTCCGCTTTGATGCGGCTGAAAGCCTGGCAAGCCTCTGTCGACAGCGGGAAAGTCGTGGTCTGTATTAGGGGGGCGGGCCTTGTCTGCGTACTGGGGGACCCACTGGGCGTAGTATGAAAAGAACCCCAGGCAGCGTTTCAGGGCTTTTGGGCAGTGCGGGAGGGGAAATTCCATGAGTGCGCGCATACGTTCGGGGTCGGGGCCTATTATCCCATTGCGCACTATGTAGCCCAGAATGGCTAGCCGATCGGTGCTAAAAACGCACTTGTCCTCGTTGTACGTGCGGTTCAAGGCTTTGGCAGTCTGGAGGAATTTTTGGAGGTTAGCGTCGTGGTCCTGCTGATCGTGGCCGCAGATGGTTACATTGTCGAGGTACGGGAACGTGGCCCGTAACCCATGTTGATCAACCATTCGGTCCATTTGCCGTTGGAAGACCGCGACGCCGTTTGTGACGCCAAAAGGGACCCGTAGGAAATGGTATAACCGCCCGTCTGCCTCGAAGGCTGTGTACTTGCGGTCACTTGGGCGGATGGGGAGCTGTTGGTAGGCGGACTTGAGGTCCACAGCGGAGAAGACTTTATACTGGGCAATCCGATTGACCATGTCGGATATGCGGGGGAGAGGGTACGCGTCTAGTTGTGTGTACCTGTTGATGGTCTGGCTATAGTCAATGACCATCCTTTGTTTCTCCCCTGTCTTCACTACTACCACCTGCGCTCTCCAGGGACTATTGCTGGCCTGGATTATGCCCTCCTTTAGTAGCCGCTGGACTTCGGAGCGAATGAAGGTCCGGTCCTGGGCGCTGTACCGTCTGCTCCTAGTGGCGACGGGTTTGCAATCCGGGGTGATGTTCGCAAACAAGGACGGGGGTTGCACCTTGAGGGTGGCGAGGCCGCAGATAGTGAGTGGGGGTATGGGGCCGCCGAATTTAAACGTAAGGCTCTGTAGGTTACATTGAAAATCTAAGCCCAGCAAGGTGGGGGCACAGAGTTGGGGAAGGACGTTAAGTTTGTAGTTTTTGAATTCCCTCCCCTGTACCGTTGGGTAACTATGCAGAATCCCTGGATCTGTACGGAGTGGGATCCTGCAGCTAGGCAAATCTTTTGTGCGCTGGGGAAGGTAGTTAAGGAACAGCGTCTTACCGTGTCGGGATGTATAAAACTTTCCGTGCTCCCGGAGTCGACTAGGCATGGCGTCTCGTGGCCGTTAATTAGGACCGTTGTCGTCGTCGTCTGGAGAGTCCGGGGCCGAGCCTGATCGAGTGTAACCGAAGCGAGCCGTGGTTGTAGTAGTGGGGTGGGGTCCGTTGTTGCCGTCCAAGATGGCGTCGGGGATGGACAAAATGGCCACCCCCATACATCGCCCGTGGCTGAGGGGTCACAAGATGGCGTCGGGGGTGGACAAAATGGCCGCCCCCATGCGTCGTACAGGTCGGGGGCGGTCCAAGATGGCGGGGCCCCTCCTCCCCTCGTGGTGGTCGGGACCCAAAATGGCGGCGTCTGCGGGTCGCACATGGTGTGCTGGGGGGTCTGGGGGGCGCTAGGACCGCGCGGAGTTCCTGCATTGCGAGCGCCCGGGCCGCGGGCGCTAGGACCGCGCGGAGTTCCTTGTCTGCGAGCGCCAGGGCCGCGGGCGCTAGGACCGCGCGGAGCTCCCTCGCCGGGGACAGCGGTGGTCGGGGCCCAGGCCGGCGGGTCAGTACTGCGAGCGCTGGGACCGTGAGGAGCTCCCTCGCCGGGGACGGCGGTGATCGGGGTCCAGGTAAGTTGCGCCGGCGGGTCAGGCGTGGGGCGCGGGACGGGGGTGAGGGCCCAGGTCGGCGGCGCCGGCGGGTCAGTCGTGGGGCCGCGAACGCTGGCACCGTGCGGAGCTCCCTCGCCGGGGACAGCGGTGGTCGGGGTCAAGGTAGGTGGCGCCGGCGGGTCAGGCGTGGGGCGCGGGACGGGGGTGAGGGTGGCGTTCGGGATGCGAAAAACCCCCTCCTCTCCGTGGAGAGTGTTGGCCGGCACCCAAATCGGGAGCGCCGGCGGCGGGTCGTACATGGACTGCGGGGAGGGGGGTTGGGGAGCGTAGCCGGCGTGCAGGGCTCCCAGTTCTCCCGGGGCCTGCGGGTCGCACATGGCGTGCTGGGGGGGTTGGGAGGCATAGACTGCCTGTAGGGCTCCCTGTTCTCCCGGGACGGCGGCGACCACGCGGGATCGGCACACCACCGCATAGTGGCCCTTTTTTCCGCAGCTTTTGCAGATGGCTGCGCGGGCCGGACAGCGTTGTCGGGGGTGCTTCGCCTGGCCGCAGAAATAACAGCGGGCGCCCCCGGTGCGACTCGGCGTTTGGACTGCGCAAGCCTGTGAGGTGTCCGGGGGGGGGGGGGGTAGGGGGTTTGCCGCGGCGGGTACGTACGGGGCCCAATGGCCTGCCGCGCGGTCGGGGCCGTAGGCGCGGGTATTACGCGCGGCTACGTCCAGCGAGGCTGCCAGGGCCCATGCCTCTGAGAGTCCTAGCGACTCTTTTTCTAGAAGTCTTTGGCGGATTTGGGAGGATTGCATACCTGCAACAAAAGCATCGCGCATTAACATGTCCGTATGTTCGTTTGCATTCACCGACGGGCAGCTGCAGGCTCTTCCCAAAATCAGCAGCGCGGCGTAGAACTCGTCCATCGATTCTCCGGGAGCTTGCCGTCTTGTCGCGAGCTGGTAGTGAGCGTAGATTTGGTTAACTGGGCGAACGTAGAGACTTCTCAGTGCTGTGAACGCCGTCTGGAAATCGCGGGTGTCTTCAATGAGGGTGAAAATCTCCGTGCTCACCCTCGAGTGCAGGACCTGCAGTTTTTGTTCGTCTGAGACTCGGCCTGTGGTCGATGTGATGTAGGCCTCAAAGCAAGTCTGCCAGTGTTTGAAGGCTGCTGCCGCATTCACTGCGTGGGGGCTGATCCTCAGGCATTCTGGAATGATCCTGAGCTCCATAGTCCTTTTTAGGCACGCTTAATAAATTGTGGCGCACAAAGACTCCGTGAGACGAATAGAGTGAAGTCGATGAGGCTTTATTAAGCGTGTCTGTTTCCCAGCAGCCCGATAGTAAACTGGCCTGCGGGGGAAGGCACCGGCTTCTTATACTTCGCCTTCAGGGCGGAGTATGAGGTCAACGGCCAACCAGGACCCGGGATCTGTCAGCCAATGACATTAGGGCTTCCAGTCCCACATGACCCCCAATACATACTACCACACAGGACTAGGCAGGGAAGATGTTACCAATGATAGGTGTGTCCAGAACCAGGGGTCACAGCCTGAGGATTCAGGGTAAATCATTTCGGACAGAGATAAGGAGACATTCTTCACACAAAGAGTGGTGAGCCTGTGGAATTCATTACCACAGGAAGTAGTTGATGCTAAAACTGAATATATTCAAGAGGCGGCTGGATATAGCACTTGGGGAGAATGGGATCAAAGGCTATGGGGAGAAAGCAGGATTAGGCTATTGAGTTGGATGATCAGCCATGATCGTGATGAATGGCGGAGCAGGCTTGAAGGGCCAAAAGGTCTCCTCTTGCTCCTATCTTCTATATATCTATGTAACCACCCAAATGGTACAATCCCATTTTCCAGCACTTGGCCCTGAGCCTTGTCTGTCCTGGCATTGCAAGTGCACATCTAAATACTTCTTAAATGTTATGAGGGTTTCTGCTTCCACCACCCTTTCAGGCAGCGAGTTCCAGACTCCCACCACCCTCTGGGTGAAAAGGTTTCCCCTCACATCCCCTCCAAACTGGGCAGCACGGTAGCACAAGTGGCTTGCATTGTGGCTTCACAGCGCCAGGGTCCCAGGTTCGATTCCCCGCTGGGACACTTTCTGTGCGGAGTCTGCATGTTCTCCCCGTGTCTGTGTGAGTTTCCTCCGGGTGCTCCGGTTTCCTTGCACAGTCCAAAGACGTGCAGGTTAGGTGGATTGGCCATGATAAATTGCCCTTCATGTCCAAAAAGGTTTGGAAGGGTTATTGGGTTACGGGGATAGGGTGGAAGTGAGGGCTTAAGTGTGTCGGTGCAGACTCGATGGGCCAAATGGCCTCCTTATGCACTGTATGTTCTATGTTTTATAAACCTCCTGCCTCTTACCTGAAATCAATGCCCCTTGGTCATTGACCCCTCCACCAAGTACCCATTGTACTACACCTTCCTCCAATTATATCATCAATTATTAAAGCGGCTGATAAATTATTTTTTAAACTATTCACATTGCATTTGACCCAAGCACCTCCTCCCCTCAAAGGCCACCGTTCAGCGGTTACGGCTTTGTGGTGCCTTGACAACACTCCCTGACTGTGACCACTGAACTGGGGCACAGATCTTGAATCAGGCCATTGGATGGGTCAGCATTCTACAAGCTGATCAATGTATCCTTGTGAGCTTCATCCCACATTGTGTGCTAATCAAACACAGGTTCACTTAAGCACCAAGATATTGTGGGTGGGATTCTCCGGTCTCCGACGGCAAAATCACATTCGGCGATCGGCCTGAGAATACACGTTGGCTCCGAAATTGGACGTTACCTGAGGCCTTCCCCCTGAAGGCAGAGAGTTGGGATAAAAGGTTCTTTTTCGGAATGGCAACCGGTGACGAGTGGTGCCCCGCAGGGTTCAGTGTTGGGGCCACAGCTGTTCTCTTTATATATTAACGATCTAGGTGACGGGACTGGGGGCATTCTGGCTAAGTTTGCCGATGATACAAAGATAGGTGGAGGGGCAGGTAGTATGGAGGAGGTGGGGAGGCTGCAGAAAGGTTTAGACAGTTTAGGAGAGTGGTCCAAGAAATGGCTGATGAAATTCAACGTGGGCAAGTGCAAGGTCTTGCACTTTGGAAAAAAGAATAGAAGCATGGACTATTTTCTAAACGGTGACAAAATTCATAATGCTGAAGTGCAAAGGGACTTGGGAGTCCTAGTCCAGGATTCTCTAAAGGTAAGCTTGCAGGTTGAGTCCGTAATTAAGAAAGCAAATGCAATGTTGTCATTCATCTCAAGAGGCTTGGAATATAAAAGCAGGGATGTACTTCTGAAGCTTTATAAAGCACTAGTTAGGCCCCATTTAGAATACTGTGAGCAATTTTGGGCCCCACACCTCAGGAAGGACATACTGGCACTGGAGCGGGTCCAGCGGAGATTCACACGGATGATCCCAGGAATGGTAGGCCAAACATACGATGAACGTCTGAGGATCCTGGGATTATATTCATTGGAGTTTAGGAGGTTGAGGGGAGATCTAATAGAAACTTACAAGATAATGAATGGCTTAGATAGGGTGGACGTAGGGAAGTTGTTTCCATTAGCAGGGGAGACTAGGACCTGGGGGCACAGCCTTAGAATACAAGGGAGTCACTTTAGGAACAGAGATGAGGAGAAAATTCTTCAGCCAGAGAGTGGTGGGTCTGTGGAATTCATTGCCACAGAGGGTGGTGGAGGCTGGGACGGTGAGTGTCTTTAAGACAGAAGTTGATAAATTCTTGATTTCTCGAGCAATTAAGGGCTATGGAGAGAGAGCGGGTAAATGGAGTTGAAATCAGCCATGATTGAATGGTGGAGTGGACTCGATGGGCCGAATGGCCTTACTTCCGCTCCTATGCCTTATGGTCTTATGATTCTCCGCCCCCAATGGGCTGAGTTTCCGACGGCATCGGACGCGTGTGATATTTATTTTTGGAAACTCACCGTGGCGGCTGGGGACTGAGTCCTGTGTCGCCACAGTCGGGGGGGAGCCGATCCGCGGGCAGGGGGTGTTTTGGCCGGGGCTGGGGGCATTGGTGGGGGGGGGGGTGGTCCAGGGTGGTGAGCCTGGCCAAAGAGGGCCACTATTTGGCAGGCCAGGTCCGTGCGCGGCCGGTGTCATGTTGCACGGCGCGGCAGGCCGCCAGCGTGCGCATGCACAGACCCGGCAATTCTCCGGCCGTATCGGCAGCTAGAGCCGGGTGCTCTACGCTGCGTGCCTGCTCGCCCTCCACCAGACAGGGGATTGGTGGCCGTTTCTCCAGTCGTAACCCGCCACCGTTCCCACGCTGGCATCAGCACTTAGTCTCAGAATCAGAGAACCCAGCCCCAGGGCTTTCCTATTTCATCGAAAAGTGTCAGATTATGTTTGGACAAAGTAGGAGCGTGATTGCTTCGTTCATTGAAGGACACAGCTATCAGATTTACAATCCCGATTCTAGACCTCTCCTCTGGCGTTGATGGGACTAGCATCGTGACTCAGTGTCCTGAGTTGTACCAGTCCTTCTCGTGTAGACCAATCTCCATGTTCCCTGGTTTTTTTTAAAATTTAGAGTACCCAATAATTTTTTTTCCAATTAAGGTTCAATTTCGCGTGGCCAATCCACCTACCCTACACATCTTTGGGTTGTGAGGATGAGACCCACGCAGACGCAGGGAGAATGTGCAAACTTCACACAGACAGTGACCCAGGGCTGGGATCGAACCCGGGTCCTCAGCGCCGCGAGGCAGCAGTGCTAACCACGGCGCCACTATGCCGCCCTCCTCGTTGGCTTTTTGCAGCAGTGGATGTGGCACCTCCTGGAGGTAAATGGACATTCCTACAAAGGATCTGGAAGCCGTGGAGTATGACATTCATGTTTGAGCTTACTGAGCGCTTGGAGAAGCTGTGGGAATTTATTTTGGGGTTTGGCCATGTTTGGTTGTGAGATTTTATCCTTGTTGAAACCTGCCTAGGTACAAACATTTCTGCTGAGTAACAAATACTTTGTGCAAGATAGGAACGGTTCCCGGGCTCTGCCACCCCCTTGTGGCAGTGAACGGACATTTTACCTGTAGATTCATTCCACCCAGACTGAGAAGTTTGATGCAGGTTTTAAATTCTAACTTCCAAAGTGACGGACCAAAATCTTGTCCATGGTCCTTCACTTCTCCAAGGAAATCAGACATGGCATGTGTTTGTCAATGCCATTATTTGGAGTGATCTGTGAGACTTTCTTGGAACATGGACATGGAACATGGAACAGTACAGCACACTTCGGCCGGCAATGTTGTGCCGATCATTTATCCTAATCTAAGATAAACCTAACCTACAGCCCTTCAATTTACTGCTGTCCATGTGCCTGTCCAAGAGTCGCTTAAATGTCCCTAATGACTCTGACTCCACCACCTCTGCTGGCAGTGCATTCCACACACCCACCACCCTCTGTGTAAAGAACTGACCTCTGACATCTCCCCTGTACCTTCCTCCAATCACTTTAAAATGATGTCCCCTCGTGGCAGCCATTTCTACCCTGGGGAAAAGTCTCTGGCTATCCACTCAATCCATGCCTCTCATGACCTGGTACACCTCTATCAAGTCACCTCTCTTACTTCTTCGCTCCAGTGAGAAAAGCCCTAGCTCCCTCAACCTTTCTTCATAAGACATGCCCTCCAGTCCAGGCAGCATCCTGGTAAATCCCCTCTGCAGCCTCTCTAAAGCATCCACATCCTTCTTATAATCAGGTGACCAGAACTGGACACAATATTCCAAGTGTGGTCCAACCAGAGTTTTATAAAGCTGCAGCAAAACCTGGTGGCTCTGACATCAATCCCCCTGTTAATGAAAGCCACCATCCCACATGCCTTCTTAACAACTCTACCAACCTGGGTGGCAACTTTGAGGGATCTATGTAAGTGGACCTCAAGATCACTCTGTTCCTCCACACTTCCAAGAATCCTGCCTTTAACCCTGTATTCAGCATATAAATTCGACCTTCCAAAATGAATCACTTCACATTTATCAAGGTTGAACTCCACCTGCCACTTCTCAGCCCAGCTCTGCATCCTGTCAATGTCCTGATGTAACATGCAACAACCCTCAACACTATCTACAACTCCACCAACCGCCATGCCATCGGCAAACTTACTTACCCACCCTTCCACTTCCTCACCCAAGTCATTTATAAAAACCACAAAGAACAGAGGTCCCAGAACAGGTCCTTGCTTGACACCACTGGTCACCGACTTCTAGGCGGAATATTTTCCATCCACTACCACTCGCTGTCTTCTTTCTTCCAGCCAACTCTGTATCCAGACAGTCAAATTTCCCTGAATCCCATGCCCCCTAACTTTCTGATTGAGCCTACCATGGGGAACCTTATCAAATGCCTTACTGAAATCCATATATAGCACATCCACTGCCCGACCTTCATCAATGTGTCCTCAAAGAATTCAATGAGGCTTGTGAGGTATGACCTGCCCCTCACAAACCTATGCTGACTATCTTTAATCAAACTATATTTTTCCACATAATCATAAGTCCAATCTCTCAGAATCCTTTCCAGTATTTTGCTCACCAAAGACGTAAGACTGTCTGGTCTGTAATTCCCAGGGATTTCCCTAATCCCTTTCTTGAACAGGGGAACAACATTTGCCTCCCTCCAATCATCCAGTACTACTCCATTGGAGAGTGAGGATGCAAAGATCATCGCCAACAGCGCAGCAATCTCCTCCCTCGCTTGCCGTAGTAACCTTGGGTATATCCCATCAGGCCCAGGGGACTTATCTATCCTGATGCTTTTCAAAATTTCCAGCACATCCTCCTTCTTGATATCAACTTGTTTGAGCCTATTAACCTGGTCCATGCTGTTCTCACGAGAGACTCAGCAGTTTTGTTGACTGCTCTCTGACTTCAAGTTTCAGCCAGTACTGTATGCAGTCGTTTTGAAAATAAAGCTTTGTTATTCTGTCTTAACAAGTGTGTTGAATCTGTCTACATTTTGGCGCAAGCGAGCAGTTACCAATATCCTGAGTGAATTCCGTGGGGGACTGAAGAAGTGATCGAGCCAGACCCGGAGGAAAGAGACGGACGCCGGCACAAGGTAAGATGAACCTTGGTCTCTCTCTCTCTCGGATTGTTGGTTCGACCCCTCATCCCTGACGGAAGTAACTAAACAGGTGACGGTGCTCGAATCTAAATTGTACTGTTAGTAGAGTACTTAGGGTCAGGGACCCAAATTGTGGTTAGCCTTAGGTCAGGGACCTCTTGTTATACAGGCTTAAGTTTGGGTCAGGGACCCTGCAATTTTATTTGGTACCAGGGATTTTTTTTGATCATTGTTTGTTGCCAGGGGCACATTTTATTGACATTATGGGACAGAGTTTAGACAAAACCGGATGCAATTCCCCTCTATTTGCTATGTGCTCCGAAAACCCTTCTCAAGAACGTAATTTCCGGAGATTATCTGCAGCGCTGAACAATAAATTGGGTAACGATATTTGGCCTCTAGGGGGCACTTGGAACTACGATAATTGCATTTCTGCTGAGAAAATCATTTGGCAGAGAAATGCCGGCTTCAAATGGAAATTTTAAATTTCAGAGTGGAAAAAACAGTCCACTAAACGCCACGAACAATCACTATTAATGAGTTGGAGAGATAACGCCCGTAGAAAAGGGATTGATGATTGTGTGGATGGTAAAGCAAAAAATTGGGAAACTTTAAAATTGGAATGTGAACTTTGGGATAGAAAGCATAAACAACAAGGCGAAAATGAAAAATCTCCAACCAATAGGCAGGGAGGGCTAGCCCATCAGATGAAATTAAAGGAGGATCCTCGCAGTTGCTCTGGCATGCCGATGTTCCCCTATTCAGGTGATACGGAAGATGAGGAGGATTTGACCCTTGGACCCCACCCTCATCCTGCACTCCCCGATCCTACAATTCCACCGTCCCAAGTCCAGGCTCCCCCTTATGGTCCCACTGCCAATGAAACTCCTGCTGATGCATCCCCCGTAGCAACACGCACTCGGTCACATACGCAAGCCGTGAATATGGAACAACCCTTCACTTCTGTTAATCAGGCTTTTCTTGATTTATCACTCCAACCTAAGGAGGTGGAAACTTTCCCGCCACCACCTCCCCCTGCAAATTATCCCATTAGGGGTGTTATTAACCGCGTAGCATCCAGTATTAAAACTAATAACATGGACTGGTCTGACAATTCTAAACCTCAAATGAAATGTGCTGTGTCTTATTATTGGAGCAATGGCCGCAACCGTGAGACCTGTTACAAAGGCACTTCGCCCAAAATTAAATCCGAATTCATCCAACGTCCCTCTCAGAGAAGAGCTCCTAAAGGTCAGAACTCTCAGACAGATTCACGTTACTATCGCCCAGATTGCACGGACCCTCCTGAATTTGGTTACCGCCTACAGGCTCCTTACCCCTTCACTCCACACATGGAGGATTTCGACAGCGCTCCTCCGCGTCGTCCTCCTGCCAAATATAATGTCACTTGCTTCAACTGTCAACGTACAGGCCACTACGCTAGGGATTGTCCAGCACCCCGACAACAAGGTAGATTTCAACCCTGTCGGCAGACACCCTTCACTACCTCTAACTCCTGCTGACTAGCTAAATCGAACTTTCCGGTCCTCTCAACAGACCACTCTGACGAGCCTACCGCTACGATTTACATAGAGGGCGTGCCTATCCCCTTCCTGATTGACACCGGCGCGACTCATTCTACGCTAGACTGGACATTAATTCAGAAACATTGCTTTCCCCTTTCTGATAAGCATGTGGAACTTGCTGGTTTCATGGGGGAAGGTGCTGTTTATCTGCTTACGAAGCCGCTCTCTGTTCAATTTGAGGGCCGGGAATGTTGCATCCCTTTCACAGTTACCCGCGTCCTCAGTGTCAACCTGGCCGGACGTGATTTGCTGTGTCCCTTGCAGGTGGAAATTGTTTGCCTTGATAACGGCATTACTATATCAGCTATCCCGCAGGCCCAGCTTCGAAATTTTCCCCTTTTCACTGCTCCACAGTGGTGGTCGGTTGATTTTGATCCCTCACACTTTTCACCTCCCTTAGATATTCTCGATCCACATGTCACTCTTTGCTACGATCATACAGGATGCTCGCCTGATTTGGAGAGCATTTACCAAGACGCCCTCGGTTCTCTACAATCCATTTCCTTTGTTGGCCTCGCTAAGGGAAAAGAAGGATCTGCCTTTCTTGTCGATTTACCCCATGGCCTCTGGCGACAGTCGGGACTTGTGTCACCCCACGTGACCCTTTCTGTGAACGAAGGCTACAGTGCCAAGTCCTTGGGATTTCTGGCAGCTGCACTACGAGGACAAGCTGATCCTTTCTTTAATGGAAGTCAAATCCTACCCGCAGGCACTTTAGAATATTTTCAACGCCCATTTGTCCTCATTGGCATAATGGACCACCATCGTTCAGTCCAATCAACGACTTCTGAATACCCGCAGATTTATGGGTGGCCTCCAAACACAAAGTTGGTCTCACTAATGTCCCTCCCGTTGTTTTTAAAGTTAAACCTGACATGCCCTTGCCCTCGATTTCACAGTACCCTTTGCGCCCCGAGGCTGAAGAAGGAGTCTCGGTCGTGATTCAATCATTCCTTCAACAGGGAATTGTGGAACCATGCCAATCGCCCTGTAACACCCCGATTCTTCCAGTTCCTAAGATAGGAAGACCATCCGAATGGCGTTTGGTCCAAGACCTCCGACGTATTAATCAGATAGTGGAACCCTTACATCCTATTGTCCCACAGGCAGCTTCTAATCTGACCCTTCACCAGCCAGTACAAGTGCATATCTCGCCTCTATTGTGGCTCTCCTAACGTCTCAGCAAACCCAGCAGCTGACTCAAGCCCGCTTATTTGATTGGATCTTTAAGGCCTTCCTTCTACTACTCCTAATTCTATTAGGGATAGGATTGCTTGGTTGCTTGTGTAAATGCATTTTCAATCAAGTCATGGATATACCTATTTAACTAGTTGTCATGGTATGACAAAAGGAGGGAATGTGATATGGTACGAATTAAGTAATGGTATGATGGGAAAACTGGTCAATGGGAAGACTGGTCAAAATGTTTGATACAATGTAAGAAAGGCTGAAACTACTCATTCCAGCTCCCCAGGCCCATGTAAAGAATGCTCACAGTTCACCAGACCCCTGTAAGAAATGCTGCCCTAACCATTTCAGACTGTAAGATTGATAAGGCCAACTCTGCATAACTTGAAGTCTGAAAAGATCAGCGAAGGTCAAGCCATTCCAAAACACCGGACCCCGGCAACTCCTGATAAAACTAACTCGTCATAACTCAGGGCCGTAGGAATTAAAACAAGATAAGTTCAGGCCTCCAAGGACAAGATAATGGTGTGAGTGATGTGACCAAAAATGGTCTGTTCTATGCTTCCGTTTGTATTTCTGATCAAATTCCTGATTATACTTTTGTCACACAAGCTTGATAATGATAATGTATAAATATTGAACTAATTCTTTGCGAAAGCACGGAACTTGCGAAAGTCGCAGCAGTTTTGTTGACTGCTCTCTGACTTCAAGTTTCAGCCAGTACTGCATGCAGTCGTTTTGAAAATAAAGCTTTGTTATTCTGCCTTAACGAGTGTGTTGAATCTTTCTACTACAGAAGTGGGAAAATATTGACTTTAACACACAAGTTCCCTCCACTATCCCTGATCGGCCCTACTCTCACTTTGATCATCTTATTTCTCACGTAAGTGTAGAACGCCTTGGGGTTTTCCCTAATCCTTCCCACCAGGGCTTTTTCATGTCCCCTTCTAGTTCTCCTAAGTCCATTTTTGAATTCCCTCCTGGATACCTTGTAAAACTCCAGAGCCGTGACAGATCCTTGCTTCCTCAACCTTACGTAAGCTTCCTTCTTCCTCTTGACTAGAAGCTCCACTTCTCGTGTCATCCAAGGCTCGTTCACCTTACCATTCCTTCCTCGACAAAACTATCAAGCACTCGCAGCAAGTGCTCCTTAAACAGCCCCCACATTACTGTTGTGCATTTCCCCAAGAACAATTGTTTCCAATTTATTCTCCTCAGCTCCTGTCTAATAGCAGTATATTTCCCCTCCCCCAATTAAATACCTTCCCACACTGTCTGTTCTACGTTTATTCGAGTTTTTAAATTTACAGAACTGATTAAAGTGGCCTGTTGTCCACATTGGATACACCTGCTGGACAATTTTATGCTGTTTCTTTGTCCCACAATGTAAGCACTTTAAGGTGGTTGCTGTCATACAACCTCACTTTGAGATTGGGGCACCCTTTCAAGTAACGCTTCTTTTCCTCATTGCGAAAAAAAATTCCAAGTGCAGGATTTACCAGTGAAATCCTCCCCAGTCTCCCAAAAAATTATGGTGTGTGTGAATAGAGGTCTCGATCTCACCATAAAATCCAAAGTGAATCATCCTGCCAAACTTGCCAACCTTGCCAAAAATGACACTTTGGGCGGGATTTACCGACCGCCCCATCGCATGTTTTCCGGCGGTGGAGGCGGACCGCCAGCGGGATTAACCAACTCCGCCATTGTCAATGGGATTTCTTGGTGATAGCACCCCTCATCACCGGGAATTCTGTGCGCCGGCATGGAACCGGAATTTTACGCCGGCGTGAACAGCTAGTAAATCCCGCCCTTAGCAATTCTTTGGATGAATTGCGCCCATTTGCCTCGAATTACTTATTCCCCAGAAATTATGACAAAACTCATTAGGCTTATCTTTATAAACATAGGCATGGCCTGAAATAACAATGATCTCCCTTCCACGACATCTCAATTGCACCTTCTGCACCCATAGTGTTTGTCTTTGATTTTAAGTAAAATATTACTACAGAAAATATATACACACCCTAATGCGCCACATACATATAATACACTTTATATACCAATTTCTTACATTCATTACAGAGTAAGAAAAACCTCAAGTAAAAATACAAAAACATTTTTATTGCCTTGGATTGCATAAGGATGTAGTTGAATTTTCCTGGACATGTCACACATGCCAAGTGACAGAAAAAGCTCAAGCAGTGATAAAACCATTGCCCTTAATACCCATTCCGGCATTTGAGGAACCTTTTACTCGAGTCCTAATTGATTGCTTGGGACCCCTTCGTAAGACAAAAAGTGGGAATCGATATTTGTTAACCATAATGAGTGTGTCTACTAGATTTCCGGAGGCCATACCATTACAGAATATTACATTTAAGAGGGTTGTAGAGGAGTTAACTAATTTTTTAAAAGAAAATTTCAAGAGAAATCCAGTCAGATCAGGGATCTAATTTTATGTTAAAGTTATTCAGGGAAATTATGGAGAGCTTAGGAGTAAAGCAATTTAAATCAACTGTGTATCATCCAGAATCACAGGGAGGGTTGGAAAGATGGCATCAAACTTTAAAGACCATGTTGGGAGTCTATAGTTAGGATTATCCAGAGGATTGGGATAAAGGAATTCTATTAGTACAATTTGAAATAGGGGATGTGCCTAATGAATCAACTAAATTCAGTACATTCAAATTGATTTTTGGTCATGAGGTAAGATTGATTAAGGAAAAATTGGTGAGTCAGCGTTCCGAGATTATCTTGGTGAAATATGGCTGGTGACTGGCTGGAAAGCATTAAAAATTGTCACAGCATGTGATGAATAAAGAGGCAAGAACGAATTCAAAAACTCAGAGTTTTGTTAGTGGGGAGAAAGTATTAGTATTATTACCATTGGTAGGTGGACCATAAAATCATGAGAACATAAGAACTAGGAGCAGGTGTAGGCCATCTGGCCCTTCGAGCCTGCTCCGCCATTCAATGAGATCATGGCTGAAATTGAAAGGAAATTGAATGAGGTGAATTATTTGATTAGAACGCCAGATAGAAGGAAGACTCACTGAATGTATCGAAAGGTATTTTGATTAGGGAAGAAAAGAATGAGGTGTTCATACTTATAGCTCAGTAAGAAGAGATAAATCGAGATGATTCTTGAAGAGGTAGATTTAGGTACAAACCTATATAATAGTTTTAAATAAAACCTAAGGGCTCACATGAGCTCCTGCTTGCAGAGACTGGGAAGGTTCTGGAGACAGATAACCTCAGGTCATTGCTATGGCAACAGACAAAACTCCCAAGGACTTGTAGTCTAGGGAAGGATGCCTGTGCACATAAAGTTAATTGGTCCCAAGCAGCTGCCACTCACGTGATCATCAGAAAACGGAGGACAATGGGAGGGAGTATGGAAGCTATAGCTCAGGTGTATACTTAATCTACTAACTGCCTGAGAGCTTGTGGATAAGAAGACCCCAATGGGCCTGGCACATTATAATATTGTGTACGTGCCTTGGTTATGATTGGTAACTATACTCATGTGTAATGCATTACTTAATCCTAATTCTTAATTGTGAATTAATTTATATAATTTTTGAACAAATGTATTATTTAGATTGGTGTATGTTAATTACTTCAGACAACACACAACGTTTAATTGACCTAAATTTTCTGTGCTTGGGATCTGGTAAGTCATCTGGTGATAACGCAGCTCCCTTGTTATAGCTTGCAGTAGAAGTTTAAAAAAAATATTAGAATGTCCAATTCATTTTTTCCAATTAAGGGGCAATTTAGCGTGGCCAATCCACCTACCCTGCACATCTTTGGGTTGTGGGGGCGAAACCCACGCAAACACGGGGAGAATGTGCAAACTCCACACGGACCCAGAGCCGGGACCGAACCTGGGACCTCGGCGCTGTGAGACAGCAATGCTAACCACTGCGCCCCGTGCTCCCCTCAATAGAAGTTTAAACTGAACTTCAACTCTAAGTGTCATCTGGTCAGTTGGAGAGTGAAGTATGCTATAGTTGAATAACTACAACAATTCTGAATTTAATATTCCTCAAATTAGATTGGACAATGACAAAGTAATAAGAAATTTGGAGGAAAATTAGAGTGACCTGAAAGAGTTACTACAGTCACAAAGAGCTATATGTGGGAACAAACTAGCAAGTACAAACGTGATTATACATAATGTAGATGTAGAAAATTCTATTCCAATTACCAACACCCATATTGACTCAATCCATTAAAGTTGGCACAGATATAAAAGGAGATTGAAAACATGCTTAAGAATGATATTATTGAAGTGAGTTGCGGCGATTGGAGTACACCAATTGTGATGGTACTGAAACTAGATGTAACACAGTGATTGTGTGTGGACTATATAAAAGTCAATGCAGTTACGAAGTCAGATTCGTATCCTATTCCTCGTTTGGAAGACTGCATTGAACAGATGGGACAAGCAAAGTTAATTACCACAATTTACTTATAAAAGGGTATTGGCAAGCACCTTTTTCAGAAAGGGCGAAGGAAGTTTCTCTTTTTGAAACACCAAATCGTCTGTATCAGTTTAAAGTTATGGGGTGGGATTCTCCATTGGCTGACGCCGAAACTGCGAAATGTGATTGGGCAAAGAGTAGTTTCTGACGCTAAAATCGCAGTGGGCGCCGATTTGACGGCAAATCACGATTCTCCGTCACCTCGACATTGGAGTCAATACGGTCTGGAACGCACGTACAGTAAATATCATTTGCATGTCATTAGTGGGCCCGACCCGGTATTCTCCAGGGATTCCCCGATGCTCCACCTCCAAAGGGCCGAGTTCTCGACGACGTTGTTAATTTGTGCTCTTAAAAATTGTGAAATCGGCGTCATGGCTGCTGAGGGAGAAAAAGTGTCCAGCATAGAACATAGAACAGAGAGCATTACAGCGCAGTACAGGCCCTTCGGCCCGCGATGTTGCGCCCACCTGTGAAACCACTTTAAAGCCCATCTACACTATTTCCTTATCGTCCATATGTCTATCCAATGACCATTTGAATGCCCTTAGTGTTGGCGAGTCCACTACTGTTGCAGGCAGGGCATTCCACGCCCTTACTACTCTCTGAGTAAAGAACCTACCTCTGACATCTGTTTTATATCTATCCCCCTTCAATTTAAAGGTATGTCCCCTCGTGCTAGCCATCACCATCCGAGGAAAAAGGCTCTCACTGTTCACCCTATCCAATCCTCTGATCATCTTGTATGCCTCAATTAAGTCACCTCTTAACCTTCTATTCTCTAACGAAAACAGCCTCAAGTCCCTCAGCCTTTCCTCATAAGATCTTCCCTCCATACCAGGCAACATTCTGTAAATCTCCTCTGCACCCTTTCCAATGCTTCCACATCCTTCCTATAATGCGGCGACCAGAATTGCACGCAATACTCCAAATGCGGCCGCACCAGAGTTTTGTACAGCTGCAACACGACCTCATGGCTCCGAAACTCAATCCCTCTACCAATAAAAGCTAACACACCGTACGCCTTCTTAACAACCCTCTCAACCTGGGTGGCAACTTTCAGGGATCTATGTACATGGACACCGAGATCTCCCTGCTCATCCACACTGCCAGAAATCTTACCATTAGCCCAGTACTCTGACTTCCTGTTAATCCTTCCAAAATGAACCACCTCACACTTTTCTGCATTGAACTCCATTTGCCACCTCTCAGCCCAGCGCTGCAGCTTATCTATGTCCCCCTGTAACTTGTAACATCCTTACGCACTGTCCACAACTCCACCGACTTGTGTCATCTGCAAATTTACTCACCCATCCTTCTACGCCCTCCTCCAGGTCATTTATAAAAATGACAAACAACAGTGGCCCCAAAACAGATCCTTGCAGTACACCACTAGTAACTGGACTCCAGTCTGAATATTTCCCATCAACCACCACCCTTTGTCTTCTTCCATCTAGCCAATTTCTGATCCAAACTGCTAAATCACCCTGAATCCCGTGCCTCCGTATTTTGTGCAGTAGCCTACCGTGGGGAACATTATCAAACGCTTTACTGAAATCCATATACACCACATTAACTGCTTTACCCTCATCCACCTGTTTGGTCACCTTCGCAAAGAACTCAATAAGATTTGTGAGGCACGACCTACCCTTCACAAAACCGTGTTGACTATCTCTAATCAAATGATTCCTTTCCAGATGATTATACATCCTATCTCTTATAAACCTTTCCAAGACTTTACCCACAACAGAAGTAAGGCTCACGGGGTTGTCTCTACTCCCCTTCTTGAACAAGGGGACAACATTTGCTATCCTCCAGTCTCCTGGCACTATTCCTGTAGACAAAAATGACTTAAAGATCAAAGCCAAAGGCTCAGCAATCTCCTCCCTAGCTTCCCAGAGAATCCTAGGATAAATCCCATCCGGCCCAGGGGACTTATCTATTTTCACACTTTCCACAATTGCTAACACCTCCTCCTCATGAACCTCAAGCCCTTCTAGTCTAGTAACCTGAATCTCAGTATTCTCCTCGACAGCATTGTCTTTTTCCTGTGTGAATACTGACGAAAGATATTCATTTAGCACATCTCCTATCTCCTCGGACTCCACGCACAACTTCCCACTACTGTCCTTGACTGGCCCTACT
This sequence comes from Scyliorhinus torazame, assembly GCF_047496885.1. NCBI lineage: Eukaryota > Metazoa > Chordata > Chondrichthyes > Carcharhiniformes > Scyliorhinidae > Scyliorhinus > Scyliorhinus torazame. Next base: position 199,972,207 of record NC_092722.1, read on the forward strand.
CTTACCCTAGTCATTCTTTTATTCCTGACATATCTATAGAAAGCTTTAGGGTTATCTTTGATCCTACCTGCCAAAGACTTCTCATGTCCCCTCCTGGCTCTTCTTAGCTCTCTCTTCAGATCCTTCCTAGCTAACTTGTAACTCTCGAGCGCCCTAACTGAACCATCATGTCTCATCTTTACATAAGCCTCCTTCTTCCTCTTGACAAGTGTTTCAACTACTTTAGTAAACCACGGTTCCCTCGCTCGACCACTTCCTCCCTGCCTGACAAGTACATACTTATCAAGGACACGCAGTAGCTGTTCCTTGAACAAGTTCCACATTTTCATTGTGCCCATCCCCTGCAGTTTTCCTCTCCATCCGATGCATCCTAAGTCATGCCTTATCGCATCATAATTGCCTTTCCCCCAGATATAACTCTTGCCCTGCGGTATATACCTATCCCTTTCCATCATTAGGGACCTTCAAGCAGCTATTGGATAGGTACATGGATTACGGTAAAATGATATAGTGTAGATTTATTTGTTCTTAAGGGCAGCACGGTAGCATTGTGGATAGCACAATGCTTCACAGCTCCAGGGTCCCAGGTTCGATTCCGGCTTGGGTCACTGTCTGTGCGGAGTCTGCACGTCCTCCCCGTGTCTGCGTGGGTTTCCTCCGGGTGCTCCGGTTTCCTCCCACAGTCCAAAGATGTGCAGGTTAGGTGAATTGGCCAATGATAAATTGCCCTTAATGTCCAAAATTGCCCTTGGTGTTGGGTGGAGGTGTTGAGTTTGGGTGGGTTGCTCTTTCCAGGAGCCGGTGCAGACTCAAAGGGCCGAATGGCCTCCTTCTGCACTGTAAATTCAATGATAATCTATGATTAATCTAGGACAAAGGTTCGGCACAACATCGTGGGCCGAAGGGCCTGTTCTGTGCTGTATTTTCTATGTTCTATTTTCTATCACTAAAGTAAACGTAATCGAATTGTGGTCACTGTCAACAAAGTGCTCACCTACCTCCAAATCTAACACCTGTCCTGGTTTATTACCCAGTACCAAATCGAATATGGCCTCGCCTCTCGTTGGCCTATCTACATACTGTGTCAGGAAACCCTCCTGCGCATATTGGACAAAAACTGACCCATCTAATGTACTCGAACTATAGCGTTTCCAGTCAATATTTGGAAAGTTAAAGTCCCCTATAACAACTACCCTGCTGCTTTCACTCCTATCCAGAATCACCTTTGCAATCCTTTCCTCTACATCTCTGGAACTTTTTGGAGGCCTATAGAAAACCCCTAACAGTGTGAGCTCTCCTTTCCTGTTTCTAACCTCAGTCCATACTACCTCAGTAGACGAGTCCTCATCAAACGCCCTTTCTGCCACCGTAATGCTGTCCTTGACTAACAATGCCATCCCTCCCCCTCTTTTACCACCTTCCCTGAGCTTACTAAAATATCTAAACCCCGGCACCTGCAACAACCATTCCTGTCCCTGCTCTATGCATGTCTCCGAAATGGCCACAACATCGAAGTCCCAGGTACCAACCCATGCCGCAAGTTCACCCACCTTATTCCGGATGCTCCTGGCATTGAAGAAGACACACTTTAACCCACCTTCCTGCCTGCCGATACACTCCTGCAACTTTGAAACCTTACTCATTACCTCACTACTCTCAACCTCCTGTATACTGGAGCTACAATTCAGGTTCCCAATCCCCAGCTGAACTAGTTTAAACCCTCCCGAAGAGCATTAGCAAATTTCCCCCCCAGGATATTGGTACCTCTCTGGTCCAGGTGTAGACCATCCCGTTTGTAGAGGTCCCACCGACCCCAGAATGAGTCCCAATTATCCAGAAATCTGAAACCCTCCCTCCTGCGCCATCCCTGTAGCCACGTGTTCAACTCCTCTCTCTCCCTATTCCTCATCTCGCTAGCACGTGGCACGGGTAACAACCCAGAGATAATAACCCAGAGATAATAATGTTTGTCCTAGATCTAAGTTTCCACCCTAGCTCCCTGAATTCCTACCTTACATCCATATCCCTTTTCCTACCTATGTCTTTGGTACCTATGTGGACCACGACTTGGGGCTGCTCTCCCTCCCCCTTAAGAATCCCCAAAACACGATCCGAGACATCACAGACTCTGGCACCTGGGAGGCAACACACCAACCGCGAGTCTCTCTTGTTCCCACAGAATCGCCTATCTATCCCCCTAACTATCTATCCCCCTAACTATGAAGTCTCCAATGACTAATGCTCTGCTCCTCTCCCCCCTTCCCTTCTGAGCAACAGGGACAGACTCTGTGCCAGAGACCTGTACCCCATGGCTTACCCCTAGTAAGCCCCCCCCCCAACAGTATCCAAAGCGGTATACTTGTTTCTAAGGGGAACGACCACAGGGGATCCCTGTACTGACTACTTCCTCCCAGCCCCTCTCACCGTCACCCATCTATCTTTATTCTTTGGAGTAACTACATCCCTGAAGCTTCTATCTATAACCACTTCTGCCTCCCGAATGGTCTGAAGTTCATCCAGCTCCAGCTCCAGCTCCAGTTCCCGAACGCGGTTTCTGAGGAGCTGGAGATGGGTGCACTTCCCACAGATGAAATCAGCAGGGACACTGACGGCGTCCCTCACCTCAAACATTCTGCAGGAGGAACATTGCCCTACCTTCCCTGCCATCCCCTCTAGATAAAAAGAAAAGAAAAAGAAAGTAAGAGCTTACCTGTTATTCACTCTACCACTTAGGTTAAAGGAGGTGAAAGGATGGGGGACACTACAAGTGTATCGCCATAGTTTGCTGACAGTTGTCCCACTGGCCAGGGGGGCTTCTGCCAGGGCTTGGTGAGTTGCGGGGGTGGCCAAGTGGTGTGCTGTGGGGTCGGGGTGGACGGGCATGGAACACCATTGCCACAGCCGGCAAGGGAGCCATGCAGCTGCGCACGCTGCTAACGGCCCACTGTGAACTTAGGGCCATGGGTCATATAGGTGTCCTCCCAGGCCACTGCCCTAGATGCCCTCTGGCCCCAGCTGACCCATCAGCGGGATGGTAGCTCTTCAGCACAACCAGTGCCATCTTGTTGGCTGGAATGAGTGCGTGTGGGGACTGTAATGTGTATGTGCGGCTGCAGCTTGTCAGCCTCCTGAGTGTCAATCACAGACCCGGCAAATTCCACCCGCTTTACATTGGAATCGATTGTGTTCCAAGTGGCGCCGGTGCTAGCCCCTCCACAGTCGCTGAATCGGTCCAGGTTTGGCACCGGGTTTGCTGTCGAGAAAGTCCACAAATTCTGAGTCAGCATCAACACTTAGTCTCAGAAACGGAGAATCCCACCCATGATGTTTGAAATGCGCCAGCAACATTCCAAAGAATCCATAGAATCCTTACTGTGCAGAAGGGGACTATTCATCCCATCAAGTCTGCACCGATCCTTTGAAAGAGAACTCCACCTAGGCCTAATACCATCAACAAGAAGGGAAGTTCTGAAATTTCTGGCCATGAGTGTTTTCTGCAGAAAACCTGTGCCAAATTTCAGTGTGGTTGCTCCACTGGCTGAATTTTGAAAAGAATACGAAACTTCATTGAAGGTCAGATTATCAGGAGATACTTGACAATCTGAACACTGTATTAAGCACTGCATCAGTTTTGGCAACACTGAATTATGCCAAGCAATTTAAGGTGGCCATTGAGTGATGTGGGTATTGGTGCTGTACTGTTACAAGATGGCGACAAAGGTATAGAAAGACCTGCTCCCGTTAAGTGACAGACATCTATTTGAACAAATCAGGAGTCTCATCTGAGAATTAGAAGCCAATGGGAGCAAATGAGGTATTGGACCATAGATAAGGATTCCCTTAAAAGTAAGACCTCATGGGCGAGGTTTCGTTCCTGAATTTATGCCTTCCTGAATTCTTGAATCATCAATTTGTTTTATTTGAAATGATTTCTTTATGCTTTTCTGTTTAATGCATTTCCTTGCTATGTATTTGACTCGTTTTTGTATTGTTTGATATTATGGACGGGATTCTCCCTTTTGGGGAGCCGCCGGAAAATGGGCGAGAATCACTCCGGAATTTTTCCAGTGAAGCCCGGGGTGATTCTGCATTTTCCAGGGGGCTAGCAGGGCCCCGGCGTGCGTCCCGCAGCTCTGGCTGCTGGCAAGGCCCTGCTGTCCAGACCGTGCGACCGCGCATGTGCACGGCGGCTGCAAGCGGTCCGCCCATACATGCGGCGGCCTACCTCGGCGCAGGCGCCACTGACATGGCAGAGCCACCCAGCGGGCCCGCGTGGAGGAAGATAGGTCCCGCCCAGATCACGATGGCCCGCCGATCGGTGGCCCCCGATCGCGGGCCTGGCCACCGCTCAGGCCCCCTCCGGAGTCAGATTCCCCCGCTCCCCACCAGAACTGCCACCGCGGCCGCGGGTCCGAGCTCCCGCCGGGTGGTACCAGATGTAAACTGCGCTGGCAGGAGTTCGGCCGGTCGACCGCGGAGAATCGCCGCGGGGCCTGTTCTAACGGCCCCTGACCGGCGCTGCATCGACCGCATGCGCGCACTGGCGGGTCCGCGGAGAATCGCGGAAGCGCTGTCGTGTCGGATTTCCGGTGTGAACGGGTATTCTCCGCCCCCGCACCTGGCGCGATTCCGGCGCGGAGGGTCGGAGAATCCCGCCCTATGTCTCTAAGTTTTGATTCAGTTCTTATGCAAAGTCTCCAGCTTTGACAGAGAGTCATCCAGACTTGAAACGTTAGCTCCCTTCTCTCTCCACAGATACTGTTAGACCTGCTGAGATTGTCCAGACAACACACAAAGTTTAATTGACCTGTATTTTCTGTGCACGGAAGCTCGTAAGTCATCTGGTGATAACGCAGCTCCCTTGTTATAACTTTCAATAGAAGTTTTAAAAAAAATTTAGAATGCCCAATTCATTTTTTCCAGTGAAGGGGCAATTTAGTGTGGCCAATCCGCCTATCCTGCACATCTTTGGGTTGTGGGGGCGAAACCCATGCAAACACGGGGAGAATGTGCAAACTCCACCCGGTCCCAGAGCCGGGATCGAACCTGGGACCTCGGCGCTGTGAGACAGCAGTGCTAACCACTGCGCTACCATGCTGCCCCTCAATAGATGTTTAAACTGAACTTCAACTCTAAGTGTCATCTGGTCAGTTGGAGAGTGAAGTATGCTATAGTTGAATAACTACCGGTGAAACTCCCACAACAATTCTGAATTTAACATACCTCAAATTAGATTGGACAATGAAGAAGTAATAAGAAATGTTCTGTTTTGGTCAGACATGACCTCCCCTTAACAAAACCATGTTCTTGATTAATCCCTGTCTCTCCAAATGCAGATTAATTCTGATTCTCAGAATTGCTTCCAATAGTTTCCCCACCACTGAGGTTAGACTGACCGGCCTGTAGTTTCCTGGTTTATCCCTTCCTTCCTTCTTGAATAATGGTACCACAGTGGCTATCCTCCCGTCCTCCGGCACCTCACCTCTGGCCAGAGAGGAATTGAAAATTATTGCCAGCGCCCCTGCTATTTCCTCCCTTGCCTCACTCAGCAGCCTGGGATACATTTCATCTGGCCCTGGAGATTCATCTACTTTTAAACCTGCCAGACCAATCCGAACCTCCTCTCTGTCTCTGTTAATCTCTTTAATTTTATTACAGTCCTTCTCCCTGATTTCTATACCCACACCGTCCCTCTCACAAGTGAACACTGACACAAAGTATTCATTTCGAACCCGACCTACATCCTCCGGCTCCACACACAAATTATCACGGTGGTCCTTAATGGGCCCTACTCTTTCTCTAGTTACCCTTTTATCCTTAATGCATTTGTAAAACAACTTAAGGTTTTCCTTTATTTTACCTGCCAGTATCCTTTCATGTCCACCCTTTTGCTCTTCTAATTTTCTTTTTAAGCTCCTTTTTGCAGGTTTTTACGCCTCTAGGGCTTCTGCTGCTTTGAGCCCTTGACATCTGCCATAAGTCTCCCTTTTTCTCCTTATCCAATGCTGCTTATCCCTCGATATCCAGGGTTTACTGGATTTGTTGGTCCCGGCCTTTTTCTCGACTGGAACATGTTGGCCCTATTTCCTTTTTGAATGCATCCCACTGTCCTGTCACAGATTTACTGAAAAGTGTCTGTCCCTGGCCAAATCAGATCTGATCTTATTAAAATCGGCCTTCCCCCAGTTTAGAACTTTGATCTCAGGCCCATCGTTCTCCTTTTCCATAACACTCTTGAATCTAACGGAGTTATGATCACTGTCTGCAAAATGCTCCCCCACTGATCCTTCAACCACCTGCCCGGCTTTGTTACCGAAAATTAAGTCCAGGACCGCCTCCTCTCTTGTAGGTCCTTCTACGTACTGGCTTATAAAGTTCTCCTGGATACATTTTAAGAATTCCGCTACCTCTAACTTTCACACTATGGCTACCTCAGTTGATATTGGGCAAGTTGAAATCCCCCACTATCACACCCTATTACTTGAGCACTTCTCTGAAATTTATCCAATTCAAAAGAAAGCTGAGATCCAGCATCAGATTGCACAGGAACTCTGGCATACCAGCAATCATCTGCATGAGATTGAAGAGGAGCGACCCCAACAAGGGAGAGAGCTACTCACAAGATAGCAGGTTGCAATGAAACAAACTGCAGGAACTTGTTGGGAGCCTCAAGAGCAGTCAAATTCCTGGCATAATGGTGACGTGAGAAGTGATGACACTACGATCTGGTCAGGAGGGACAGATGAAGGACAAAAGCTGTCTCACCATTTCACAGAGAGCATTGTCTGTGGTGGAATACGGAATCTGGAGGCTGAAGAGCTGGTACAAATGTGGCCAGAATAGTCAGCAAGCTTTTCAACATATAGTGACTGGAGTTTGACATTGTCCAAATGCACCAGCTGTTACCAATTATTTTGCCTATAGAACAGTACAGCACAGAACAGGCCCTTCGGGCTTCGATGTTGTGTCGAGCATTGTCCGAAACTAAGATCAAGCTATCCCACTCCCTGTCATTCTGGTGTGCTCCATGTGCCTATCCAATAACCGCTTGAAAGTTCCTAAAGTGTCTGACTCCACTATCACAGCAGGCAGTCCATTCCACACCCTAACCACTCTCTGAGTAAAGAACCTACCTTGGACATCCCTCCTATATCTCCCACCCTAAACCTTATAATTATGCCCCCTTGTAACATCTACATCCACCTGAGGAAAGTCTCTTAACGTCCACTCTATCTATCCCCCTCATCATCTTATAAACCTCTATTAAGTCGCCTCTCATCCTCCTCCGCTCCAAAGAGAAAAGCCCTAGCTCCCTCAACCTTTCCTCATAAGACCTATCCTGCAACCCAGGCAGCATCCTGGTAAATCTCCTTTGCACCCTTTCCAATGCTTCCACATCCTTCCAATAGTGAGGTGACTAGAACTGCACACAATACTCCAAATGTGGTCTCACCAGGGTGATGTACAGTTGCAGCATAACCCCACGGCTCTTAAACTCAGCCCCCTGTTAATAAACGCTAACACACTATAGGCCTTCTTCACGGCTCTATCCACTTGAGTGGCAACCTTTACAGGTCTGTGGACATGAACCTCAAGATCTCTCTGTTCCTCCACATTCCTCAGAACCCTGCCGTTGACCCTGTAATCCGCATTCAAATTTTTTCTACCAAAATCTATCCTCAACAGACAACAAAAGAAGCTAGAAACAAAACCATTGATAATTGTAATCGACTGATGATGAATGCTGCAACAACGATCAACAATCCGTCGTACAATCATGTGGAAATTTCGGCTGGTAAAGTCAGACAACTGCATGTAACTGAATTATTGATGATGTTTTGTTGTGTAAAAGTATGGAGACTGTCACCAAGATCACTTTTAATACCAGGACTACTTGGACAGAACTAATGCAAAAGTGTCCAAAAGAAAATGTAATTGCTGATATCCTGTCACGACTGTGATACGGGAAAAGACTACAGTGGACTATATTTATGTCATGTTCTCTTGTTTAAAAATGAAATAAATGGTATGTACCATATGGAATGCAAACTGTATGTAATCTTAAGAAATATTTAAAATTGAAAGGGTTCAGAAAATGAAACTACCTGTGTATATTGATAGAGAGAAGTTATGCGAAGGTGATATTAGGAAATTGGGTCCAGAAATGAGACCCCAATGTAGCAGGTAATTTAGGAGTTAAACAGACTGAGGGAAAAAACCCTAGCACAGATCAGAGGGATACACCCACACCTGACCGGGCTACACTGTCCCAGTCAGACTTAAGCTCATTAATGGGAATACACAGGATGCCCCAGATCCATTGTTCTTTGGGACACTCCTGTCTGACCAGCTATTACCCCATTACGGAGTCTGATGGCCTCTTTATCCATCATTGGGGGGTTAGTTGCATAGCAATGGCATGGCTCTGTTCTTTTGTATAAACTATACAAGGCATTGGTAAGACCGCACCTGGAGTATTGTGGACAATTTTGGTCCCCTTATTTGCGGAAAGATGTAGTGGCATCAGAGGCAGTTCAGAGGAGGGTCACCAGATTGATTCCAGAGATGAGTGGTTTGTCGTATGAGGAGAGATTGAGTAGTTTCGGTCTATACTCTCTCGAGTTTATAAGAATGAGGGAAGATCTCATTGAGGTATACAAGATGCTAAAAGGTATGGATAAAGTAGACGTGAAGCTCATGCTTGTGGGGCATTCTAGAATGAGAGGTCATAATCTTAGAATAAGAGGTAGCAAATTTAAAACAGAGTTGGGGAGAAACTACTTCTCTCAAAGGGTTGTGAATCTGTGGAATTTGCTACCCCAGAGTGCAGTGGATGCTGGGACAGTGAGTAAATTTAAGGAGGAGTTAGGCAGATTTTTAATTGGTAATAGGTTACAGGGTTAAGGAGAATGGGCAGGACGGTGGAGTTGAGGCCAGGATGGGGTCAGCCATGATCACATTGAGGGTGTTAGGCTTGGGTGACTAAATTGCCGAGTCCCGCTCCTAGGTCGTGTGTTCTCATGAGGATGCTCTGGCTGATTTTGCAATTCAGCTCTTGGTCTGTAACATTGTAGGTAGCCATGATAGAATGGCAGAGCAGACTTTATGGGCCGAATGGCCTAATTCTGCTCCTATATCTTATGAGGAGAGGGCAGTCAAACAGCCAAGATATCGCTGATTAGTTAAAGTCTGGAAAACCCAGCAGAAAACCTTTGTTTGAGGGGCTGGGCAGAGTTTAGAGAGAGGGAGAGAAAAAAATGCTGTTTTGAAAGTTACAGAGAAGAAGGCATTGGAACTCGACCGAGAAAGGTCATGAAAATTGCCATCGAGGCAAGCTTTGGAAAAGGGTTCTGAAAAAATGTTCCTAACAAAAGAAAGATTGCTTCCTTTTTTTTAAAATATGTACATATTTTTTTTTATTAAATATTTTATTGAAAATTTTTGGTCAACCAACACAGTACATTGTGCATCCTTTACACAATATTATAACAACACAAATAACAATGACCTATTTTATAAACAAAAAATGAATAAATAATAAATAACAAAAATGAAAACTAGCCCTAATTGGCAACTGCCTTGTCACAAGTAACACTCTCCAAAAATATAATTTAACAGTCCAATATATAATTATCTGTAGCAACGACCTATACATACTATACAGTATATATTAACAACCCTGAGAGTCCTTCCCCCCCCTCCCCCCCCGCCCCCCCCCCCCGATCCTGGGCTGCTGCTGCTGCCTTCTTTTTCCCATTCCGTCTATCTTTCTGCGAGGTATTCGACGAACGGTTGCCACCGCCTGGTGAACCCTTGAGCCGACCCCCTTAGGACGAACTTAATCCGCTCTAGCTTTATAAACCCCGCCATGTCATTTATCCAGGTCTCCACCCCCGGGGGCTTGGCTTCTTTCCACATTAGCAATATCCTGCGCCGGGCTACTAGGGACGCAAAGGCCAAAACATCAGCCTCTCTCGCCTCCTGCACTCCCGGCTCTTGTGCAACCCCAAATATAGCCAACCCCCAGCTTGGTTCGACCCGGACTCCTACTACTTTTGAAAGCACCTTTGTCACCCCCATCCAAAACCCCTGTAGTGCCGGGCATGACCAAAACATATGGGTATGATTCGCTGGGCTTCTCGAGCACCTCGCACACCTATCCTCCACCCCAAAAAATTTACTGAGCCGTGCTCCAGTCATATGTGCCCTGTGTAATACCTTAAACTGAATCAGGCTTAGCCTGGCACACGAGGACGACGAGTTTACCCTGCTTAGGGCATCTGCCCACAGCCCCTTCTCGATCTCCTCCCCCAGCTCTTCTTCCCATTTCCCTTTTAGTTCATCTACCATAGTCTCCCCTTCGTCCCTCATTTTCCTATATATATCTGACACCTTACCATCCTCCACCCATGTCTTTGAGATCACTCTGTCCTGCACCTCTTGTGTCGGGAGCTGCGGGAATTCCCTCACCTGTTTCCTCACAAAAGCCCTCAGTTTCATATACCTGAATGCATTCCCTTGGGGCAACCCATATTTCTCGGTCAGCGCTCCCAGACTCGCGAACTTCCCATCCACAAACAGATCTTTCAGTTGCGTTATTCCTGCTCTTTGCCACATTCCATATCCCCCATCCATTCCCTCCGGGGCAAACCTATGGTTGTTTCTTATCGGGGACCCCCCCAAGGCTCCAGTCTTTCCCCTATGCCGTCTCCACTGTCCCCAAATCTTCAGTGTAGCCACCACCACCGGGCTTGTGGTGTAGTTCCTCGGTGAGAACGGCAATGAGGCTGTCACCATGGCCTGTAGGCTAGTCCCCCATACAGGACGCCCTCTCTAATCTCTTCCACGCCGCTCCCTCCTCCTCTCCCATCCACTTACTCACCATTGAAATATTAGCGGCCCAATAATACTCACTTAGGCTCGGTAGTGCCAGCCCCCCCTATCCCTGCTACGCTGTAAGAATCCCTTCCTCACTCTCGGGGTCTTCCTGGCCCACACAAAACCCATGATGCTCTTTTCAATCCTTTTAAAAAAAGCCTTCGTGATCACCACCGGGAGGCACTGAAACACAAAGAGGAATCTCGGGAGGACCACCATCTTAACCGCCTGCACCCTCCCTGCCATTGACAGGGATACCATATCCCACCTCTTGAAATCCTCCTCCATCTGTTCCACCAACCGCGTTAAATTTAACCTATGCAATGTGCCCCACCCAATTCTTAGCTATCTGGATCCCCAGGTAACGAAAGTCCCTTGTTACCTTCCTCAACGGTAGGTCCTCTATTTCTCTACTCTGCTCCCCTGGATGCACCACAAACAACTCACTTTTCCCCATGTTCAATTTATACCCTGAAAAATCCCCAAACTCCCCAAGTATCCGCATTATTTCTGGCATCCCCTCCGCCGGGTCCGCCACGTATAGTAGCAAATCGTCCGCATACAAAGATACCCGGTGCTCGTCTCCTCCCCTAAGTACTCCCCTCCACTTCTTGGAACCCCTCAACGCTATCGCCAGGGGCTCAATCGCCAGTGCAAACAATAATGGGGACAGAGGGCATCCCTGCCTTGTCCCTCTATGGAGCCGAAAATATGCAGATCCCCGTCCATTCGTGACCACGCTCGCCACTGGGGCCCTATACAACAGCTGCACCCATCTAACATACCCCTCTCCAAAACCAAATCTCCTCAACACCTCCCACAAATAATCCCACACCACTCTATCAAATGCTCTCTCGGCATCCATCGCCACTACTATCTCCGTTTCTCCCTCTGGTGGGGCCATCATCATTACCCCTAACAACCTCCGTATATTCGTGTTCAGCTGTCTCCCCTTCACAAACCCAGTTTGGTCCTCGTGGACCACCCCCGGGACACATTCCTCTATTCTCATTGCCATTACCTTGGCCAGGACCTTGGCATCTACATTTAGGAGGGAAATAGGTCTATAGGACCCGCATTGTAGCGGGTCCTTTTCCTTCTTTAAGAGAAGCGATATCGTTGCTTCAGACATAGTCGGGGGCAGTTGTCCCCTTTCCTTTGCCTCATTAAAGTTCCTCGTCAGTACCGGGGCGAGCAAGTCCACATATTTTCTATAGAATTCGACTGGGAATCCATCCGGTCCCGGGGCCTTTCCTGCCTGCATGCTCCTAATTCCTTTCACCACTTCTTCTACCTCGATCTGTGCTCCCAGTCCCACCCTTTCCTGCTCTTCCACCTTGGGAAATTCCAGCCGATCCAAGAAGCCCATCATTCTCTCCCTCCCATCCGGGGGTTGAGCTTCATATAATTTTTTATAAAATGTCTTGAACACTCCATTCACTCTCTCCGCTCCCCGCTCCATCTCTCCTTCCTCATCCCTCACTCCCCCTATTTCCCTCGCTGCTCCCCTTTTCCTCAATTGGTGTGCCAGCAACCTGCTCGCCTTCTCCCCATATTCGTACTGTACACCCTGTGCCTTCCTCCATTGTGCCTCTGCAGTGCCTGTAGTCAGCAAGTCAAATTCTACATGTAGCCTTTGCCTTTCCCTGTACAGTCCCTCCTCCGGTGCTTCCGCATATTGTCTGTCCACCCTCAAAAGTTCTTGCAGCAACCGCTCCCGTTCCTTACTCTCCTGCTTCCCTTTATGTGCCCTTATTGATATCAGCTCCCCTCTAACCACCGCCTTCAACGCCTCCCAGACCACTCCCACCTGGACCTTACTCCTAGGTCTGCTAAATCTCCACGGGTCTACACCTCCCATCTGCTCCATAAAATCTTTAAGTACCTTGGCTGCTGCCGGCCTCCTTCCAGTCCTGGACTTCGACCTATCCAGCCCTGGTTCCAACACCGTATTAAAATCTCCCCCCCATTATCAGCTTTCCCATCTCTAGGTCCGGAATGCGTCCTAGCATCCGCCTCATAAAATTGGCATCATCCCAGTTCGGGGCATATACGTTTACCAAAACCACCGTCTCTCCCTGTAGTTTGCCACTCACCATCACGTATCTGCCCCCGTTATCCGCCACTATAGTCTTTGCCTCGAACATTACCCGCTTCTCCACTAATATAGCCACCCCCCTGTTTTTCGCATCTAGCCCCGAATGGAACACCTGCCCCACCTATCCTTTGCGTAGCCTAACCTGGTCTATCAGTTTCAGGTGCGTTTCCTGTAACATAACCACATCTGCCTTAAGTTTCTTAAGGTGTGCGAGTACCCGTGCCCTCTTTATTGGCCCGTTCAGCCCTCTCACGTTCCACGTGATCAGCCGAGTTGGGGGGCTTCCTACCCCCCCCCCTTGTCGATTAGCCATCACCTTTTTCCAGCTCCTCACCCGGTTCCCACGCAGCTGTATCTCCCCCAGGCGGTGCCCCCCCGCCCATCCTCTCCCATACCAGCTCCCCCCTGTCCCCAGCAGCAGCAACCCAGTAATTCCCCCCTCCCACCCCCCCCGCTAGATCCCCCGCTGGCGTAATTACTCCCCCCATGTTGCTCCCAGAAGTCAGCAAACTCTGGCTGACCTCGGCTTCCCCCCGTGACCTCGGCTCGCACCGTGCGACGCCCCCTCCTTCCTGCTTCTCTATTCCCGCCATGATTATCATAGCGCGGGAACCAAGCCCGCGCTTCTCCCTTGGCCCCGCCCCCAATGGCCAACGCCCCATCTCCTCCACCTCCCCTCCTCCCCCCATCACCACCTGTGGGAGAGAGAAAAGTTACCACATCGCAGGATTAGTACATAAAACCCCTCTTTGCCCCCCACATTCGCCCCACCACTTTGTTCGAACGTTCTTTTTAATAACCCGCTCATTCCAGTTTTTCTTCCACAATAAAAGTCCACGCTTCATCCGCCGTCTCAAAGTAGTGGTGCCTCCCTCGATATGTGACCCACAGTCTTGCCGGTTGCAGCATTCCAAATTTTATCTTCTTTTTATGAAGCACCGCCTTGGCCCGATTAAAGCTCGCCCTCCTTCTCGCCACCTCCGCACTCCAGTCTTGATAAACGCAGATCACCGCGTTCTCCCATTTACTGCTCCGAATTTTCTTCGCCCATCTAAGGACCATTTCTCTATCCTTAAAACGGAGGAATCTCACCACTATGGCTCTGGGAATTTCTCCTGCTCTCGGTCCTCGCGCCATCACTCGGTATGCTCCCTCCACCTCCAACGGACCCGCCGGGGCCTCCGCTCCCATTACCGAGTGCAGCATCGTGCTCACATATGCCCCGACGTCCGCTCCCTCCACACCTTCAGGAAGACCAAGAATCCTCAGGTTGTTCCTCCTTGCGTTGTTTTCCAGTGCCTCCAACCTTTCCACACATCGTTTCTGATGTGCCTCCTGCGTCTCCGTCTTCACCACCAGGCCCTGTATATCGTCCTCATTCTCGGCTGCCTTTGCCTTCACGACCCGAAGCTCCCGCTCCTGGGTCTTTTGTTCCTCCTTTAACCCTTCGATCGCCTGTAGTATCGGGGTCAACAGCTCTTTCTTCATTTCCTTTTTGATCTCTTCCACACAGCATTTCAAGAACTCTTGTTGTTCAGGGCCCCATGTTAAACTGCCACCTTCCGACGCCATCTTGGTTTTTGCTTGCCTTCCTTGCCGCTGTTCTAAAGGATCCACTGCAATCTGGCCACTCTCTCCTCCTTTTTCCATCCGTATCCAGGGGGGATTCCCTTCTGGTTTACCGCACAGTGTTTTTAGCCGTCAAAATTGCCGTTGGGGCTCCTATCAAGAGCCCAAAAGTCCGTTTCACAGGGAGCTGCCGAAACGTGCGACTCAGCTGGTCATCGCCGCACCCGGAAGTCCGAAAGATTGCTTCCTAAATGCTAGCATTGCCTTTGCCTGTTTGTGTAAGTGGAACGAGAGCTGCATGTTTATTTAAAGTGGAGTTTAATGGGAACTAGTGTGTTAAGGTTAAGAAACTACATGTAAATGGTTAGTATTCGAGTTGAAGTTTAAAAGTTTAAATATTGTTTTCTTTTGTTTTAAGAAAGTTTGAAAATAAAATAACAAGCCTTATTTTCTTATATTATCACTCCTGGAACAAATTGATCTTTCTGCACCGTCTTAAAACTTTAAAAAGGTATGTCTCTGGTTCAGCCTCTTAGCGACCATTGAGAGCTGACCAGGCGTCTGTAACACCTGGAACCTGAGATGACTGACCTCCACCAACCACAAGCATATTCCTTTGCATCAAGTATGTCTCTAATCAGCAGAGTTTCTCCCCGATTCCCATTGACCCCAGTTTTACTAATACTCTGTGATGCCACACATGATCAAATGCTATCTTGACCATGGTCAGTCACCTCCCCTCTGGAGTTCACCTCTTTTGTCCATGTTTGAACAAAGTCTATAATGAGGTCAGGGGCTGAATAGCTCTGGTGAAACTGGTGGAGCATCAGTGAGCAGGTTATTGATCAGCAAATGCTGCTCGACAACACTGTCAATGACCCCTTCCATCACCTTTCTGATGATTGAGTGGGCGGATAGCCTGGTAATTGGCTTCGTTGGATTTGTGCTGCATTTTGTGCACTGGAATTAGCTGGACAATGTTTCACATTGCTGATTAAATGCCAATGTGATAGCTGCACTGGAACAGCTTGGCTAGGTGCACAGCAGGGGGGGGGGCTCCACAGCTTTGGGGGAGGGGTTGACATGGGGCCCTGCAAAGGAGCGTGCGTGTCAGTCCGCCTCTGCTCGCAGGTAGTCTGTGTTGTAGCTTCCCCAGCTGACAACTCACCTTTCAGTGTCCCTGTGCTGTTCCTGGTCTCACGGTGATGGTCAGGGGCAAATATGTCAATCCATGAGGTTACAGATTGTCACAACACTTCACCCCCCACCCTACTCCTCTCTCCCTCACAACCTCACCTCTCACTCCCTCAGTTTGCTGTCCCACACTCCCCTCACTCCCTCAGTTTGCTGTCCCTCGCTCCCTCTCCCCTCACTCCCTCAGTTTGCTGTCGCTCACTCTCTCCCCTCACTCCCTCAGTTTGCTGTCGCTCACTCCCTCTCCCCTCACTCCCTCAGTTTGCTGTCCCTTCAGTTTGTTGTCACTCACTCCCTCAGTTTGCTGTCCCTCATGTTGCTGTCCCTCAGTTTACTGTTCCTGTTTGTTGTCCCTCACTCCGTCCCTCAAGTTTGCTGTCCCTCAGTTTGCTGTCCCTCAGTTTGCTGTCCCTCAGTTTGGAATCCCTCACTCCACCAGTTTGCTGTCCCCCACTCCCTCAGTTTGCTGTCCCTCACTCACTAAGTTTGCTGTCCCTCACTCCCTCAGTTTGTTGTCCCTCACCCTCAATTTTCTGTCCCTCACTCCCTCTCCTGTTTGTTGTCCCTCACCCTCAATTTACTGTCCCTCACTCCCTCTCCCCTCAGTTTGCTGTCCCTCACTCCCTCAATTTGCTGTCCCTCAAAACCTGTCCCTTCACTCCCTCAGTTTGCTGTCCCTCACTCCCTGTTTGCTGTCTCACTTTCTCTGTTTGCTGTCCCTCACTCCCTCTGTTTGCTGTCCCTCACTCCCTCAGTTTGTTGACCCTCACTCTCTTTCCCCTCACTCCCTTGCTGTCCCTCACTCCCTCAAGTTTGCAGTCCCTCAATCCGTCAGTTTGTTTCCCCCTCACTCCCTCAGTTTGCTGTCCCTCACTCCCTTCTCCCTCAGTTTGTCATCCCTCACTCCCTCAGTTTGCTGTCCCTCACTCCCCCCTTCCCTCAGTTTGCTGTCCCTCACTACCTCAGTTTGCTGTCCACCCCTGTACACACACGACTGCGTGGCAAAACTTGGTTCCAACTCCATCTACAAGTTTGCTGACGATACGACCATAGTGGGCCGGATCTCAAATAACGATGAGTCCGAATACAGGAGGGAGATAGAGAACCTAGTGGAGTGGTGTAGCGACAACAATCTCTCCCTCAATGCCAGCAAAACTAAAGAGCTGGTCATTGACTTCAGGAAGCAAAGTACTGTACACACCCCAGTCAGCATCAACGGGGCCGAGGTGGAGATGGTTAGCAGTTTCAAATTCCTAGGGGTGCACATCTCCAAAAACCCACGTCGACGCTACCACCAAGAAAGCACAACAGCGCCTATACTTCCTCAGGAAACTAAGGAAGTTCGGCATGTCCACATTAACTCTTACCAACTTTTACAGATGCACCATAGAAAGCATCCTATCAGGCTGCATCACAGCCTGGTATGGCAACTGCTCGGCCCAGGACCCCAAGAAACTTCAGAGAGTCGTGAACACCGCCCAGTCCATCACACGAACCTGCCTCCCATCCATTGACTCCACCTACACCTCCCGCTGCCTGGGGAAAGCGGGCAGCATAATCAAAGATCCCTCCCACCCGGCTGACTCACTCTTCCATCGGGCAGGAGATACAGAAGTCTGAGAACACGCACAAACAGACTCAAAAACAGCTTCTTCCCCACTGTTACCAGACTCCTAAATGACCCTCTTATGGACTGACCTCACTAACACTACATCTTGTATGCTTCATCCGATGCCAGTGCTTATGTAGTTACATTGTGAACCTTGTGTTGCCCTATTATGTATTTTTCTTTTATTCCCTTTTCTTCTCGTGTACTTAATGATCTGTTGAGCTGCTCAATTTACAGTCAGTTTGCTGTCCCTCACTCCCTCAGTTTACTGTCCCTCACGCCCTCAGTTTACTGTCCCTCACTCCCTCAGTTTCCTGTCCCTCACTCCCTCAGTTTGCTGTCGCTCACTCCCTCAGTTTGCTGTCCCTCACTCCCTCAGTTTGCTGTCCCTCACTCCCTCAGTTTGCTGTCCCTCACTCCCTCAGTTTACTGTCCCTCACTCCCTCAGTTTACTGTCCCTCACTCCCTCAGTTTACTGTCTCTCACTCCCTCAGTTTACTGTCCCTCACTCCCTCAGTTTGTTGTCCCTCACTCCCTCAGTTTGCTGTCCCTCACTCCCTCAGTTTGCTGTCCCTCACTCCCTCAGTTTGCTGTCCCTCACTCCCTCAGTTTACTGTCCCTCACTCCCTCAGTTTACTGTCCCTCACTCCCTCAGTTTACTGTCTCTCACTCCCTCAGTTTACTGTCCCTCACTCCCTCAGTTTGCTGTCCCTCACTCCCTCAGTTTACTGTCTCTCACTCTCTCAGTTTGCTGTCCCTCACTCCCTCAGTTTGCTGTCCCTCAGTTTACTGTCCCTCACTCCCTCAGTTTACTGTCCCTCACTCCCTCAGTTTACTGTCCCTCACTCCCTCAGTTTACTGTCCCTCACTCGCTCAGTTTACTGTCCCTCACTCCCTCAGTTTGCTGTCCCTCACTCCCTCAGTTTGCTGTCCCTCACTCCCTCAGTTTGCTGTCTCTCACTCCCTCCGTATGCTGTCTCTCACTCTCTCAGTTTGCTGTCCCTCACTCCCTCAGTTTGCTGTCCCTCAGTTTACTGTCCCTCACTCCCTCAGTTTACTGTCCCTCACTCCCTCAGTTTACTGTCCCTCACTCCCTCAGTTTACTGTCCCTCACTCCCTCAGTTTACTGTCTCTCACTCCCTCAGTTTGCTGTCCCTCACTCCCTCAGTTTGCTGTCCCTCACTCCCTCAGTTTGCTGTCTCTCACTCCCTCAGTTTGCTGTCCCTCACTCCCTCAGTTTGCTGTCCCTCACTCCCTCAGTTTGCTGTCCCTCACTCCCTCAGTTTACTGTCCCTCACTCCCTCAGTTTACTGTCCCTCACTCCCTCAGTTTACTGTCCCTCACTCGCTCAGTTTACTGTCCCTCACTCCCTCAGTTTACTGTCTCTCACTCCCTCAGTTTGCTGTCCCTCACTCCCTCAGTTTGCTGTCCCTCACTCCCTCAGTTTGCTGTCTCTCACTCCCTCAGTTTGCTGTCCCTCACTCCCTCAGTTTGCTGTCCCTCACTCGCTCAGTTTACTGTCTCTCACTCCCTCAGTTTGCTGTCCCTCACTCCCTCAGTTTGCTGTCCCTCACTCCCTCAGTTTGCTGTCTCTCACTCCCTCAGTTTGCTGTCCCTCACTCCCTCAGTTTGCTGTCCCTCACTCCCTCAGTTTACTGTCCCTCACTCCCTCAGTTTACTGTCCCTCACTCCCTCAGTTTGCTGTCCCTCACTCCCTCAGTTTGCTGTCCCTCACTCCCTCAGTTTACTGTCTCTCACTCCCTCAGTTTGCTGTCTCTCACTCCCTCAGTTTGCTGTCCCTCACTCCCTCAGTTTACTGTCCCTCACTCCCTCAGTTTACTGTCCCTCACTCCCTCAGTTTACTGTCCCTCACTCCCTCAGTTTACTGTCCCTCACTCCCTCAGTTTACTGTCCCTCACTCCCTCAGTTTACTGTCCCTCACTCCCTCAGTTTACTGTCCCTCACTCCCTCAGTTTACTGTCCCTCACTCCCTCAGTTTGCTGTCCCTCACTCCCTCAGTTTGCTGTCCCTCACTCCCTCAGTTTACTGTCTCTCACTCCCTCAGTTTACTGTCTCTCACTCCCTCAGTTTACTGTCTCTCACTCCCTCAGTTTGCTGTCCCTCACTCCCTCAGTTTACTGTCTCTCACTCCCTCAGTTTGCTGTCCCTCACTCCCTCAGTTTACTGTCCCTCACTCCCTCAGTTTGCTGTCCCTCACTCCCTCAGTTTACTGTCCCTCACTCCCTCAGTTTGCTGTCCCTCACTCCCTCAGTTTGCTGTCTCTCACTCCCTCCGTATGCTGTCTCTCACTCTCTCAGTTTGCTGTCCCTCACTCCCTCAGTTTGCTGTCCCTCAGTTTACTGTCCCTCACTCCCTCAGTTTACTGTCCCTCACTCCCTCAGTTTACTGTCCCTCACTCCCTCAGTTTACTGTCCCTCACTCCCTCAGTTTACTGTCTCTCACTCCCTCAGTTTGCTGTCCCTCACTCCCTCAGTTTGCTGTCCCTCACTCCCTCAGTTTGCTGTCTCTCACTCCCTCAGTTTGCTGTCCCTCACTCCCTCAGTTTGCTGTCCCTCACTCCCTCAGTTTGCTGTCCCTCACTCCCTCAGTTTACTGTCCCTCACTCCCTCAGTTTACTGTCCCTCACTCCCTCAGTTTACTGTCCCTCACTCGCTCAGTTTACTGTCCCTCACTCCCTCAGTTTACTGTCTCTCACTCCCTCAGTTTGCTGTCCCTCACTCCCTCAGTTTGCTGTCCCTCACTCCCTCAGTTTGCTGTCTCTCACTCCCTCAGTTTGCTGTCCCTCACTCCCTCAGTTTGCTGTCCCTCACTCCCTCAGTTTACTGTCCCTCACTCCCTCAGTTTACTGTCCCTCACTCCCTCAGTTTACTGTCCCTCACTCCCTCAGTTTACTGTCCCTCACTCGCTCAGTTTACTGTCCCTCACTCGCTCAGTTTACTGTCCCTCACTCCCTCAGTTTACTGTCCCTCACTCCCTCAGTTTGCTGTCCCTCACTCCCTCAGTTTGCTGTCCCTCACTCCCTCAGTTTACTGTCTCTCACTCCCTCAGTTTACTGTCTCTCACTCCCTCAGTTTACTGTCTCTCACTCCCTCAGTTTGCTGTCCCTCACTCCCTCAGTTTAATGTCTCTCACTCCCTCAGTTTGCTGTCCCTCACTCCCTCTGTTTACTGTCCCTCACTCCCTCAGTTTGCTGTCCCTCACTCCCTCAGTTTACTGTCCCTCACTCCCTCAGTTTACTGTCGCTCACTCCCTCAGTTTACTGTCCCTCACTCCCTCAGTTTGCTGTCCCTCACTCCCTCAGTTTACTGTCCCTCACTCCCTCAGTTTACTGTCCCTCACTCCCTCAGTTTGCTGTCCCTCACTCCCTCAGTTTGCTGTCCCTCACTCCCTCAGTTTACTGTCCCTCACTCCCTCAGTTTACTGTCTCTCACTCCCTCAGTTTGCTGTCCCTCACTCCCTCAGTTTGCTGTCCCTCAGTTTGCTGTCCCTCACTCCCTCAGTTTGCTGTCCCTCACTCCCTCAGTTTGCTGTCCCTCACTCCCTCAGTTTACTGTCCCTCACTCCCTCAGTTTACTGTCCCTCACTCCCTCAGTTTACTGTCCCTCACTCGCTCAGTTTACTGTCCCTCACTCCCTCAGTTTGCTGTCCCTCACTCCCTCAGTTTGCTGTCCCTCACTCCCTCAGTTTGCTGTCTCTCACTCCCTCCGTATGCTGTCTCTCACTCTCTCAGTTTGCTGTCCCTCACTCCCTCAGTTTGCTGTCCCTCAGTTTACTGTCCCTCACTCCCTCAGTTTACTGTCCCTCACTCCCTCAGTTTACTGTCCCTCACTCCCTCAGTTTACTGTCCCTCACTCCCTCAGTTTACTGTCTCTCACTCCCTCAGTTTGCTGTCCCTCACTCCCTCAGTTTGCTGTCCCTCACTCCCTCAGTTTGCTGTCTCTCACTCCCTCAGTTTGCTGTCCCTCACTCCCTCAGTTTGCTGTCCCTCACTCCCTCAGTTTGCTGTCCCTCACTCCCTCAGTTTACTGTCCCTCACTCCCTCAGTTTACTGTCCCTCACTCCCTCAGTTTACTGTCCCTCACTCGCTCAGTTTACTGTCCCTCACTCCCTCAGTTTACTGTCTCTCACTCCCTCAGTTTGCTGTCCCTCACTCCCTCAGTTTGCTGTCCCTCACTCCCTCAGTTTGCTGTCTCTCACTCCCTCAGTTTGCTGTCCCTCACTCCCTCAGTTTGCTGTCCCTCACTCGCTCAGTTTACTGTCTCTCACTCCCTCAGTTTGCTGTCCCTCACTCCCTCAGTTTGCTGTCCCTCACTCCCTCAGTTTGCTGTCTCTCACTCCCTCAGTTTGCTGTCCCTCACTCCCTCAGTTTGCTGTCCCTCACTCCCTCAGTTTACTGTCCCTCACTCCCTCAGTTTACTGTCCCTCACTCCCTCAGTTTGCTGTCCCTCACTCCCTCAGTTTGCTGTCCCTCACTCCCTCAGTTTACTGTCTCTCACTCCCTCAGTTTGCTGTCTCTCACTCCCTCAGTTTGCTGTCCCTCACTCCCTCAGTTTACTGTCCCTCACTCCCTCAGTTTACTGTCCCTCACTCCCTCAGTTTACTGTCCCTCACTCCCTCAGTTTACTGTCCCTCACTCCCTCAGTTTACTGTCCCTCACTCCCTCAGTTTACTGTCCCTCACTCCCTCAGTTTACTGTCCCTCACTCCCTCAGTTTACTGTCCCTCACTCCCTCAGTTTGCTGTCCCTCACTCCCTCAGTTTACTGTCCCTCACTCCCTCAGTTTGCTGTCCCTCACTCCCTCAGTTTACTGTCCCTCACTCCCTCAGTTTGCTGTCCCTCACTCCCTCAGTTTGCTGTCTCTCACTCCCTCCGTATGCTGTCTCTCACTCTCTCAGTTTGCTGTCCCTCACTCCCTCAGTTTGCTGTCCCTCAGTTTACTGTCCCTCACTCCCTCAGTTTACTGTCCCTCACTCCCTCAGTTTACTGTCCCTCACTCCCTCAGTTTACTGTCCCTCACTCCCTCAGTTTGCTGTCCCTCACTCCCAGAGTTTGCTGTCTCTCACTCCCTCAGTTTGCTGTCCCTCACTCCCTCAGTTTGCTGTCCCTCACTCCCTCAGTTTGCTGTCCCTCACTCCCTCAGTTTACTGTCCCTCACTCCCTCAGTTTACTGTCCCTCACTCCCTCAGTTTACTGTCCCTCACTCGCTCAGTTTACTGTCCCTCACTCCCTCAGTTTACTGTCTCTCACTCCCTCAGTTTGCTGTCCCTCACTCCCTCAGTTTGCTGTCCCTCACTCCCTCAGTTTGCTGTCTCTCACTCCCTCAGTTTGCTGTCCCTCACTCCCTCAGTTTGCTGTCCCTCACTCCCTCAGTTTACTGTCCCTCACTCCCTCAGTTTACTGTCCCTCACTCCCTCAGTTTACTGTCCCTCACTCCCTCAGTTTACTGTCCCTCACTCGCTCAGTTTACTGTCCCTCACTCGCTCAGTTTACTGTCCCTCACTCCCTCAGTTTACTGTCCCTCACTCCCTCAGTTTGCTGTCCCTCACTCCCTCAGTTTGCTGTCCCTCACTCCCTCAGTTTACTGTCTCTCACTCCCTCAGTTTACTGTCTCTCACTCCCTCAGTTTACTGTCTCTCACTCCCTCAGTTTGCTGTCCCTCACTCCCTCAGTTTAATGTCTCTCACTCCCTCAGTTTGCTGTCCCTCACTCCCTCTGTTTACTGTCCCTCACTCCCTCAGTTTGCTGTCCCTCACTCCCTCAGTTTACTGTCCCTCACTCCCTCAGTTTACTGTCGCTCACTCCCTCAGTTTACTGTCCCTCACTCCCTCAGTTTGCTGTCCCTCACTCCCTCAGTTTACTGTCCCTCACTCCCTCAGTTTACTGTCCCTCACTCCCTCAGTTTGCTGTCCCTCACTCCCTCAGTTTGCTGTCCCTCACTCCCTCAGTTTACTGTCCCTCACTCCCTCAGTTTACTGTCTCTCACTCCCTCAGTTTGCTGTCCCTCACTCCCTCAGTTTGCTGTCCCTCAGTTTGCTGTCCCTCACTCCCTCAGTTTGCTGTCCCTCACTCCCTCAGTTTGCTGTCCCTCACTCCCTCAGTTTGCTGTCCCTCACTCCCTCAGTTTGCTGTCCCTCACTCCCTCAGTTTACTGTCCCTCACTCCCTCAGTTTGCTGTCCCTCACTCCCTCAGTTTGCTGTCCCTCACTCCCTCAGTTTGCTGTCCCTCACTCCCTCAGTTTACTGTCCCTCACTCCCTCAGTTTACTGTCCCTCACTCCCTCAGTTTGCTGTCACTCACTCCCTCAGTTTGCTGTCCCTCACGCCCTCAGTTTACTGTCCCTCACTCCCTCAGTTTACTGTCTCTCACTCCCTCAGTTTGCTGTCCCTCACTCCCTCAGTTTGCTGTCCCTCACTCCCTCAGTTTACTGTCCCTCACTCCCTCAGTTTACTGTCTCTCACTCCCTCAGTTTGCTGTCCCTCACTCCCTCAGTTTGCTGTCCCTCAGTTTGCTGTCCCTCACTCCCTCAGTTTGCTGTCCCTCACTCCCTCAGTTTACTGTCCCTCAGTTTGCTGTCCCTCACTCCCTCAGTTTGCTGTCCCTCACTCCCTCAGTTTACTGTCCCTCACTCCCTCAGTTTGCTGTCCCTCACTCCCTCAGTTTACTGTCCCTCACTCCCTCAGTTTGCTGTCCCTCACTCCCTCAGTTTGCTGTCCCTCACTCCCTCAGTTTACTGTCCCTCACTCCCTCAGTTTGCTGTCCCTCACTCCCTCAGTTTGCTGTCCCTCACTCCCTCAGTTTGCTGTCCCTCACTCCCTCAGTTTGCTGTCCCTCACTCCCTCAGTTTGCTGTCCCTCACTCCCTCAGTTTACTGTCCCTCACTCCCTCAGTTTACTGTCCCTCACTCCCTCAGTTTGCTGTCCCTCACTCCCTCAGTTTACGGTCCCTCACTCCCTCAGTTTACTGTCTCTCACTCCCTCAGTTTGCTGTCCCTCACTCCCTCAGTTTGCTGTCCCTCACTCCGTTGTCCCTCACTCCCTCAGTTTACTGTCCCTCACTCCCTCAGTTTACTGTCTCTCACTCCCTCAGTTTGCTGTCCCTCACTCCCTCAGTTTGCTGTCCCTCAGTTTGCTGTCCCTCACTCCCTCAGTTTGCTGTCCCTCACTCCCTCAGTTTACTGTCCCTCACTCCCTCAGTTTGCTGTCTCTCACTCCCTCAGTTTGCTGTCCCTCACTCCCTCAGTTTACTGTCCCTCACTCTCTCAGTTTGCTGTCCCTCACTCCCTCAGTTTGCTCTCCCTCACTCCCTCAGTTTGCTGTCCCTCACTCCCTCAGTTTACTGTCCCTCACTCCCTCAGTTTGCTGTCCCTCACTCCCTCAGTTTGCTGTCCCTCACTCCCTCAGTTTACTGTCCCTCACTCCCTCAGTTTGCTGTCCCTCACTCCCTCAGTTTGCTGTCCCTCACTCCCTCAGTTTACTGTCTCTCACTCCCTCAGTTTGCTGTCTCTCACTCCCTCAGTTTGCTGTCCCTCACTCCCTCAGTTTACTGTCCCTCACTCCCTCAGTTTACTGTCCCTCACTCCCTCAGTTTACTGTCCCTCACTCCCTCAGTTTACTGTCCCTCACTCCCTCAGTTTACTGTCCCTCACTCCCTCAGTTTACTGTCCCTCACTCCCTCAGTTTACTGTCCCTCACTCCCTCAGTTTACTGTCCCTCACTCCCTCAGTTTACTGTCCCTCACTCCCTCAGTTTACTGTCCCTCACTCCCTCAGTTTACTGTCCCTCACTCCCTCAGTTTGCTGTCCCTCACTCCCTCAGTTTGCTGTCCCTCACTCCCTCAGTTTACTGTCTCTCACTCCCTCAGTTTACTGTCTCTCACTCCCTCAGTTTACTGTCTCTCACTCCCTCAGTTTGCTGTCCCTCACTCCCTCAGTTTACTGTCTCTCACTCCCTCAGTTTGCTGTCCCTCACTCCCTCAGTTTGCTGTCCCTCACTCCCTCAGTTTGCTGTCTCTCACTCCCTCCGTATGCTGTCTCTCACTCTCTCAGTTTGCTGTCCCTCACTCCCTCAGTTTGCTGTCCCTCAGTTTACTGTCCCTCACTCCCTCAGTTTACTGTCCCTCACTCCCTCAGTTTACTGTCCCTCACTCCCTCAGTTTACTGTCCCTCACTCCCTCAGTTTACTGTCTCTCACTCCCTCAGTTTGCTGTCCCTCACTCCCTCAGTTTGCTGTCCCTCATTCCCTCAGTTTGCTGTCTCTCACTCCCTCAGTTTGCTGTCCCTCACTCCCTCAGTTTGCTGTCCCTCACTCCCTCAGTTTGCTGTCCCTCACTCCCTCAGTTTACTGTCCCTCACTCCCTCAGTTTACTGTCCCTCACTCCCTCAGTTTACTGTCCCTCACTCGCTCAGTTTACTGTCCCTCACTCCCTCAGTTTACTGTCTCTCACTCCCTCAGTTTGCTGTCCCTCACTCCCTCAGTTTGCTGTCCCTCACTCCCTCAGTTTGCTGTCTCTCACTCCCTCAGTTTGCTGTCCCTCACTCCCTCAGTTTGCTGTCCCTCACTCCCTCAGTTTACTGTCCCTCACTCCCTCAGTTTACTGTCCCTCACTCCCTCAGTTTACTGTCCCTCACTCCCTCAGTTTACTGTCCCTCACTCGCTCAGTTTACTGTCCCTCACTCGCTCAGTTTACTGTCCCTCACTCCCTCAGTTTACTGTCCCTCACTCCCTCAGTTTGCTGTCCCTCACTCCCTCAGTTTGCTGTCCCTCACTCCCTCAGTTTACTGTCTCTCACTCCCTCAGTTTACTGTCTCTCACTCCCTCAGTTTACTGTCTCTCACTCCCTCAGTTTGCTGTCCCTCACTCCCTCAGTTTACTGTCCCTTACTCCCTCAGTTTACTGTCTCTCACTCCCTCAGTTTGCTGTCCCTCACTCCCTCAGTTTGCTGTCCCTCACTCCCTCAGTTTACTGTCCCTCACTCCCTCAGTTTACTGTCTCTCACTCCCTCAGTTTGCTGTCCCTCACTCCCTCAGTTTGCTGTCCCTCAGTTTGCTGTCCCTCACTCCCTCAGTTTGCTGTCCCTCACTCCCTCAGTTTGCTGTCCCTCACTCCCTCAGTTTGCTGTCCCTCACTCCCTCAGTTTACTGTCCCTCACTCCCTCAGTTTGCTGTCCCTCACTCCCTCAGTTTGCTGTCCCTCACTCCCTCAGTTTGCTGTCCCTCACTCCCTCAGTTTACTGTCCCTCACTCCCTCAGTTTACTGTCCCTCACTCCCTCAGTTTGCTGTCCCTCACTCCCTCAGTTTGCTGTCCCTCACGCCCTCAGTTTACTGTCCCTCACTCCCTCAGTTTACTGTCTCTCACTCCCTCAGTTTGCTGTCCCTCACTCCCTCAGTTTGCTGTCCCTCACTCCCTCAGTTTACTGTCCCTCACTCCCTCAGTTTACTGTCTCTCACTCCCTCAGTTTGCTGTCCCTCACTCCCTCAGTTTGCTGTCCCTCAGTTTGCTGTCCCTCACTCCCTCAGTTTGCTGTCCCTCACTCCCTCAGTTTACTGTCCCTCAGTTTGCTGTCCATCACTCCCTCAGTTTACTGTCCCTCACTCCCTCAGTTTGCTGTCCCTCACTCCCTCAGTTTACTGTCCCTCACTCCCTCAGTTTGCTGTCCCTCACTCCCTCAGTTTGCTGTCCCTCACTCCCTCAGTTTACTGTCCCTCACTCCCTCAGTTTGCTGTCCCTCACTCCCTCAGTTTGCTGTCCCTCACTCCCTCAGTTTGCTGTCCCTCACTCCCTCAGTTTGCTGTCCCTCACTCCCTCAGTTTGCAGTCCCTCACTCCCTCAGTTTACTGTCCCTCACTCCCTCAGTTTACTGTCCCTCACTCCCTCAGTTTGCTGTCCCTCACTCCCTCAGTTTACGGTCCCTCACTCCCTCAGTTTACTGTCTCTCACTCCCTCAGTTTGCTGTCCCTCACTCCCTCAGTTTGCTGTCCCTCACTCCGTTGTCCCTCACGCCCTCAGTTTACTGTCCCTCACTCCCTCAGTTTACTGTCTCTCACTCCCTCAGTTTGCTGTCCCTCACTCCCTCAGTTTGCTGTCCCTCACTCCGTTGTCCCTCACTCCCTCAGTTTACTGTCCCTCACTCCCTCAGTTTACTGTCTCTCACTCCCTCAGTTTGCTGTCCCTCACTCCCTCAGTTTGCTGTCCCTCACTCCCTCAGTTTGCTGTCCCTCACTCCCTCAGTTTACTGTCCCTCACTCCCTCAGTTTGCTGTCTCTCACTCCCTCAGTTTGCTGTCCCTCACTCCCTCAGTTTACTGTCCCTCACTCTCTCAGTTTGCTGTCCCTCACTCCCTCAGTTTGCTGTCCCTCACTCCCTCAGTTTGCTGTCCCTCACTCCCTCAGTTTACTGTCCCTCACTCCCTCAGTTTGCTGTCCCTCACTCCCTCAGTTTGCTGTCCCTCACTCCCTCAGTTTACTGTCCCTCACTCCCTCAGTTTGCTGTCCCTCACTCCCTCAGTTTGCTGTCCCTCACTCCCTCAGTTTACTGTCTCTCACTCCCTCAGTTTGCTGTCTCTCACTCCCTCAGTTTGCTGTCCCTCACTCCCTCAGTTTACTGTCCCTCACTCCCTCAGTTTACTGTCCCTCACTCCCTCAGTTTACTGTCCCTCACTCCCTCAGTTTACTGTCCCTCACTCCCTCAGTTTACTGTCCCTCACTCCCTCAGTTTACTGTCCCTCACTCCCTCAGTTTGCTGTCTCTCACTCCCTCAGTTTGCTGTCCCTCACTCCCTCAGTTTACTGTCCCTCACTCTCTCAGTTTGCTGTCCCTCACTCCCTCAGTTTGCTGTCCCTCACTCCCTCAGTTTGCTGTCCCTCACTCCCTCAGTTTACTGTCCCTCACTCCCTCAGTTTGCTGTCCCTCACTCCCTCAGTTTGCTGTCCCTCACTCCCTCAGTTTACTGTCCCTCACTCCCTCAGTTTGCTGTCCCTCACTCCCTCAGTTTGCTGTCCCTCACTCCCTCAGTTTACTGTCTCTCACTCCCTCAGTTTGCTGTCTCTCACTCCCTCAGTTTGCTGTCCCTCACTCCCTCAGTTTACTGTCCCTCACTCCCTCAGTTTACTGTCCCTCACTCCCTCAGTTTACTGTCCCTCACTCCCTCAGTTTACTGTCCCTCACTCCCTCAGTTTACTGTCCCTCACTCCCTCAGTTTACTGTCCCTCACTCCCTCAGTTTACTGTCCCTCACTCCCTCAGTTTACTGTCCCTCACTCCCTCAGTTTACTGTCCCTCACTCCCTCAGTTTACTGTCCCTCACTCCCTCAGTTTACTGTCCCTCACTCCCTCAGTTTGCTGTCCCTCACTCCCTCAGTTTGCTGTCCCTCACTCCCTCAGTTTACTGTCTCTCACTCCCTCAGTTTACTGTCTCTCACTCCCTCAGTTTACTGTCTCTCACTCCCTCAGTTTGCTGTCCCTCACTCCCTCAGTTTACTGTCTCTCACTCCCTCAGTTTGCTGTCCCTCACTCCCTCAGTTTGCTGTCCCTCACTCCCTCAGTTTGCTGTCTCTCACTCCCTCCGTATGCTGTCTCTCACTCTCTCAGTTTGCTGTCCCTCACTCCCTCAGTTTGCTGTCCCTCAGTTTACTGTCCCTCACTCCCTCAGTTTACTGTCCCTCACTCCCTCAGTTTACTGTCCCTCACTCCCTCAGTTTACTGTCCCTCACTCCCTCAGTTTACTGTCTCTCACTCCCTCAGTTTGCTGTCCCTCACTCCCTCAGTTTGCTGTCCCTCATTCCCTCAGTTTGCTGTCTCTCACTCCCTCAGTTTGCTGTCCCTCACTCCCTCAGTTTGCTGTCCCTCACTCCCTCAGTTTGCTGTCCCTCACTCCCTCAGTTTACTGTCCCTCACTCCCTCAGTTTACTGTCCCTCACTCCCTCAGTTTACTGTCCCTCACTCGCTCAGTTTACTGTCCCTCACTCCCTCAGTTTACTGTCTCTCACTCCCTCAGTTTGCTGTCCCTCACTCCCTCAGTTTGCTGTCCCTCACTCCCTCAGTTTGCTGTCTCTCACTCCCTCAGTTTGCTGTCCCTCACTCCCTCAGTTTGCTGTCCCTCACTCCCTCAGTTTACTGTCCCTCACTCCCTCAGTTTACTGTCCCTCACTCCCTCAGTTTACTGTCCCTCACTCCCTCAGTTTACTGTCCCTCACTCGCTCAGTTTACTGTCCCTCACTCGCTCAGTTTACTGTCCCTCACTCCCTCAGTTTACTGTCCCTCACTCCCTCAGTTTGCTGTCCCTCACTCCCTCAGTTTGCTGTCCCTCACTCCCTCAGTTTACTGTCTCTCACTCCCTCAGTTTACTGTCTCTCACTCCCTCAGTTTACTGTCTCTCACTCCCTCAGTTTGCTGTCCCTCACTCCCTCAGTTTACTGTCCCTTACTCCCTCAGTTTACTGTCTCTCACTCCCTCAGTTTGCTGTCCCTCACTCCCTCAGTTTGCTGTCCCTCACTCCCTCAGTTTACTGTCCCTCACTCCCTCAGTTTACTGTCTCTCACTCCCTCAGTTTGCTGTCCCTCACTCCCTCAGTTTGCTGTCCCTCAGTTTGCTGTCCCTCACTCCCTCAGTTTGCTGTCCCTCACTCCCTCAGTTTGCTGTCCCTCACTCCCTCAGTTTGCTGTCCCTCACTCCCTCAGTTTACTGTCCCTCACTCCCTCAGTTTGCTGTCCCTCACTCCCTCAGTTTGCTGTCCCTCACTCCCTCAGTTTGCTGTCCCTCACTCCCTCAGTTTACTGTCCCTCACTCCCTCAGTTTACTGTCCCTCACTCCCTCAGTTTGCTGTCCCTCACTCCCTCAGTTTGCTGTCCCTCACGCCCTCAGTTTACTGTCCCTCACTCCCTCAGTTTACTGTCTCTCACTCCCTCAGTTTGCTGTCCCTCACTCCCTCAGTTTGCTGTCCCTCACTCCCTCAGTTTACTGTCCCTCACTCCCTCAGTTTACTGTCTCTCACTCCCTCAGTTTGCTGTCCCTCACTCCCTCAGTTTGCTGTCCCTCAGTTTGCTGTCCCTCACTCCCTCAGTTTGCTGTCCCTCACTCCCTCAGTTTACTGTCCCTCAGTTTGCTGTCCATCACTCCCTCAGTTTGCTGTCCCTCACTCCCTCAGTTTACTGTCCCTCACTCCCTCAGTTTGCTGTCCCTCACTCCCTCAGTTTACTGTCCCTCACTCCCTCAGTTTGCTGTCCCTCACTCCCTCAGTTTGCTGTCCCTCACTCCCTCAGTTTACTGTCCATCACTCCCTCAGTTTGCTGTCCCTCACTCCCTCAGTTTGCTGTCCCTCACTCCCTCAGTTTGCTGTCCCTCACTCCCTCAGTTTGCTGTCCCTCACTCCCTCAGTTTGCAGTCCCTCACTCCCTCAGTTTACTGTCCCTCACTCCCTCAGTTTACTGTCCCTCACTCCCTCAGTTTGCTGTCCCTCACTCCCTCAGTTTACGGTCCCTCACTCCCTCAGTTTACTGTCTCTCACTCCCTCAGTTTGCTGTCCCTCACTCCCTCAGTTTGCTGTCCCTCACTCCGTTGTCCCTCACGCCCTCAGTTTACTGTCCCTCACTCCCTCAGTTTACTGTCTCTCACTCCCTCAGTTTGCTGTCCCTCACTCCCTCAGTTTGCTGTCCCTCACTCCGTTGTCCCTCACTCCCTCAGTTTACTGTCCCTCACTCCCTCAGTTTACTGTCTCTCACTCCCTCAGTTTGCTGTCCCTCACTCCCTCAGTTTGCTGTCCCTCAGTTTGCTGTCCCTCACTCCCTCAGTTTGCTGTCCCTCACTCCCTCAGTTTACTGTCCCTCACTCCCTCAGTTTGCTGTCTCTCACTCCCTCAGTTTGCTGTACCTCACTCCCTCAGTTTACTGTCCCTCACTCTCTCAGTTTGCTGTCCCTCACTCCCTCAGTTTGCTGTCCCTCACTCCCTCAGTTTGCTGTCCCTCACTCCCTCAGTTTACTGTCCCTCACTCCCTCAGTTTGCTGTCCCTCACTCCCTCAGTTTGTTGTCCCTCACTCCCTCAGTTTGCTGTCCCTCACTCCCTCAGTTTACTGTCCCTCACTCCCTCAGTTTGCTGTCCCTCACTCCCTCAGTTTGCTGTCCCTCACTCCCTCAGTTTGCTGTCCCTCACTCCCTCAGTTTGCTGTCCCTCACTCCCTCAGTTTGCTGTCCCTCACTCCCTCAGTTTGCTGTCTCTCACTCCCTCAGTTTGCTGTCCCTCACTCCCTCAGTTTGCTGTCCCTCACTCCCTCAGTTTACTGTCCCTCACTCCCTCAGTTAGCTGTCCCTCACTCCCTCAGTTTGCTGTCCCTCACTCCCTCAGTTTACTGTCCCTCACTCCCTCAGTTTGCTGTCCCTCACTCCCTCAGTTTACTGTCCCTCACTCCCTCAGTTTACTGTCCCTCAGTTTGCTGTCCCTCACTCCCTCAGTTTGTTGTCCCTCACTCCCTCAGTTTGCTGTCCCTCAGTTTGCTGTCCCTCACTCCCTCAGTTTACTGTCCCTCACTCCCTCAGTTTACTGTCCCTCAGTTTACTGTCCTCACTCCCTCAGTTTGCTGTCCCTCACTCCCTCAGTTTGCTGTCCCTCACTCCCTCAGTTTGTTGTCCCTCACTCCCTCAGTTTGCTGTCCCTCACTCCCTCAGTTTGTTGTCCCTCACTCCCTCAGTTTGCTGTCCCTCACGCCCTCAGTTTGCTGTGCCTCACTCCCTCAGTTTGCTGTCCCTCACTCCCTCAGTTTGCTGTCCCTCACTCCCTCAGTTTGCTGTCTCTCACTCCCTCAGTTTGCTGTCCCTCACTCCCTCAGTTTGCTGTCCCTCACTCCCTCAGTTTACTGTCCCTCACTCCCTCAGTTTACTGTCTCTCACTCCCTCAGTTTGCTGTCCCTCACTCCCTCAGTTTGCTGTCTCTCACTCCCTCAGTTTGCTGTCCCTCACTCCCTCAGTTTGCTGTCCCTCACTCCCTCAGTTTACTGTCTCTCACTCCCTCAGTTTACTGTCTCTCACTCCCTCAGTTTGCTGTCCCTCACTCCCTCAGTTTACTGTCTCTCACTCCCTCAGTTTGCTGTCCCTCACTCCCTCAGTTTACTGTCCCTCACTCCCTCAGTTTGCTGTCCCTCACTCCCTCAGTTTACTGTCTCTCACTCTCTCAGTTTGCTGTCCCTCACTCCCTCAGTTTGCTGTCCCTCAGTTTACTGTCCCTCACTCCCTCAGTTTACTGTCCCTCACTCCCTCAGTTTACTGTCCCTCACTCCCTCAGTTTACTGTCCCTCACTCGCTCAGTTTACTGTCCCTCACTCCCTCAGTTTGCTGTCCCTCACTCCCTCAGTTTGCTGTCCCTCACTCCCTCAGTTTGCTGTCTCTCACTCCCTCCGTATGCTGTCTCTCACTCTCTCAGTTTGCTGTCCCTCACTCCCTCAGTTTGCTGTCCCTCAGTTTACTGTCCCTCACTCCCTCAGTTTACTGTCCCTCACTCCCTCAGTTTACTGTCCCTCACTCCCTCAGTTTACTGTCCCTCACTCCCTCAGTTTACTGTCTCTCACTCCCTCAGTTTGCTGTCCCTCACTCCCTCAGTTTGCTGTCCCTCACTCCCTCAGTTTGCTGTCTCTCACTCCCTCAGTTTGCTGTCCCTCACTCCCTCAGTTTGCTGTCCCTCACTCCCTCAGTTTGCTGTCCCTCACTCCCTCAGTTTACTGTCCCTCACTCCCTCAGTTTACTGTCCCTCACTCCCTCAGTTTACTGTCCCTCACTCCCTCAGTTTACTGTCCCTCACTCGCTCAGTTTACTGTCTCTCACTCCCTCAGTTTGCTGTCCCTCACTCCCTCAGTTTGCTGTCCCTCACTCCCTCAGTTTGCTGTCCCTCACTCCCTCAGTTTACTGTCCCTCACTCCCTCAGTTTACTGTCCCTCACTCCCTCAGTTTGCTGTCCCTCACTCCCTCAGTTTGCTGTCCCTCACTCCCTCAGTTTACTGTCTCTCACTCCCTCAGTTTGCTGTCTCTCACTCCCTCAGTTTGCTGTCCCTCACTCCCTCAGTTTACTGTCCCTCACTCCCTCAGTTTACTGTCCCTCACTCCCTCAGTTTACTGTCCCTCACTCCCTCAGTTTACTGTCCCTCACTCCCTCAGTTTGCTGTCCCTCACTCCCTCAGTTTACTGTCTCTCACTCCCTCAGTTTGCTGTCTCTCACTCCCTCAGTTTGCTGTCCCTCACTCCCTCAGTTTACTGTCCCTCACTCCCTCAGTTTACTGTCCCTCACTCCCTCAGTTTACTGTCCCTCACTCCCTCAGTTTACTGTCCCTCACTCCCTCAGTTTGCTGTCCCTCACTCCCTCAGTTTGCTGTCCCTCACTCCCTCAGTTTACTGTCTCTCACTCCCTCAGTTTACTGTCTCTCACTCCCTCAGTTTACTGTCTCTCACTCCCTCAGTTTGCTGTCCCTCACTCCCTCAGTTTACTGTCTCTCACTCCCTCAGTTTGCTGTCCCTCACTCCCTCAGTTTACTGTCCCTCACTCCCTCAGTTTGCTGTCCCTCACTCCCTCAGTTTACTGTCCCTCACTCCCTCAGTTTGCTGTCCCTCACTCCCTCAGTTTGCTGTCTCTCACTCCCTCCGTATGCTGTCTCTCACTCTCTCAGTTTGCTGTCCCTCACTCCCTCAGTTTGCTGTCCCTCAGTTTACTGTCCCTCACTCCCTCAGTTTACTGTCCCTCACTCCCTCAGTTTACTGTCCCTCACTCCCTCAGTTTACTGTCCCTCACTCCCTCAGTTTACTGTCTCTCACTCCCTCAGTTTGCTGTCCCTCACTCCCTCAGTTTGCTGTCCCTCACTCCCTCAGTTTGCTGTCTCTCACTCCCTCAGTTTGCTGTCCCTCACTCCCTCAGTTTGCTGTCCCTCACTCCCTCAGTTTGCTGTCCCTCACTCCCTCAGTTTACTGTCCCTCACTCCCTCAGTTTACTGTCCCTCACTCCCTCAGTTTACTGTCCCTCACTCGCTCAGTTTACTGTCCCTCACTCCCTCAGTTTACTGTCTCTCACTCCCTCAGTTTGCTGTCCCTCACTCCCTCAGTTTGCTGTCCCTCACTCCCTCAGTTTGCTGTCTCTCACTCCCTCAGTTTGCTGTCCCTCACTCCCTCAGTTTGCTGTCCCTCACTCCCTCAGTTTACTGTCCCTCACTCCCTCAGTTTACTGTCCCTCACTCCCTCAGTTTACTGTCCCTCACTCCCTCAGTTTACTGTCCCTCACTCGCTCAGTTTACTGTCCCTCACTCGCTCAGTTTACTGTCCCTCACTCCCTCAGTTTACTGTCCCTCACTCCCTCAGTTTGCTGTCCCTCACTCCCTCAGTTTGCTGTCCCTCACTCCCTCAGTTTACTGTCTCTCACTCCCTCAGTTTACTGTCTCTCACTCCCTCAGTTTACTGTCTCTCACTCCCTCAGTTTGCTGTCCCTCACTCCCTCAGTTTAATGTCTCTCACTCCCTCAGTTTGCTGTCCCTCACTCCCTCTGTTTACTGTCCCTCACTCCCTCAGTTTGCTGTCCCTCACTCCCTCAGTTTACTGTCCCTCACTCCCTCAGTTTACTGTCGCTCACTCCCTCAGTTTACTGTCCCTCACTCCCTCAGTTTGCTGTCCCTCACTCCCTCAGTTTACTGTCCCTCACTCCCTCAGTTTACTGTCCCTCACTCCCTCAGTTTGCTGTCCCTCACTCCCTCAGTTTGCTGTCCCTCACTCCCTCAGTTTACTGTCCCTCACTCCCTCAGTTTACTGTCTCTCACTCCCTCAGTTTGCTGTCCCTCACTCCCTCAGTTTGCTGTCCCTCAGTTTGCTGTCCCTCACTCCCTCAGTTTGCTGTCCCTCACTCCCTCAGTTTGCTGTCCCTCACTCCCTCAGTTTGCTGTCCCTCACTCCCTCAGTTTACTGTCCCTCACTCCCTCAGTTTGCTGTCCCTCACTCCCTCAGTTTGCTGTCCCTCACTCCCTCAGTTTGCTGTCCCTCACTCCCTCAGTTTACTGTCCCTCACTCCCTCAGTTTACTGTCCCTCACTCCCTCAGTTTGCTGTCCCTCACTCCCTCAGTTTGCTGTCCCTCACGCCCTCAGTTTACTGTCCCTCACTCCCTCAGTTTACTGTCTCTCACTCCCTCAGTTTGCTGTCCCTCACTCCCTCAGTTTGCTGTCCCTCACTCCCTCAGTTTACTGTCCCTCACTCCCTCAGTTTACTGTCTCTCACTCCCTCAGTTTGCTGTCCCTCACTCCCTCAGTTTGCTGTCCCTCAGTTTGCTGTCCCTCACTCCCTCAGTTTGCTGTCCCTCACTCCCTCAGTTTACTGTCCCTCAGTTTGCTGTCCCTCACTCCCTCAGTTTGCTGTCCCTCACTCCCTCAGTTTACTGTCCCTCACTCCCTCAGTTTGCTGTCCCTCACTCCCTCAGTTTACTGTCCCTCACTCCCTCAGTTTGCTGTCCCTCACTCCCTCAGTTTGCTGTCCCTCACTCCCTCAGTTTACTGTCCCTCACTCCCTCAGTTTGCTGTCCCTCACTCCCTCAGTTTGCTGTCCCTCACTCCCTCAGTTTGCTGTCCCTCACTCCCTCAGTTTGCTGTCCCTCACTCCCTCAGTTTGCTGTCCCTCACTCCCTCAGTTTACTGTCCCTCACTCCCTCAGTTTGCTGTCCCTCACTCCCTCAGTTTACGGTCCCTCACTCCCTCAGTTTACTGTCTCTCACTCCCTCAGTTTGCTGTCCCTCACTCCCTCAGTTTGCTGTCCCTCACTCCGTTGTCCCTCACTCCCTCAGTTTACTGTCCCTCACTCCCTCAGTTTACTGTCTCTCACTCCCTCAGTTTGCTGTCCCTCACTCCCTCAGTTTGCTGTCCCTCAGTTTGCTGTCCCTCACTCCCTCAGTTTGCTGTCCCTCACTCCCTCAGTTTACTGTCCCTCACTCCCTCAGTTTGCTGTCTCTCACTCCCTCAGTTTACTGTCCCTCACTCTCTCAGTTTGCTGTCCCTCACTCCCTCAGTTTGCTGTCCCTCACTCCCTCAGTTTGCTGTCCCTCACTCCCTCAGTTTACTGTCCCTCACTCCCTCAGTTTGCTGTCCCTCACTCCCTCAGTTTACTGTCCCTCACTCCCTCAGTTTACTGTCCCTCACTCCCTCAGTTTGCTGTCCCTCACTCCCTCAGTTTGCTGTCCCTCACTCCCTCAGTTTACTGTCTCTCACTCCCTCAGTTTGCTGTCTCTCACTCCCTCAGTTTGCTGTCCCTCACTCCCTCAGTTTACTGTCCCTCACTCCCTCAGTTTACTGTCCCTCACTCCCTCAGTTTACTGTCCCTCACTCCCTCAGTTTACTGTCCCTCACTCCCTCAGTTTACTGTCCCTCACTCCCTCAGTTTACTGTCCCTCACTCCCTCAGTTTACTGTCCCTCACTCCCTCAGTTTACTGTCCCTCACTCCCTCAGTTTACTGTCCCTCACTCCCTCAGTTTGCTGTCCCTCACTCCCTCAGTTTGCTGTCCCTCACTCCCTCAGTTTACTGTCTCTCACTCCCTCAGTTTACTGTCTCTCACTCCCTCAGTTTACTGTCTCTCACTCCCTCAGTTTGCTGTCCCTCACTCCCTCAGTTTACTGTCTCTCACTCCCTCAGTCTGCTGTCCCTCACTCCCTCAGTTTACTGTCCCTCACTCCCTCAGTTTGCTGTCCCTCACTCCCTCAGTTTACTGTCCCTCACTCCCTCAGTTTGCTGTCCCTCACTCCCTCAGTTTGCTGTCTCTCACTCCCTCCGTATGCTGTCTCTCACTCTCTCAGTTTGCTGTCCCTCACTCCCTCAGTTTGCTGTCCCTCAGTTTACTGTCCCTCACTCCCTCAGTTTACTGTCCCTCACTCCCTCAGTTTACTGTCCCTCACTCCCTCAGTTTACTGTCCCTCACTCCCTCAGTTTACTGTCTCTCACTCCCTCAGTTTGCTGTCCCTCACTCCCTCAGTTTGCTGTCCCTCACTCCCTCAGTTTGCTGTCCCTCACTCCCTCAGTTTGCTGTCCCTCACTCCCTCAGTTTGCTGTCCCTCACTCCCTCAGTTTACTGTCCCTCACTCCCTCAGTTTACTGTCCCTCACTCCCTCAGTTTACTGTCCCTCACTCCCTCAGTTTACTGTCCCTCACTCGCTCAGTTTACTGTCCCTCACTCCCTCAGTTTACTGTCTCTCACTCCCTCAGTTTGCTGTCCCTCACTCCCTCAGTTTGCTGTCCCTCACTCCCTCAGTTTGCTGTCTCTCACTCCCTCAGTTTGCTGTCCCTCACTCCCTCAGTTTGCTGTCCCTCACTCCCTCAGTTTACTGTCCCTCACTCCCTCAGTTTACTGTCCCTCACTCCCTCAGTTTACTGTCCCTCACTCCCTCAGTTTACTGTCCCTCACTCGCTCAGTTTACTGTCCCTCACTCGCTCAGTTTACTGTCCCTCACTCCCTCAGTTTACTGTCCCTCACTCCCTCAGTTTGCTGTCCCTCACTCCCTCAGTTTGCTGTCCCTCACTCCCTCAGTTTACTGTCTCTCACTCCCTCAGTTTACTGTCTCTCACTCCCTCAGTTTACTGTCTCTCACTCCCTCAGTTTGCTGTCCCTCACTCCCTCAGTTTAATGTCTCTCACTCCCTCAGTTTGCTGTCCCTCACTCCCTCTGTTTACTGTCCCTCACTCCCTCAGTTTGCTGTCCCTCACTCCCTCAGTTTACTGTCCCTCACTCCCTCAGTTTACTGTCGCTCACTCCCTCAGTTTACTGTCCCTCACTCCCTCAGTTTGCTGTCCCTCACTCCCTCAGTTTACTGTCCCTTACTCCCTCAGTTTACTGTCTCTCACTCCCTCAGTTTGCTGTCCCTCACTCCCTCAGTTTGCTGTCCCTCACTCCCTCAGTTTACTGTCCCTCACTCCCTCAGTTTACTGTCTCTCACTCCCTCAGTTTGCTGTCCCTCACTCCCTCAGTTTGCTGTCCCTCAGTTTGCTGTCCCTCACTCCCTCAGTTTGCTGTCCCTCACTCCCTCAGTTTGCTGTCCCTCACTCCCTCAGTTTGCTGTCCCTCACTCCCTCAGTTTGCTGTCCCTCACTCCCTCAGTTTACTGTCCCTCACTCCCTCAGTTTGCTGTCCCTCACTCCCTCAGTTTGCTGTCCCTCACTCCCTCAGTTTGCTGTCCCTCACTCCCTCAGTTTACTGTCCCTCACTCCCTCAGTTTACTGTCCCTCACTCCCTCAGTTTGCTGTCCCTCACTCCCTCAGTTTGCTGTCCCTCACGCCCTCAGTTTACTGTCCCTCACTCCCTCAGTTTACTGTCTCTCACTCCCTCAGTTTGCTGTCCCTCACTCCCTCAGTTTGCTGTCCCTCACTCCCTCAGTTTACTGTCCCTCACTCCCTCAGTTTACTGTCTCTCACTCCCTCAGTTTGCTGTCCCTCACTCCCTCAGTTTGCTGTCCCTCAGTTTGCTGTCCCTCACTCCCTCAGTTTGCTGTCCCTCACTCCCTCAGTTTACTGTCCCTCAGTTTGCTGTCCATCACTCCCTCAGTTTGCTGTCCCTCACTCCCTCAGTTTACTGTCCCTCACTCCCTCAGTTTGCTGTCCCTCACTCCCTCAGTTTACTGTCCCTCACTCCCTCAGTTTGCTGTCCCTCACTCCCTCAGTTTGCTGTCCCTCACTCCCTCAGTTTACTGTCCCTCACTCCCTCAGTTTGCTGTCCCTCACTCCCTCAGTTTGCTGTCCCTCACTCCCTCAGTTTGCTGTCCCTCACTCCCTCAGTTTGCTGTCCCTCACTCCCTCAGTTTGCTGTCCCTCACTCCCTCAGTTTACTGTCCCTCACTCCCTCAGTTTACTGTCCCTCACTCCCTCAGTTTACGGTCCTTCACTCCCTCAGTTTACTGTCTCTCACTCCCTCAGTTTGCTGTCCCTCACTCCCTCAGTTTGCTGTCCCTCACTCCGTTGTCCCTCACTCCCTCAGTTTACTGTCCCTCACTCCCTCAGTTTACTGTCTCTCACTCCCTCAGTTTGCTGTCCCTCACTCCCTCAGTTTGCTGTCCCTCAGTTTGCTGTCCCTGACTCCCTCAGTTTGCTGTCCCTCACTCCCTCAGTTTACTGTCCCTCACTCCCTCAGTTTGCTGTCTCTCACTCCCTCAGTTTGCTGTCCCTCACTCCCTCAGTTTACTGTCCCTCACTCTCTCAGTTTGCTGTCCCTCACTCCCTCAGTTTGCTGTCCCTCACTCCCTCAGTTTGCTGTCCCTCACTCCCTCAGTTTACTGTCCCTCACTCCCTCAGTTTGCTGTCCCTCACTCCCTCAGTTTGTTGTCCCTCACTCCCTCAGTTTGCTGTCCCTCACTCCCTCAGTTTACTGTCCCTCACTCCCTCAGTTTGCTGTCCCTCACTCCCTCAGTTTGCTGTCCCTCACTCCCTCAGTTTGCTGTCCCTCACTCCCTCAGTTTGCTGTCCCTCACTCCCTCAGTTTGCTGTCCCTCACTCCCTCAGTTTGCTGTCCCTCACTCCCTCAGTTTGCTGTCTCTCACTCCCTCAGTTTGCTGTCCCTCACTCCCTCAGTTTGCTGTCCCTCACTCCCTCAGTTTACTGTCCCTCACTCCCTCAGTTTGCTGTCCCTCACTCCCTCAGTTTGCTGTCCCTCACTCCCTCAGTTTACTGTCCCTCACTCCCTCAGTTTGCTGTCCCTCACTCCCTCAGTTTACTGTCCCTCACTCCCTCAGTTTACTGTCCCTCAGTTTGCTGTCCCTCACTCCCTCAGTTTGTTGTCCCTCACTCCCTCAGTTTGCTGTCCCTCAGTTTGCTGTCCCTCACTCCCTCAGTTTACTGTCCCTCACTCCCTCAGTTTACTGTCCCTCAGTTTACTGTCCCTCACTCCCTCAGTTTGCTGTCCCTCACTCCCTCAGTTTGCTGTCCCTCACTCCCTCAGTTTGTTGTCCCTCACTCCCTCAGTTTGCTGTCCCTCACTCCCTCAGTTTGTTGTCCCTCACTCCCTCAGTTTGCTGTCCCTCACTCCCTCAGTTTGCTGTCCCTCACTCCCTCAGTTTGCTGTCCCTCACTCCCTCAGTTTGCTGTCCCTCACTCCCTCAGTTTGCTGTCTCTCACTCCCTCAGTTTGCTGTCCCTCACTCCCTCAGTTTGCTGTCCCTCACTCCCTCAGTTTACTGTCCCTCACTCCCTCAGTTTACTTTCCCTCACTCCCTCAGTTTACTGTCTCTCACTCCCTCAGTTTGTTGTCCCTCACTCCCTCAGTTTGCTGTCCCTCAGTTTGCTGTCCCTCACTCCCTCAGTTTACTGTCCCTCAGTTTACTGTCCCTCACTCCCTCAGTTTGCTGTCCCTCACTCCCTCAGTTTGCTGTCCCTCACTCCCTCAGTTTGTTGTCCCTCACTCCCTCAGTTTGCTGTCCCTCACTCCCTCAGTTTGTTGTCCCTCACTCCCTCAGTTTGCTGTCCCTCACTCCCTCAGTTTGCTGTCCCTCACTCCCTCAGTTTACAGTCCCTCACTCCCTCAGTTTGCTGTCCCTCACTCCCTCAGTTTGCTGTCCCTCACTCCCTCAGTTTGCTGTCCCTCACTCCCTCAGTTTGTTGTCCCTCACTCCCTCAGTTTGCTGTCCCTCACTCCCTCAGTTTGCTGTCCCTCACTCCCTCAGTTTACTGTCCCTCACTCCCTCAGTTTGCTGTCCCTCACTCCCTCAGTTTACTGTCCCTCACTCCCTCAGTTTGCTGTCCCTCACTCCCTCAGTTTACTGTCCCTCACTCCCTCAGTTTGCTGTCCCTCACTCCCTCAGTTTACTGTCCCTCACTCCCTCAGTTTGCTGTCCCTCACTCCCTCAGTTTACTGTCCCTCACTCCCTCAGTTTGCTGTCCCTCACTCCCTCAGTTTACTGTCCCTCACTCCCTCAGTTTGCTGTCCCTCACTCCCTCAGTTTACTGTCCCTCACTCCCTCAGTTTACTGTCCCTCACTCCCTCAGTTTACTGTCCCTCACTCCCTCAGTTTGCTGTCCCTCACTCCCTCAGTTTACTGTCCGTCACTCCCTCAGTTTGCTGTCCCTCACTCCCTCAGTTTACTGTCCCTCACTCCCTCAGTTTGCTGTCCCTCACTCCCTCAGTTTACTGTCCCTCACTCCCTCAGTTTACTGTCCCTCACTCCCTCAGTTTACTGTCCCTCACTCCCTCAGTTTGCTGTCCCTCACTCCCTCAGTTTACTGTCCCTCACTCCCTCAGTTTACTGTCCCTCACTCCCTCAGTTTACTGTCCCTCACTCCCTCAGTTTGCTGTCCCTCACTCCCTCAGTTTACTGTCCCTCACTCCCTCAGTTTGCTGTCCCTCACTCCCTCAGTTTGCTGTCCCTCACTCCCTCAGTTTGCTGTCCCTCACTCCCTCAGTTTACTGTCCCTCACTCCCTCAGTTTGCTGTCCCTCACTCCCTCAGTTTACAGTCCCTCACTCCCTCAGTTTGCTGTCCCTCACTCCCTCAGTTTGCTGTCCCTCACTCCCTCAGTTTGCTGTCCCTCACTCCCTCAGTTTGTTGTCCCTCACTCCCTCAGTTTGCTGTCCCTCACTCCCTCAGTTTGTTGTCCCTC
This sequence comes from Scyliorhinus torazame, assembly GCF_047496885.1. NCBI lineage: Eukaryota > Metazoa > Chordata > Chondrichthyes > Carcharhiniformes > Scyliorhinidae > Scyliorhinus > Scyliorhinus torazame. The sequence goes on from NC_092722.1 coordinate 200,014,142, forward strand.
ACTCCCTCAGTTTGCTGTCCCTCACTCCCTCAGTTTGCTGTCCCTCACTCCCTCAGTTTACAGTCCCTCACTCCCTCAGTTTGCTGTCCCTCACTCCCTCAGTTTGCTGTCCCTCACTCCCTCAGTTTGCTGTCCCTCACTCCCTCAGTTTGTTGTCCCTCACTCCCTCAGTTTGCTGTCCCTCACTCCCTCAGTTTGCTGTCCCTCACTCCCTCAGTTTACTGTCCCTCACTCCCTCAGTTTGCTGTCCCTCACTCCCTCAGTTTACTGTCCCTCACTCCCTCAGTTTGCTGTCCCTCACTCCCTCAGTTTACTGTCCCTCACTCCCTCAGTTTGCTGTCCCTCACTCCCTCAGTTTACTGTCCCTCACTCCCTCAGTTTGCTGTCCCTCACTCCCTCAGTTTACTGTCCCTCACTCCCTCAGTTTGCTGTCCCTCACTCCCTCAGTTTACTGTCCCTCACTCCCTCAGTTTGCTGTCCCTCACTCCCTCAGTTTACTGTCCCTCACTCCCTCAGTTTACTGTCCCTCACTCCCTCAGTTTACTGTTCCTCACTCCCTCAGTTTGCTGTCCCTCACTCCCTCAGTTTACTGTCCGTCACTCCCTCAGTTTGCTGTCCCTCACTCCCTCAGTTTACTGTCCCTCACTCCCTCAGTTTGCTGTCCCTCACTCCCTCAGTTTACTGTCCCTCACTCCCTCAGTTTACTGTCCCTCACTCCCTCAGTTTACTGTCCCTCACTCCCTCAGTTTGCTGTCCCTCACTCCCTCAGTTTACTGTCCCTCACTCCCTCAGTTTACTGTCCCTCACTCCCTCAGTTTACTGTCCCTCACTCCCTCAGTTTGCTGTCCCTCACTCCCTCAGTTTACTGTCCCTCACTCCCTCAGTTTACTGTGCCTCACTGGCTCCTCCCTCATTGTTTGAATCTCCCGCTGTTTCCCGGTGGGCGGGGCCAGGCGGGGGCGGGGCCTGTGCTCAGAAAGCCGGGCTCTGATTGGCGAATGTCGTTTGCCTGAGGAACCAGGCCGCCGCTGGTTGGCTGCTTGTCGCTGGGGGCGCGGCTCCCGCTTCAGCCAAACACCAACCGGGAGCGGGAGACACAGAGAGACCCCGGCCCCGGCACGGAGATACCCCCCCGCCCCGGACACCGGGACCCCGCCCGGAGCTCACACCCTGAGACCACCGGGAGACACGGAGCCGGGACCCGGACAGACAGCGGGAACCCAGGGCCGGCAGAGAGAGACCCGGGACCCGGACCGGAGGCGGAGAAATACCGGGGGAGCGGGAACCCCGGGAGACGGAGAGCCGGGACCCGGCACAGGCACGCCGGCAGAGGCCCGGAGCGGAGTGTCGGAGCGGGGCGTCCGGGCCCCGGGAGGGAGATGCAGCCCCCGGACCGCGAGGTGACGGATGTTCGTGTCCAGGACGTGGAGAAGCGGAGGAGCCCGAACAAGCACTATGTGAGTGAGGGGCCGGGGGTGGGAGAGACCTGGGGGAGGTGGTGGTGAGAGATCTGCGGGGTGGTGTGGGGGGGGGTGGGGGGTGAGAGACCTGGGGTGGGGGGTGAGAGACCTGGGGGTGGGGGGTGGGGGGGGGGGGGTGAGAGACCTGGAGTGGGGGTAGGGGGGGGGGTGGGTGAGAGACCTGGAGTGGGGGTAGGGGGGGGGGTGGGTGAGAGACCTGGAGTGGGGGTAGGGGGGGGGTGGGTGAGAGACCTGGAGTGGGGGTAGGGGGGGGGGGTGGGTGAGAGACCTGGAGTGGGGGTAGGGGGGGGGGTGGGTGAGAGACCTGGAGTGGGGGTAGGGGGGGGGGTGGGTGAGAGACCTGGAGTGGGGGTAGGGGGGGGGGTGGGTGAGACCTGGGGGGGGGGGGGGGGGGTGAGAGACCTGGGGGGGGGGGTGAGAGACCTGGGGTGGGGGTGGGGGTGAGAATGAGAGACCTGGGGGGGGGGGGTGAGAGACCTGGGGGGGGGGGTTGAGAGACCTGGGGGGGGGGGGTGAGAGACCTGGGGGGGGGGGGGGTGAGAGACCTGGAGTGGGGGTAGGGGGGGGGGGTGAGAGACCTGGGGGGGGGGGTGAGAGACCTGGGGGGGGGGGGTGAGAGACCTGGGGGGGGGGGTGAGAGACCTGGGGGGGGGGGGGTGAGAGACCTGGAGTGGGGGTAGGGGGGGGGTGGGTGAGACCTGGGGGTGGGGGGGTGAGAGGCCTGGGGGGGGGTGAGACACCTGGGGTGGGGGTGGGGGTGAGAATGAGAGACCTGGGGGGGGGGGGGGGTGAGAGACCTGGGGGGGGGGGGGGTGAGAGACCTGGGGGGGGGGGGGGTGAGAGACCTGGGGGGGGGGAGGGGGGTGAGAGACCTGCGGGGGGGTGGGAGGGGGTGAGACACCTGGGGGTGGGGGGGTGAGAGGCCTGGGGGGGGGTGAGACACCTGGGGTGGGGGTGGGGGTGAGAATGAGAGACCTGGGGGGGGCGGGGTGTGAGAGACCTGGGGGAGGTGGTGGTGAGAGATCTGCGGGGGTGAGATGAGAGACCTGGGGGGGGGGGGTGATGGGGGTGGGGGGTTTGAGAGACCTGCAGGGTTGGGTGGGGGTGAGAGACCTGGGGGTGGGTGAGAGACCAGGGGGGGGTGAGCGACCTGGGGTTGAGACACCTGGGGGTAGGGGGTGAGAGGACTGGGGTGGGGGTGGGGGGGGGGAGACACCTGGGGGGGGGGGGTGAGACACCTGGGGGGGGGGGGGGTGAGACACCTGGGGGGGGGGGGGTGAGACACCTGGGGGGGGGGGGGGTGAGACACCTGGGGGGGGGGGGGGGTGAGACACCTGGGGGGGGGGGGGTGAGACACCTGGGGGGGGGGGGGGTGAGACACCTGGGGGGGGGGGTGAGACACCTGGGGGGGGGGGTGAGACACCTGGGGGGGGGGGGTGAGACACCTGGGGGGGGGGGAGCTGGTGGTGAGATATCTGCGGGGGTGAGATGGGGGGGGGGGTGAGAGACCTGGAGTGGGGGTGAGAGACCTGGAGTGGGGGTGGGGGGGTGAGAGACCTGGAGTGGGGGTGGGGGGGGGGTGAGAGGCCTGGGGTGAGGGTGGGGGGGGGGGTGAGAGAGATCTGGAGGGGGAGGTGGTGCTGAGAGACCTGCGGGGGTGAGATGAGAGACGTGGGGGGGGGGGTTTGAGAGACCTGGGGGTGGGGGGTGGGGGGAGGTTTGAGAGACCTGGGGGGGTGGTTTGAGAGACCTGGGGGGGTGGGGGGGAGGTTTGAGAGACCTGGGGGGGTGGGGGGGAGGTTTGAGAGACCCGGGGGGAGGGGGGGTGAGAGACCCAGGGGGGATGGGGGGAGAGACCAGCGGGTGGTGGGAGGGGGGCAGAGACCTGAGGGTGGGGGGGGGGTGAAAGGCCTGGGGGGGGGGGGGGCGTGAGAGACCTTGGTTGGGGGGGGGGGTTGAGAGACCGGGGGGGGGGGGGGGCGTGAGAGACCTGGGGGGGGGGGATGTGAGGAGACCTCGGGGGGGGGGGGGGGGGGATGTGAGGAGACCTCGGGGGGGTGGGGGGGAGGGGAATGTGAGGAGACCTGGGGGGGGGGGGGGGGGTGAGAGACCTGGGGGGGGGAGGGCACATTGTTGTGTGAAATATTGACTCTTGAGCAGGAGGCCAGCTTCCCGGGAACAGCAGCGAGGATTTCCTGTAATCTCTCTCTTTCTCCCCCCCCCCCCCCCCCGGTCTAGTGAGACTAGTTAGGTCTCGGTATGACCTAGACGAAAATAAGGTGCCATGGGGTTTGGTCATCGGGGTGCCAACGTGGGGATAGATGGCACCAAAATAGGTGGGATAGTAAGTTGCAATGAGGAAATGAGAAATTTTCAAATTGTTAGGTTAAGTGAGTGGCCCAAAATTTGGCAGCTGGAGTTTTACATGGAGAAGTGTGCGGTTAACCATTTTGGTCAGAAAAATGGAAAGGTGACTTTACATGGAGAGAAATTTGTTTTGGTGCAGAGGCATCTAGGCGTCCTCGTGCATGAATCTCCAAAAACTAGAATGCAGGTACAGGTAATAAGGAAGGCAAATGGAATATTTGCCTTTGTTGCTGAAGGAATAGAGTATAAAAGTAGGAAAGTGCGCTGCAACTGTACAAGGTATTGGTGAGACAGCACCTGGAGTACAATATGTAGTTTTGTAAGAGGCAGTTCAGAGGAGGTTGACTGGATTGATTGGGGGTTAGTCTTATGACGTGAAATTGAGCAGTTTAGGCCTATACTCTCTGGAGTTTAGAAGAATGATGGGAGATCTAATTGAGGTATACAAGATGATAAAAGGTATTGACAAAAGTAGACGTGGAGCGGATGCTTCCTCTTGTGGGGCAATCGAGAACGAGAGGTCATAGTTTTAGGACAAGGGGCAGCAGATTTAAAAACAGATGAGAAATGACTTCTCTCAAAGGGTCGTAAATCTGTGGAATTCACTCCCCCAGAGTGCGGTGGATGCTGGGATATTGAGCAAATTCGAGGAGATAGACAGATTTTGAATTAGTAATGGGTTATGGAGAACGGACAGGAAGTGGAGTGAGCTCCAGGGGCTGAATTGCCTCCCCTGCTCCGAGTTATTTTGTTATATCTGAATGTAAGACTTCCTTTGCTGGAATAAGTGTTCTGGGCTATGGCAGCAACTAGATAATTGTTGTTCTTGTCTTCTGTTTTACAATGATGCTGCTGAGTTAATATTTAAAACTAGCTGCAGCATAATAAATAGAACAAAGAAAAGCACAGGAACGGGCCCTTTGCCCCTCTTGAGCCTGCACTGACCATGCTGCCTTTCTAAGCTAAAATCTTTTACACTTCCGGGGTACGTATCCCTCTATTCCCATGCTATTCATGTATTTGTCAAGACTCCCTTTAAACATCACTCTTGTACCTGTTTCCAGCACCTACTACCCTCTGTGTTTTTAAAAAAAAAACACTTCCCGAGCACATCTCCTCTAAACTTTGCCCTTATACCTTAAACCTATGTCCCCTAGTAATTGACTCTTCCACATGGAGAAAAAAGCTTCTGACTATCCACTCTGTCCATGCCTCTCATGATTTGCCCCTCATAATTTTGTATACTTCTTTCAGGTCGCCCCTCAACCTCGATCATTCCCATGAGAACAAACCAAGTTTATACATCCACTCTTTAATGCCCTTCGTAAAAGGCAACATTCTGGTAAACCTCTTCCGCACCCTCTCCAAAGCCTTCACATCCTTCTGTGTGGCCTAACTAAGGTCATCATCACTATCTGCAAGTCCACAAACTTACTAATCAGACCAGTTACATTTTCCTCCAAATCATTTATACATACTACAAACAGCAAAGGTCCCAACACTGATCCTTGCAGAACACCACTAGTCACAGCCCTCCATTCAGAAAAACACCCTTTCACTGCTACCCTCTGTCTTCTGTGATCTTGCCAGCTCGCCTCTGATCCTGTGTGACTTCACCTTTTGTACCAGTCTGCCATGAGGGACCTTGTCAAAGGCTTTACTGAAGTCCATATAGACAACATCCACTGCTCTTCCTTCATCAATCATCACTTCCTCGAAAAAGTCAAATCAAATTAGTGAGACATGGCCCCCACTTCATAAAACCGTGCTGCCCCTCGCTAATACGTCCACTTGTTTCCAAATGGGAGTAAATCCTGTCTCGAAGAATCCTCTCCGATAATTTCCCCATCACTGATTTAAGGCTCACCAGCCTGTAATTTCATAGATTATCCTTCTTATACAAAGGAACAACATTTGGTATTCTCCAGTCCTTTGGGACCTCACCTGTAGCCAGTGAGGATACAAAGAATACCTGTCTTTCACGAAATGTGACCATGTGATAAATATTATTGTTATGGAATTTGGCGCATTATTAGTTCAATTGAGGGAAAGGGAAGTCAGTAAGGCAATGTTGTGGAATTTGTACTGTGATTCTTGCTTTATAGTAAGCATGTTGTGCAATTGATATTTTATACCTGGTCATCCTCTGCATCGATTTGCGCTCACATTTCATTGTTGGTTCCGGGCCTTGCATGTACATCTCTGAAACTACCAAAGCAACAGTGTTTCATTGATTATAAAGATAAAATGTGTTGTGAAGTCCAGAGATGAGATGCATCCCAGGGGACTGAGAAGGAAGTCACTGCTCTTGGGAGAAGAGAATTCCAATGATTAATGACCCATGAGAAAAAGATTACCCCTCCACTCAGTCCTAATGGGAGTCGCCTTATTTTTGAGCTGTGGCCCATTACATTTTCTGGATAAATATTTGTATTATTTACATAATAGTTGGCCAGCAGCTTTCCAGCTCACGAGACAATTGTTTGTGCTGTGTAATAAACTCTGGCATGGCAGTTTCTACCACATTTGTGGTAGACAATGGACTAAGATGCATTATTTGCTCGCCTCTATCTTTCTGCTCACTTCTTGTGCCCCTTCAAACAGTCAGCCTTGGAGGTCATGGCTGTTGACTGTCTCGTGGATTTAATTGTCTACCATCTTCATATTCGCATGCAGATGTGCTTGTAACAATGGGTTTCCTGTCCTCACTATCCAGAAGGTCTTTGGGTCTATCGTGCCTCGCCTGCACCCTGGACCGTGACTTTTTGTCTTGCTGATGGTTAAGTCAAACTCTTTACTGGTGTGAGAGATTCCACTAAACTTATTCCTCACTATGGAATGCTAATGTGCCAAGTCAGTACACAGCAACTCTGAGGGCTTTGTGCACTTCTGTCTTTGGATCTTGGGTGGGCATGACAGAGCCACTTTGTCAGTTCTGGTCTGTAAATAGACATCCTCTGTAGATGAGCTGAAAGTATAGCATAGTAGTGTCAAAGAACAAAGAACAAAGAAATGTACAGCACAGGAACAGGCCCTTCGGCCCTCCAAGCCCGTGCCGACCATGCTGCCCGACTAAACTACAATCTTCTACACTTCCTGGGTCCGTATCCTTCTATTCCCATCCTATTCATATATTTGTCAAGATGCCCCTTAAATGTCCCTATCGTCCCTGCTTCCACTACCTCCTCCGGTAGCGAGTTCCAGGCACCCACTACCCTCTGTCAGTCACTTCCAGGGGAAGAACACAACCCTTTTTGACCCCACTGCGGGTGGCGCTGGGTTCTAATGTTGCCCTGTCATAGCTGACCGTAGCCATGTTGTCATGGAAAGCGGAGATCAAACTGAGCAGCTCCAGAGGCAAGCCAATTTTCTCCACCTTAAATAGACCCACATGGAAAATCAAAGGCTCCATTTGCTTGTTAGCAGCTGGTTCTGCAAACCATGGCCCTCTGCTTCTCTACTTGAATCCTTTTCATACTTCCTGTCCATGATCTGCTGTTGATCGACACTGGATTGGATTGGATTGGATTGGATTTGTTTATTGTCACGTGTACTGAGGTACAGTGAAAAGTATTTTTCTGCGAGCAGCTCAACAGATCATTAAATACATGGGAAGAAAAAGAAATAAAAGAAAATCCATAATAGGGCAACACAACATATACAATGTAACTACATAAGCACTGGCATCGGATAAAGCATACAGGGTGTAGTGTTAATGAGGTCAGTCCATAAGAGGGTCATTTAGGAGTCTGGTGACAGTGGGGAAGAAGCTGTTTTCTTCTGTATCTCCTGTCCGATGGAAGAAGTTGGAAGAGTGAGTAAGCCGGGTGGGAGGGATCTTTGATTATACTGCCCGCTTTCCCCAGGCAGCGGGAGGTGTAGATGGAGTCAATGGATGGGAGGCAGGTTTGTGTGATGGACTGGGCAGTGTTCACGACTCTCTGAAGTTTCTTGCGGTCCTGGGCCGAGCAGTTGCCGTACAAGGCTGTGATGCAGCCCGATAGGATGCTTTCTATGGTGCATCTGTAAAAGTTGGTAAGGGTTAATGTGACATGCTGAATTTCCTTAGTTTCCCGAGGAAGTATAGGCGCTGTTGTGCTTTCTTGGTGGTATCGTCGACGTGGGTGGACCAGGAGTGCTCCGGTTTCCTCCCACAGTCCAAAGATGTGCAGGTTAGGTGGATTGGCCATGATAAATTGCCCTTAGTGTTGGGTGGAGGTGTTGACTTTGGGTGGGGTGCTCTTTCCGGGGGCCGGTGCGGACTCGGTGGGCCGGATGGCCTCCTTCTGCACTGTAGATTCAATGATAAGCTATGATTAATCTAGGACAAAGGTTCGGCACAACATCGTGGGCCGAAGGGCCTGTTCTGTGCCGTATTTTTCTATGTTCTATGTTCTATGTGCACCCCTAGGAATTTGAAACTGCTAACCATCTCCACCTCGGCGCCGTTGATGCTGACAGGGGTGTGTACAGTACTTTGCTTCCTGGCTACATCATCTCTTGGTCAAATACACACTGCCGCAATGGCACCCTAGCCTCTTTGCAAACAAACCACCTGAATTGAAAAATACACAATTGCATGCTGAGATTTATCATGGGCCCTTTATCTGAGTCACACAACAATGTCCTTCATGTCACAGCTTTGAACCATACAGATTAAGAGTTAATATTTGTATGAAGTTTGGAAAATCCCTTGTGCAATCTACCCAGTTCCAAAACTGGCTCCCTCCCCACATCCAGAGCAATTGGGGCAACTCCAAAGTTCTAAATTCAACCCTGTAAGTACCTGGACCTGCACCTTAAGTGCTCTAAGCTACAGGACTATGGACCGGGTGCAGGAGGGTTCTCTATGATTCGCGATGGAAAGCTACCAATGTAGCCCTATTTCATACGTGGCTTGGGTCCTTAATGAAGTACTTGAATGATGATATTTATATTTCTGAAAAGAGAAGCATGTTACCAAGGCACGTTGACATTCACTTTTGAGACGGAGCAGTCAAATGTGTCTCCTTTCCTTGATGTGCTAGTTGAAAAATGCATTAACGGGTTCTTCATTACTGATGTTGGGGTAACCGGTCTGTAATTCCCAAAGTTTCTCTCTTTTTGTAGTTTAGTCGGGCAGCATAGTCGGCACGGGCTTGGAGGGCCGAAGGTCCTGTTCCTGTGCTGTACTTTTCTTTGTTCTTGTTTTTTTTCTTCCACCCCTCTTTTTTTAAAAGTTTACATAGTGGGGTTACATTTGACATCCTCCAGTCTGCTGGGACTGTTCCAGAATCTACAGAACTTTGAACAGTTACAGCCAACACCTCCACTATTTCCATGGCCAACTCCTTTAATACCCTGGGATGTAGATTATTTATTGGTTTTCAGTCACAGAAATTTCTCCTGCACTTTTTGTTTTTAATAATACCGATTTTCTTCAATTCATCCTTCTCAGTAGATCCTTGGTTCCATAGCATTCCTCAATGAAGAAAATAACATTATTCTAAATATTTCTGTATCTTCCACAATATATTACAGTACGCCAGAATCTTCTACATCGAAATGCATATGTCAACTAATTGACATAGACATAGAATTTACAGTGCAGAAGGAGGCCATTTGGCCCATCGAGTCTGCACCGACCCTTGGAAAGGCAAATGTAACCCTGCTATTTAAGCCCACATCTCCACACTATCCCAGTAACCCCTCCTAATCATTTTGGCCAATCCACCTAACCTGCACATCTTTGGACTGTGGGAGGAAACCAGAGAACCCGGAGGAAACCCACACAGACACTGGGAGGACATGCAAACTCTGCACAGACAATGACCCAAGCCGGGAATTGAACCTGGGACCATGGAGCTGTGAAGCAACTGTGCCAGCTACTGTGCTGCTCCTATTGCTTGTTAAGCTGGCCTTGTTGAATCTTTCCATCCTGTCAGGCACCTTAAAGACTCCATGCAACTTTTTAACAGACACAAGCAGTTGTCAGTCTAATTTTTAATTACCTGTGTATTTTGCAAATTTTGAGAAATGGAAAATTTTCAGGCTGAGTGAAGTTTTCATCTCGCCATGTTCTGAAATCAATGTTTAAGTGCAAACCAGGTCACTTCCTGAATGCAATCTATGGCCTTTAGTAACTTTAACTTAAATAAGATCTCTGGAAAATTCAAAACCATGATTCACAGTAATGTACAGTACACTTCATTCATCCGGTAAGCATTTCTGTATATGTCAAACTATTGGCGTTTATAGCAAAACCAACCACCTGCTCAGCTGCAATGTAAATGTGCCAATTTCTCAACCCACTCGCTGCCAGTGGTGTTGTAAGTAAACTTTGACAGAGTGAATGTTCCTTATGATCATAATCATGTGCTGAATCGATTTGCTAAATTCACACTTTTGTTGTTGCACAACTTTATTTGGTGTGAAACACTGCTGGAAAAGCTTAGCAGTGTCTTTGGAGAGAAAGCCAGAGTTAACCTTTCGAGTCCAATATGATGGCACAGTGCCATGCTAAATTGCCGTTCGTATCCAAAAAGGTTTTGGAAAGGATGGAAGTGTGGGCTTAAGTAGGGTGCTCTTTCCAAGAGCTGGTGCAGACTCGATAGGCCGAATGGCCTCCTAAGTTCTATGATTCACTGAAATGTAGTTCGTGCCGAAGTTATCCCAAATGTAAGTCTCCGATAACTAAAAAGACTTTTATGTGTCACTGTGGTAAGTAACATTGTGACTCAGCAACCACATTCATCTGGATACGCTTGAGAAAGATCTACTTTGCAAATTTCTTTGCCCCCCAAGAGTCCAGCAAAAAATCTTTGTTAAGCTGAAGAGGATAATGGTCAGCACACAAGACTGGGTTGATTTTAAATCCCTACTTATTCTTATTGGACCATCCCTCTTTAACACAGGAATGATTGGTGTTGCCTGGTAACATGCTCATTGTCTCCTGCCTCAATTAACCTCTCAAGTTGTTCTTCCACTTTTGAGCGGATGGCATAGGGTACAGTACACTCTTTAAGGCACTTGGGTACACTGTCTGCCTTGATCTTAACTCTACTTCCACTCCAGTCATGGATCGAAGTGACTCTTCAAATACCTTGGCATGCTTATTCAGGTTGTAGATAATTTGTAGAATCAACAAGTTGGTTCACTATGGCCCAGTTGAGCTTTATCTTTCTCAACCATGATCTACCAAACAATACTGGAAAGTTTTCTTGGGCAACGTGGAGTGGCAACTCCACATTTTGGCCTTAACGTCCACATTCACCTTGATATATGCCTTCAGTGGCATGACCTCTTTAGTGTATGTCCTCTGGGCGACATCTGATAGTTGTGAAGGTAGATGTTTTGGCTTTTGACTGTATATTGTCTCTGGGATGAGGAATACTGCAGTGCCTGTATCAATTTTCATCTTGATAGTGTTTCCATTAAGGGTTGGATTAAACCCAAAAGTGTTGCTGATTTCCTTTTTATCTGATGAGGCATCAAGCTTGAATTCTTCAAGCTGACTTGATACATTGACCCCCAGTGAGACTTTAGTTCCGTCATTTAACTGATAAAATTGACCAGCAGACTTGACTGTTTTTCTTGGTACACATGTCTTGGAATGTGGCCTACTTGACCATAATTTTTGCATTTATTCTCCTTACTCCCAACATTTTCCTGCTGACTGTCCCACTTGAGTACAGCGATGACACGGTTGTATTTTCGTAGACCTGCTTTTAGAAGTCTCCATCTTATGAACTTTTGCTTGGACTCCATGAAGCCTCTTTTGCTGCAAATTATGTGGAAGTAGTGTTTTCCATTTCAGTTTCGGGGTTAATGCATCTTCAGTCCACTGTTTCCTTTTGGATGGCTTAATTTCTAAGACCACAAAACAGTCTGCCTTGAAGTGTATCATTCAAGTTTTTGACCAAATTTACGTAGTGTTGCTATGAGTTGCGAAATGGTTTCTCTTTCCTCCTGCGCACGACAATGGCAGAGGAATCTCTCCGCTCTCAGCAGCAGGTGGGGAGAGAATGTCCTTCCAAGATTGTCATTAACTCTTTGTTGGTCTACTCTGGTTTAGCTGGGTGGTCTAGGTTTTGTAACAACATGACTGTTTTTCTTTTTTAAAAATATATTTTATTGAAATTTTTTTCCTGAACAACATTTTTCCCTCTTACAAAACAAACGGAACGATAACAAAATAGAAATATTTAACAATACACAAGTAACACAACCCCATTATCTATTGACCTATACTAAACTAAACCCCCCCTTCCCCCTGGGTTGCTGCTGCTGGTCATCTGTCTTCCCTCTAACGTTCCCTTAGGTAGTGGAGAAATGGCTGCCAACGTCTGGTGAACCCTTGAGCCGATCCTCTCAGGGCAAACTTTATCTGCTCCAGTTTAATAACCAGTTCTCCCACCGACTCCTCCCCCTCTTCCCTCATCTCTCTGACACCTTGCCCTCTCCGACCCACACCCCTGAAAGCACCCTGTCCTGTATCCCCTGTGTCAGGAGCAACGGAAATTCCCTCACCTGTTGTCTAGTAAACGCCCTCACCTGCATATATCTCAAGAAATTTCCCCGGGGTAACTTATACTTTTCCTCCAATGCTCCCAAGCTCGCAAAAGTCCCATCTATGAATAAATCTCCCACCTTCCTAATTCCCAACTGGTACCAGCTCTGAAATCCTCCATCCATTCTTCCTGGGGCGAACCTATGGTTGTTCCTGATAGGGGACCCCACCAGGGCTCCCCGCACCCCTCTCTGTCGCCTCCACTGTCCCCATATGTTCAGTGTTGCCGCCTCCACCGGGTTCGTGGTATACTTTTTAGGTGAGAGCGGTAGCGGTGCCGTCACCAGCGCCTCTAAACTCGTTCCTTTACAGGACTTTCTCTCCAGTCTTTTCCACGCCGCTCCCTCACCCTCCATCATCCATCTACGTATCATTGCCACATTGGCGGCCCAATAATAATCTCCCAAGTTCGGTAGTGCCAGTCCTCCTCTATCCCTACTACGCTGAAGGAACCCCCTCCTTACTCTCGGAACTTTCCCTGCCCACACAAAGCTCGTGATGCTCCTATCTATTTTATTAAAAAAGGTCCTGGTGATTAATATAGGGAGACATTGAAATACAAATAAGAACCTCGGGAGGACTATCATCTTAATTGCTTGCACCCTACCCGCCAGCGATAAAGGCTGCATGTCCCACCTCTTGAAGTCCTCCTCCATTTGTTCTACCAGCTGTGTCAAATTAAGTCTGTGCAAGGTTCCCCAGCTCCTAGCGATCTGAATCCCCAAGTATCGGAAGTTTCTTTCCACTTTCCTTAGCGGTAAGCCTTCTATCTCTCTACTCTGGTCCCCTGGATGTATCACAAATAATTCACTCTTCCCCATGTTTAGCCTATACCCCGAGAATTCCCCGAACCGCCTCAAAATTCGCATAACCTCTATCATCCCCCCCGCTGGGTCCGACACGTATAGCAATAGGTCATCCGTGTATAATGAGACTCGATGTTCTTCTCCCCCTCTAATCACCCCTCTCCATTTCCTGGAGTCTCTCAACGCCATGGCCAGAGGTTCAATTGCCAACGCAAACAACAATGGAGACAGCGGGCATCCCTGTCTTGTTCCCCTATATAATCGGAAATACTCCGATCTATGTCGACCTGTAACTACGCTAGTCTAACCCAGCGAATAAACCCGTTCCCAAACCCAAACCTCCTTAACACTTCCCATAAATACTCCCACTCCACCCTATCAAATGCCTTCTCTGCGTCCATTGCCGCCACTATCTCTGCCTCCCCCTCCACTGGGGGCATCATTATCACCCCTAATAGTCGTCGCACATTAACATTCAGCTGTCTCCCTTTTACGAACCCTGTCTGGTCTTCGTGCACCACCCCCGGGACACAGTCCTCTATCCTCGATGCAACATGACTGTTTTTCACCCAATGGAGCTGAGAAATGTTGCTGTTGCTGAGCAGTAGGTTGCAGACTTGGCCGCTTTCTATGTTCTTGTTCCTACAGCCCATTTACAGTGACACCTGTGCTGTCTCCGCAGCTTCTACCCACTATAAGCCGTAAGTACACCTGAAACTTTGAGTTTTAGTTAAAAGATATACTCCAGTGACACACTGTTGTATCGGTTGCATCCAGATTAATTTATGTAAACGTGGAAGTGAGGGCTTAAGTGGGTCGGTGCAGACTCGATGGGCCGAATGGCCTCCTTCTGCACTGTATGTCTATGTTCTAATAGCGGCTGTCGCAATTGATTGACCGCTGATGCGTCACTATGATCTGCTCACTAACTTCCCACGATCTGAATGAACATAGAACAGTACAGGCCCTTCAGCCCACAATGTTGTGCCGATCACTTATCCTAATCTAAGATAAACCTAACCTACACCCCTTCAATTTACTGCTGTTCATGTGCCTGTCCAAGGGTCGCTTAAATGTCCCTAATGACTCTGACTCCACCACCTCTGCTGGCAGTGCATTCCACACACCCACCACCCTCTGTGTAAAGAACTGACCTCTGACATCTCCCCTGTACCTTCCTCCAATCGCCTTAAAATTATGTACCCTCATGACAGTCATTTCTACCCTGGGGAAAAGTCTCTGGCTATCCACTCTATCCATGCCTCTCATCACCTTGTAAACCTCTATCAAGCCACCTCTCTTCCTTCTTCGCTCCAGTTATGAGGAACATCAACTCACACTGGCCTAGAGGTCAATGTATGATGGAGTGGTACTTTGTTTGAACACTACAGTCGTACCTCAATCTCTTCACAAGGATGTACTGGCTAAACAGCTGACTTGTAATGCAGGACAAGATCAGCAGCGCGGGTTCGATTCCCGTACCAGCCTCCCTGAACGGGCCGTGAATGTGGCGGCTAGGGGCTTTTAACAGTAACCTTATTGAAGCCTACTTGTGACAAGCTATTATTACTAAAGAGGATACATGAAGGACAACTTGGGATTGAAAAATGTAAATGGCGAGCTCATGGCTCTGTTTACTGACCAGGTATAAATCAGGATATTGACAGGATGGACAGTTGTTACACATGCCATACGCATTGTTGCAAGCAAACAAGAGAACATATGCAAATTTGATTTATCTACCGCGCCATGGCAGAAAGTAGCTATGGATCTCTTTCACCTACGAGGGAAAGATTGTTCAATGATCATAGACTATTTTTCGAACTATTCCGAAATGGCTCTACTGTCAAGCATAACAGCAAGCAGTGTAATACTGCATACCAAGTCAATTTTTGCCAGACACTGAATTCCTCAAGTTGTTGAGTGACAACGGTCCTTGTTTTAGCTGTAAATGAAAAAATGAAATGAAAATCGCTTATTGTCACAAGTAGGCTTCAATGAAGTTACTCTGAAAAGCCCCTAGTCGCCACATTCCGGCGCCTGTTCGGGGAGGCTGTTACGGGAATTGAACCGTCCCACTGGCCTGCTTGGTCTGCTTTAAAAGCCAGCGATTTAGCCCAGTGTGCTAAACACTTCGCAGTCACGTATGATTTCAATCACATCACGTCGCGTCTGTTGTACCCTCAAGCCAATGAAAAAACCTAAGAAGGTGTACAGATTGTTAAGCAATTGTTGAAGAAAGCAATGGACAGCTAATCTGATCCATATCTCGCACTATTGAGTTACAGAGCGTCACCATTGTCACATGGTAGATCGCCAGCAGAGTTGCTCATGAATAGAAAGTTGCGTACCACACTTCCATACTTGGCAAAGAAGGAGGAGAATGCAGTATTTCTGCAGGAAATGCAAAACATTAAAGCAAAACCAAAGTGATTATATGATAAGAGTGTCTAGAACTTTACCAGCCGAGTAGTGATGACATTGTGCAGTGGAAGATTCAGGCAATCGGTTGAGAAAGGCCATCGTGCTTGAAGAAGTAGCATCTCGTTCCTGCAATGTACAGACAGAGGATGGGTTGGTTTTAAGAAGAAATCGTCGCGCACTCTTGAAAACCACAGAAGACTTTCACAACAACATGATGGATGACGAATCTACGTCAGAATCAACATCAGCTGCAGTGTCAGATAGTTCAGTTCCTGAGCATGAGAATGTCATGGGGAACATTGAATCTACAAGTTCTGAGCAGCAAGGTCAAACTTTGGGAAGGTCAACCAGAGTCAGAAGAAAATCTGATCAAATCAATTTGTAGATTTGGACTATATGTACAAATTAGTATGGGAGGGTTTAAACTAGTGTGGCTGTGGGGTGGGAAGCGGAACAGTGGTCAGTAAGTGTAGAGACTGGGGGGGAAAAAGTGAGACTGAGATAAACTTGGCGCAGAGTAAGAGCAGGCAGCGGGAAGCCACAGGGCTCAGTGGGACTGTAGGTCTGGAGTGTGTTTGCTTCAATGCAAGAAGTATAACAGGTAAAACGGATGAAATTGGAGCCTGGATTACGGCATGGAACTATGATGTAATTGCAATTACGGAGACATGGTTAAAGGAGGGACAGGACTGGCAGCTTAACATTGTGATATTGTTTTAGACGGGACAGAAGGGGAAACAAAAGAGGTGGGGAGTTGCATTGATGATCAGGGAGCAGATCACGGCTGTGTTGAGGGAGGACACATTGGAGGGGTCTTATAGTGAGACATTATGGGTGGAGCTGAAGAATAAGGGTGAAATCCCAACCGCTTACAGGAGCCTGGGGAGCAGTTGTGCAGTCAGATATTGAAAAGGTGTGAAAAAAGCAGGGTAGTTGTGAAGGGAGGTTGTAACTTTCCCCATATTGACTGGAAATCCCTTACAGCCAGGGGCTCGGATGGAGAGCAATTTGTCAGATGTGTCCAGAAGGGCTTTTTGATACAGTATGTTGACAATCCAACAAGGAGGGGGGTCATACTAGACTTGGTATTGGGGAATGAGCTAGGCCATGTGTTTGATGTTTCAATGGGATGCATTTTGGGCTTTGCGACCATAATTCCATAAGATTTTGAATAGTCATGGATAAGGACAAGAGCGGCCCGTGCGTAAGGGTGCTTAATTGAGCGAGAGCCCATTCCATCCAAATTAGACCGGAACTGGGGGATGTGGATTGGGCATGGCTTTTTGAAAGCAAATCCACGTCTGACATGTGGGAGGCTTTTAAAGTCCAGTTGATTGAAGTGCAGGACAGGCATGTCCCCGCAGAAAATGAAGGATAGAAATGGCAGGATTTGAGAACCTTGGATGACAAAGGAAATTTTAAGCTTCATCACAAGGGAAAAGGAAGCATATGCTAGGTCTCTGCATCTAAACACTGATAAAGCCCTTGAGCACACAAAGTAGGAAGGAACTTGAACGTGGAATTAGGAGGGCTAAAAGGGGCCATGAAATGCCTTTAGCAAACATGGTCCAGGAGAATCCTAAGGCTTTTTATACATGTGTTAGGAGCAAGAGAACGAGTAGGCCCACTCAAGGACAATGGAGGGAAGTTATGCGTGGAACCACAGGAAGTGGGTACAATCCTGAATGAGTGTTTTGTATTGGTATTCACCAGGGAGAAGGACATGACGGATGTTGAGGTCAGAGATAGGTGTGTGAACGTCAAAATATCAAAGGAGGAAGTGCTGAGTATCCTAAATTGCACTAAGGTAGACAAGTCCCTGGGGCTGGATGGGAATATCCCAGGTTACTTCAGGAGGCAAGGGGAGAAATAGCTGGGGCCTTAACAGATATCTTCACATCCTCTTTGACCATAGGCGAGGTGCCAGAGGACTGGAGAATAGCCAATGTTATTCCCTTGTTTAAGAAAGGAAATGTGGATAATCTATTGATCTATCCCTAAAGCACGTTTGGTAGTTTACTCCAGCTAGCTCTTTCATGTCCTCCGCTGTCCTGATTTAGTTAAAAACACTAGTCTTGGATGCACTCTTCTGTCCTATGCCATGGTCAGCTAGTTCATCCACCCTGCAGTCCCTACACTCATCCAAACAAGCTTCGAGAACCTCAAACCTTGTTGGATAATTGCAGAGGCTGACACTTCAGCCTCTGGGTCCCCTTACCTGCTTCACTTGTAGTTTTCCACTTTTCAGAAGATCCTATCCAGAGAGGTGTGACTGCGTCCTGGTAAAAAGCATCCAAGTAATTTTTCCCCTCCAATGTGTTGCAGTGTCTGCAGCTCGGCCTCCAGACTCGGCTAGGTGAGCCGAAGTTCCTCAAGCTGCGAACACTTACTGCACACATTTTTGTTTTGTATAACACTGCTATCCATGAGCTCCCACATACAGCAGCCTTGATGCATCACTTGCCCTGTTTTGCTAACTTTTGGTTGGCTCTTAAATCGTAATTTGCTCTGTTTGTTTAACCTTTGCTCTAGAGTCGCCAGGTATCTTTATGATACCACCACGAGGTTCAAGTTCAAGTAATGATCAATAACTCAACACCAATTAGTAAGATTCAAGTCAAAACACATATTTATTATACGCAGTAAATCACTACTCATGCATAAACTTTACTTTCTGGACTATTCCTATCACTAAAAGGCCTATACTTAGCTTTGGAACTGGCCCACTAGGTCAGGGGAACAAATGGCCTTTCGTTCAGGTCCTGAGTCTGCAGGATTCAAAAGCTGGTTTGGACTTGTAGCTAGGAGCGCCCATCTCGTAGCGAGCGTTGACTGGAGACTTACTTGGTTGATGTGGCAGCTTAGACAGGTCACTCTCACGGGTTGATTCAAGTTGCTGAGTGACCCTGCCAAAGAAGGACGATTTGAACTTGGGTCTTTACTTTATAGTCCCCAGGGGCTTCCCGCCCTTCGGGGCGGACCCCGTACCTGGTTCCAAATGATTGGGCTGCGTTCCGATCATTTGGATCGATTTCTCCAATACTGGAGTTGTTCCCTGATCGCTGGGCGGTCCCTAAATGTCCGTTGGCCTTCCTTTGTCTTGGCTCCTGCTGGCGCTGAGGAGCCTGGCTTGGCTTTATTCACCTTAACTGTTGCAATTGTGCCTTGGAATTGCGCATTACTATGCAGATGGCTGCTGGTTTCTGTGCTGTCTGGTTTTTTACAGGTTTTAATACACATGATTTCTGTACTTGCTAGTCTTTGCCTGTGATGGCTGAATTTTCCTTCAGTCTTTGTGGTTCTCCATTTTAAGTTGGGAAGTGGCCAACCCAGGTGGCTACACTCCCTCCTTGTGATCCCTAACGCGAAGCGTGAAGGATCACATGACTGCATTGTCTTCATTCCCTGACCCGGAGAGCACTCTTCCATGGCCTCTACACTGACCATAACTATGCAATGACATTTTTTAACTAACATTCTAAGTGGCGCTATGTCAAACAGGGACATGCATTACAAAATTTAAAAAAACGGTACCTCTAATCGTCCTCAATAAACTACACTCACTAAACAAGGATAATCCAGGGAACTACAGGCCGGTGAGCCTTAATTCAGTGGTAGGGAAATTACTGGGGAGAATTCTTCGAGACAGGATCTACTCCCATTTGGAAGCAAATGGACGTATTAGTGAGAGGCAGCATGGTTTTGTGAAGGGGAGGTCGTGTCTCACTAACTTGATAGAGTTTTTCGAGGAGGTCACTAAGATGATTGATGCAGGTCGGGCAGTGGATGTTGTCTATATGGACATCAGTAAGGCCTTTGACAAGGTCCCTCATGGTAGACTAGTACAAAAGGTGAAGTCACACGGGATCAGGGATGAGCTGGCAAGGTGGATACAGAACTGGCTAGGTCATAGAAGGCAGAGTAACAATGGAAGGATGCTTTTCTAATTGGAGGGCTGTGACCAGTGGTGTTCCACAGGGATCAGTGCTGGGACCTTTGCTGTTTGTAGTATATATAAATGATTTGGAGGAAAATGTAACCGGTCTGATTAGTAAGTTTGCAGATGACACAAAGGTTGGTGGAATTGCGGATAGCGATGAGGACTGTCGGAGGATATAGCAGGATTTAGATTGTTTGGAGACTTGGGCGGAGAGATGGCAGATGGAGTTTAATGTCAAATGTGAGGTAATGCATTTTGGAAGGTCTAATGCAGGTAGGGAATATACAGTGAATGGTAGAACCCTCAAGAGTATTGAAAGTCAGAGAGATCTAGGAGTACAGGTCCACAGGTCACTGAAAGGGGCAACACAGGTGGAGAAGGTAGTCAAGAAGGCATACGGCAGGCTTGCCTTCATTGGCCGGGGCATTGAGTATAAGAATTGGCAAGTCATGTTGCAGCTGAAGAGAACCTTAGTTCGGCCACACTTGGAATATAGTGTTCAATTCTGGTCGCCACACTACCAGAAGGATGTGGAGGCTTTAGAGAGTGTGCAGAAGAGATTTACCAGAATGTTGCCTGGTATGGAGGGCATTGGCTATGAGGAGCGGTTGAATAAACTCGGTTTGTTCTCACTGGAACGAAGGAGGTTGAGGGGTGACCTGATAGAGGTCTACAAAATTATGAGGGGCATAGACAGAGTGGATAGTCAGAGGCTTTTCCCCGGGGTAGAGGGGTCAATTACTAGGGGGCATAGGTTTAAGGTGAGAGGGGCAAGGTTTAGAGTAGATGTACGAGGCAGGTTTTTTTACACAGAGGGTAGTGGGTGCCTGGAACTCGCTACCGGAGGAGGTGGTGGAAGCAGGGACGATAGTGACATTTAAAGGGGCATCTTGACAAATACATGAATAGGATGGGAATAGAGGGATACGGACCCAGGAAGTGTAGAAGACAGTTTAGTCGGGCAGCATGGTCGGCACGGGCTTGGAGGGCCAAAGGGCCTGTTCCTGTGCTGTACACTTCTTTGTTCTTTGTAAATACTCTCTTAAAATTTGGAACGAGGGGTATTGAGGCGGTGCTGTAATTACGGGTACGGCTTTCGCTATTTTCCGGAATACAAACTCCCGACAGTTTTTCGCAACAAAAATCTATCAGTATTACCTTATGGCCCTATTAGTTACGCATGCATTAACACACTTCCGAATTATGAGGATTGATCAGAACTGCTTGAACACTTGTGGTTTTTCTGTTCCCAATTGGATTTCTAATTCAAATTTTGAGTTCTCCCGGAGTGGTTAAGCCACTTCTAAGTTGGGTCCCGTCAGGATGTCGCTAGTAATATGTTGCTAACTTTTGGTTGGCTCTTAAATCGTAATTTGCTCTGTTTGTTTAACCTTTGCTCTAGAGTCGCCAGGTATCTTTATGATATCGCCACGAGGTTCAAGTTCAAGTAATGATCAATAACTCAACATACCATTTAGTAAGATTCAAATCAAAACACATTATTTTAAAAAAATGTTTTTATTAAGAATTTTTCAATAACAATATTTTCCACCTTACAAACCCCCCCCCCCCCGGGTAACAAAGAAAAGAAAAAGAACTGACATGGCAAGTCAATAAGATACAAAACTTTGTACATTGGATTATTCCCGTACATGTCAGTTTCCGGATCATTCATGTGTTTTTTTGCTCAAATGCCCCCCAGAGAACCCCCCGGGTTGCTGTTGCTGCTGTCTGACCTTCATCTAACGCTCCGCGAGATGGTCTAGGAGCGGTTGCCACTGCCTGTAGAACCCCTGCGCAGACCCTCTCAAGGCAAACTTTATCCTTTCCAACTTGATAAACCCTGCCATATCATTTATCCAGGCCTCCACACTGGGGGGCTTCGCCTCTTTCCACATTAACAAGATCCTTCACCGGGCTACTAGGGACGCAAAGGCCAGAATGCCGGCCTCTTTTGCCTCCTGCACTCCCGGCTCGTCCACTACTCCAAATAGTGCTAGCCCCCAGCTTGGCTTGACCCGGACTTTCACCACCTTAGATACTGTTCCCGCCACTCCCCTCCAGAACCCCTCCAGTGCCGGGCATGACCAAAACATATGGACATGGTTCGCCGGACTTCCTGAGCACCTCTCACATCTATCCTCCACCCCAAAGAACCTGCTCAGCCTCGCCCCCGTCATATGCACTCTATGAACCACCTTAAATTGTATCAGGCTAAGCCTGGCACACGAGGAAGAGGAATTAACCCTACTTGGGTCGTCAGCCCATAGCCCCTCCTCAATCTCCTCCCCCAACTCCTCCTCCCATTTACCCATCAGCTCCTCCTACCAAAGCCGCTCCCTCCTCTTCTCCTGGTATATCACCGACACCTTGCCCGCCCCGACCCATACGCCCGAAATCACCCTATCTTTAATCCCCTGTGCCGGGAGTAGCGGAAATTCCCTCACCTGCCGCCTCACAAACGCCCTCACTTGCATGTACCTGGAAGCGTTTCCCGGGGGTAACCCATTCACTTTGACCCATTTTATGTCCAATGTAAGCCAGTTTTCTGAAACTGCCCAGTGTTTTTTTAAAATTATTTGAGGGTCACAGGCAGAACAGGTTCAGCCATTTTAAAGGTCTTTTGTTCAGTTTTCATCGATGATATTTTATAAAAAATATACTGGATGAGGTCTTAGTCCCTCACACTGTCCACATCGAGTGTCTGTCCTGTAATAGTTGCGTCACCTTTTTTCTACTGCCATTGTATTATTCTGAATAAGTACAGCGAAATTGGTCCCTTTCTCTTTTTTTCTGAACATGCCTTGTTTAATTCCCAGTCCTGATTTTTCTTTAGCCATGTCATGGTAATCCCTGCTCTCTGACTCCACGCAACCTAATACTTCCAGCTCCCCTGTTACATAGATACATAGAAGATAGGAGCAGGATCGTGGCTGATCATCCAACTCCATAGCCTAATCCTGTTTTCTCCCCACAGCCTTTGATCCCATTGTCCCCAAATGCTATATCCAGCCGCCTCTTGAATATATTCAAAGTTTTAGCATCAACTACTTCCTGTGGTAATAAATTCCACAGGCTCACCACTCTGTGAGAAGAAGTGTCTCCTTATCTCTGTCCGAAATGGTTTACCCTGAATCCGCAGGCTGTGACCCCTGGTTCTGGACACGCCTATCATTGGTAACATCTTACCTGCATCTACCCTGTTTAGTCCTGTTAGAATTTTATAAGTCTATTATTATGGGCATTCCTGTATAGGCAGTATAGCTAATTGTTAATAGGATTTCCTCTCTTTGTTGAACCATCTTTTTAGATTTCCATTCTATAATTCTATGTTGCTCTATTCTTTCCTATGTTCTCTGCCCTGTTTTTATGTGCATTTAGGCTGATTGTATTTCAGATTAAACCTTTTGTTACCTTGAGATCCTGCTTGCTAGTTTCTTCCCGAGCTCCCTCAACTCTACCTGCTAATCCTGCTTGTTCCTTCTGGCAAAGTCATTGGTGCTGAGATGGATCACAACCACTGGCTCCTCATCTTTTTCACCTCCATCCTCTCTGCTCTGCAGTTGTTCTGTATCATCCTTAACCTGGCACAAGAATGATCCCTGGAATGAAGGGTTTGTCATATGAGGAGCAGTTGAGGACTCTGGGTCTGTACTCTTTGGCGTTTAGAAGGATGAAGGAGGATGTAATTGAAGCTCGCAGGCCTAGATTAAGTGAATGTGGAGAGGATGTTTCTGCTAGTAGGAGAAACTAACACTGGCCTCAGACTGAAGGGACGGTCCTTTAAAACAGAGATGAGGAGGGATTTCTTCAGCCAGAGGGTGATGAATCTGTGGAACTCTTTGCCGCAGAAGACTGTGGAGGCCAAATCACTGAGTGTCTTTAAGACAGAAATCGATAGGTTCCTAAGGGGATCAGGGGTTATGGGGAGAAGGCAGGAGAATGGGAATGAGAAACATATCAGCCATGATTGAATGGAGCAGACCTGATGGACCGAATGGCCTAATTCTGCACCTTTATCTTATGGTCTTATCTTTCAGTATCAGAGTTGCTAATGTTTCCATTAGCAGTACCAAAGCCACATTCTCTAGATTCAAAGGGAGGACGTTTGAACCAATGTTGGTGTCCTCCTTGGAGCCAGATCTAGAAGCATTCAGGCATGGGAGGATTTGATGAGATAGAACATACAGCGCAGAAAGAGGCCGTTTTGACCCATCGAGTCTGCACCGACACACTTAAGCCCTCACTTCCACCCTATCCCTGTAACCCAATAACTCCTCCTAACCTTTTTGGTCACTAAGGGCAATTTATCATGGCCAATCCACCTAACCTGCACGTCTTTGGACTGTGGGAGGAAACCGGAGCACCCGGAGGAAACCCACGCAGACAAGGGGAGAACGTGCAGACTCCGCACAGACAGTGACAAAGCGCGGGATCAAACCTGGGACCCTGGCGCTGTGAAGCCAGTGCTATCCACTTGTGCTACCGTGCTGCCCCTGATGATCGAATTCGTTAAGTATACTAATTTGATGTTGGATGTTGCAAGTCCTGCTTTTTAATACAGCATTTTTTCATTTATTTATTTGTTCACAGAATATGTGCATCACTGGCTTAGCCAGGATTTATTGCCTTTCCTTAATTATCTTTGAGATTGTGGTGGTACCCCTGAAGGTGGTGGTAAGTTGCATCCTTGAACCACTGCAGTCCATGTGTTGTAGGAACATCCACACTGCTGTTAGGAAGCGAGTTCCAGGATTTTTAACCAGAAGGATTAGTGATGTAGTCCCAAATCAAGATGGTGTGTGGCTTGGAGGGGAACTTGCTGCCTTTGTCCTTCTCTGTGATTGGGTTTGGAGGTGGTGTTGAGCATCTTGTAGATGGTTCTCATTGCTGACACTGCTTTGGAGGGAATAACTGTTAAAGTTGGTGGATTGGGTGCCGACTAAGCGGACTGTTTTGTCAGCAGTGACATTCAGCTTCTTGTGTTGGAGGTTGGACAGGTCACAATATCTTATCTTGGACATTTTCCCCGTGGCTGTGTAGGCCTCACCCTCACAACACAAAGATGTGCAGAGTAGGTGGATTGGCCACCCCAAATTGCCCCTTAATTGGAAGAAAATTATTGGGTACTTTAAATTAACAAAAAATAAATCTTATCTTGGTCGGTTGGTCTGTTTTGAATTAGCTTGCACTACAATAGGACATCAATGCTGATGGAGTGAGAAACGAAAGGTAGGCCAGATATTGTGCTTCAGAGCGCATTCCCACAACTGCTAGAAAATAATATGTATCTGATATCATAGAATCATAGAAGTTTACAGCATGGAAACAGGCCCTTCGGCCCAACCAGTCCATGCCGCCCAGTTTTTACCATTAAGCTAGTCCCAGTTGCCCGCACTTGGCCCATAACCCTCTATACCCATCTTACCCATGTAACTATCTAAATGCTTTTTGAAAGACACAATTGTACCCGCCTCTACTACTACCTCTGGCAGCCCATTCCAGACACTCACTACCCTCTGAGTGAAGAAATTGCCCCTCTGGGCCCTTCTGAATCTCTCCCCTCTCACCTTAAACCTATGCCCTCTAGTTTTAGACTCCCCTACCTTTGGGAAAAGATGTTGACTATCTACCTTATCTATGCCCCTCATTATTTTATAGACCTCTATAAGATCACCCCTAAGCCTCCTACGCTCCAGGGAAAAAAGTCCCAGTCTATCCAGCCTCTCCTTCTAACTCAAACCATCAAGTCCCGGCAACATCCTAGTAAATCTTTTCTGCACTCTTTCTAGTTTAATAATATCCTTTCTATAATAGGGTGACCAGAACTGCACACAGTATTCCAAGTGTGGCCGTACCAATGTCTTGTACAACTTCAACAAGACGTCCCAACTCCTGTATTCAATGTTCTGACCAATGAAACCAAGCATGCCGAATGCCTTCTTCACCACCCTGTCCACCTGCGACTCCACCTTCAAGGAGCTTTGAACCTGTACTCCAATGATATTAGGCAAGGGTGGGATTTGTCTTTAATGTACTAAATAGCCAAATGCACAGGCTCTCCATATCTAAACATTCTGTGGAGCTACAATCACCAATAATGGAATAGTGCCTAAAATCAGGACTGGTAGAAAGAGCAGGCAGTCAGTGCAGGAATCCCCAGTGGCTGTCCCCCTCTCTAACAAAGTCCCGAAAGACGTGCTGTTAGGTGAATTGGACATTCTGAATTCTCCCTCTGTAAAATGAAATCAATGAAATGAAATGAATGAATGAAAATCGCTTATTGTCACAAGTAGGTTTCAAATGAAGTTACTGTGAAAAGCTCCTAGTTGCCACATTCCGGTGCCTGTTCAGGGAGGCTGGTACGGGGATTGAACCGTGCTGCTGGCCTGCCTTGGTCTACTTTAAAAGCCAGCTATTTAGCCCAGTGTGCTAAACCAGCCCCTTATTAAACCAGCCCCTCTGTGTACCCGAACAGCCGCTGGAATTGGCGACTAGGGGATTTTCTAGAGGCTAGCGACTAGAGGCTGTTTAGCACAGGGCTAAATCGCTGGCTTTGAAAGCAGACCAAGGCAGGCCAGCAGCACGGTTCAATTCCCGTAACAGCCTCCCCGAACAGGTGCCGGAATGTGGCGACTAGGGGCTCTTCACAGTAACTTAATTTGAAGCCTACTTGTGACAATAAGCGATTTTCATTTCATTTCATTTTCACAGTGACTTCATTGCAGTGTTAATGTAAGACTACTTGTGACAATAATAGATTATTATTATAAGGGCATTTAATGAGACGAGGAGCTGTGGGGCAGCAGTGCTATCGCCAGTGCCACCCTGAAGAGAGAAAAATGTCATTCAGTTTAAAGTAGTTCACAGGGCTCATATGACGGTGGCCAGAATGAGCAGGTTTTTTGAGGGGGTGGAGGACATGTGGGTGGTGCGCGGGGGGGATCATGCCCAACAAACTTGATTGAATTTTTGAGCATGTAACCAAGTGTGTAGATGAGGGTAGTTGATGTAGTTTACATGGATTTAAGCAAAGCCTTTGACAAGGTCCCACCTGGGAGACTTATTAAGAAGGCAAATAGGGGCTGGTTTAGCACAGTGGGCTAAAGAGCTGGCTTGTAATGCAGAACAAGGCAGCAGTGCGGGTTCAATTCCCGTACCAGCCTCCCCGAGCAGGCGCTGGAATGTGGCGACTAGGGGCTTTTCACAGTAACTTCATTGAAGCCTTCTTGTGACAAGCGATTATTATTATATTATTATTAATGCACATGGAATACAGGGTGGTTTGACAAGGTGGATTCATAATTGGCCTGGCGGTAGGAGACATAGGGTGATGATGCTTTAGTGTCTGAAAGCCAGTGACCAGTGGTGTACCAGAGGGACCTGTGCTGGGTCCCCTATTGATGTCAGTTATATAAATGATATAGGTGTGTGCTTGCGTGCGTGTTAACAAGGACGTATACTGTGAAAGGTCTGACACTGGGACGTTCCGAGGTATATAGACCTTTGGTGAACTCTGTGCAATTCTGGTCGCTGCATTATAGGAAGGATGTGATTGCATTGGCGGGGGTGCAGAGGAGATTCACCAGGATGTTGCCTGGGATGGAACATTTAAGTTATGATGAGAGGTTGGATAGGCTTGGGTTGTTTTCGCTGGAGCAGAGAAGACTGAGGGGCAACCTGATCGAGGTGGACAAGATTGTGAGGGGCATGGACAGGGTGGATAAAGAACAGCTGTTCCCCATAGTTGAACGGTCGGTTGCAAGCGGACACACACTTAAAAAATGTACCTGGATGAGGACTTGGCATGTCTTAACATTCAAGGCTATTGGCCAAGTGCTGGCAAGTGGGGTTAGGTTGGCAGGTCAGGGCCTCGTGCGTCGGTGCAGACTCGATGGGCCGAAGGGCCTCTTCTGCACTAATCTGTGATTCTGAGAAGAGTGATAAGGAGGAGGGATAAGGGCCGAACATTGGCTGATGCTGTCCCCTTGCTTCCATTTGTTTTGTGGAAAGGAAGCCCTATGTTTCCTTATAATTAGTTAGGTAGCTGCTAGTCTGTGTCAAAGTGAATTTATTGGGTGCCTGTGTATTACTGAAGTAGTTATGATTGTTGGAATAAAAACAAATGTATTATTTATTCCTGCCTAAGTTGGGATTTCTACCTCGAGTACATGGTGAGATAGTTGTACAGTTTGTGACTGAGTTTGAAATTGAGGATATAGTGTTGTCAGCTTGCTATAAATACTTTGAGGGATTGTTTACATGGAACTGTGACAGGAAAGGGAGCTTAGTCCTTGAAGCAGCTACAACAGGAAATCTATCAATGTGCCAAACTCTCTGCAGATGTTGGTTGATGATGCACCTTGATTAACTGCTTGTATCACAGCTCATTCTTTTGTTTATCTTGTAAACAAGATTCAAATTCGGTGCACACTGAAGATTCCACAAACATGCAACTGTCTGAAATTAAATCGACTAAACCGTTGTAACTAAGCTTTTTATAAAAAAAAAAGTTTGGCAAACCATGCTTCAATCCCTGTCAATAGGGAATAAATCTGAAGTTTTAAAAACGGGACTGGCTCTTCCTCCAAACAAATCCCAAAGGATCGCTTTACACAACCACGTTTATTGTACTGTGTCCATGTTCACTACGAGGATAGTGCACAGCTAAATGTAGTCATGTTGAGAGATCAAATCAAACCAATCGTACAGTAATGGTGTAATCAAATCTGTATCCACTGATTATTGACCCTGGACACAGTTTCTCCTTATTTATTCTTACCAAAGCTGCTGTTGATTTTTAATATCTAAATCAAATTGCCTCTAGTTTCTGTTCTAAGGAGAGCAGTCCCAGTTTCTCTAATCTCTCCACTTAACTGAACTTTCTCATCCCTGGTACCAGTCTAGTAAAGATCTTGTGCATCCTCTCCAAGGCCCAGCCACCCTTCTGAAAGTGTAGAGCCCAGAATTGAATACACTGCCCAGCTGAGGACTAACCAGTGTTATAATGATTTAACATTTCCTTGGCTGGGTATTCTATGCCTTTATTAATGAAGTCCATGAACCCATCATCATTTTTAAACAGCCTTCTCAAACATTACTGTTGTACCCTCCCCATATCTCTGCCTTATAACCCCTTTTTAAAATTGCAGCATCTAGTCAATGTTGTCTCTCCTCATTCTTCACCTGTCCTTTATAAAGGGACAGAGTTTGGAACCCCCTGGTTATTGAGTGTTTAAGGTTCAGACCCATGTTTTGAGGGGGTCGGTGTTTTAAAGATGCCTGAGTTTTGGTTATCCCGAATAGGTGTTTAGGAGATCGCCTGATTTTGGGATCCATGTCCAGGTTTTGATGTGCGGAAGCCATTTTTACTTCCCATCAAAATGGCCTGTCGAAGTGATTGGTAATGGCGGCAGCAAGATCAGCCTGAGTAAGTGTTCCAACTCCTCCAATATCCTCCAATCACAGATTTTCTGTTGAGCAGCAGGTATAATATAAGGATCTGGCACATGGGGTTAATGTAGGGCTGAGTACAGTACTGATCTGTAACCAATACCGTCCCAACATGGTGACAGCGATGGGTTAAAAATCCAGAACCTCGCTAAAATGAAGAGATGAACCAAAATGCTGCAGGACTGAGAATTCATCAAAGCATTCTGTTCTGAAAAGAAGCTCCTAAAGAAGCAGAGGGAAAACTACGAAAGAAAGGCTTGGAAGCTGAAGGTAGTGATTTAAAATTCCTTATGACAGCAGAAGACTCCATTGAATATCCCAAAGTCCAGCTTGAGTGCAGAGGTTACAGAACCGGCAAGGATGAGCTAAACTAGGCTGTTGCAAATCCTGAGAGCACCTTTTAAGTAATTCAGTACCAGTAGTGCGGTTTGAAAGAAAGTTGTCATGGAGCCTGAATAAGTGGTATCTGACATTCTGAAAGGAAAAGAATAAATTAATTAAATATTTCGGGAATGTCGCAACTGCCCAACTCAGTTTAAAAATAAAAAAAAACAATGAGCAAAAGCTCCAATTTTACTGACTCGAGCTGTACAAAAGAAGTTGGAGAGCGGCCATCATTAAAACTTCGAAGAAAGTGTAATTTTGTGGTGCCTGCCAATGCCGACCAGCGCAGTTCCGAGTCCGTTCAGACAAAGGTCCAGACCAATTGGAGACTTGGTGAGCAAACGTTCTTGAGATTCAGCATCGCTTCAGCTTTTTCTGCTAGGAAAGGAAGATCTAACCCTGGAAAAGACATTCCAGATGGGTTCTACAGGAGAATAATACATGGTGCAGACACCAACCCTCAGTCCAGCTTGCTTGGCCACAGCAGGGACACTAAGTCGGAATGGTGCAAAGTACCATTGCATGCACGATCAATATCCTGCAGTGCAGCCCAATGCCACAGGATTGGACACTGCAAGGTAAAAACTCCAGAATGTGCAGAAAGCCAAGAGGTTGAGACCGCAAACCCAGAGGAGAGCGAACTATGCTTCTTGGGTGAGTTGAAAGGTCTTGATCTCTCACTTTGGAATGCTGACATTTCTATTAATGACCATCCAAATTTGAAAAAAATTAGATACAGGACCCAGCAAGGCAGGACACGTGCCCAATGACTTTGAACAGTGGACACACCTCTATGGGCCTGCAGGAATCGGACTGCCAATCATTGGTACGATCCTGGAATCACCTGAGGTTTGCTGGCAAATAGATCTTGCCTTTCTCTATTTCTCTAGAGCAAGGATGTCTGTGTAGCCTTTGATCTCCTCAAGACATTCACCCACTGTCCTTAACCAAACACAACTGCATGTTCCTGACAAACAGAGTATCCTGACTGGGGCTTCAGCTGTGAACTGTTTTCACTCTTTCCAGAGCATTATTATCCACTCTTGTTAATGGTCCCAGAAAATCCTCATTGGGGAGGCCAGCTAACCACCCAGGAGGTGACCACCATACGTCCAGTGGAAGAGGAGTAATCAGTTTGAGAAGCCTCTACCTACTGGCCCTGGTGAAGGTACAGCAGGTCAGCACTGTGCAACCCTAACTGCATACCAAAGCCACAAGAGATTCTTGAACCTGGTGGCAGCTTTCCATGGCCAACAACAAAAAGCAGAGGTGAGCATATCACTAAACCACCTTCGCGCCACGGGAACGCTCTTCCTCAGCCACTGGGGACATCAAGACCACTCACATGATGACAGTAAAAACGATGAGGGACTCGCCACTGTTTGTCCACCCCACTTGAAATGAGTTCGAATAGGAACAAGCGCCGATCAACACAACAGCCTGACTAAGTGCAGTTCAGCATGAAGGAATGGAAGAAAAGAATGAAAGCAGAGATGCCAGCTCAGAAACCGGGCTAACTGAGAACCAGCAGCAACAGAGCCTACCATTCCTTTGCACGTGATATGATATGGAAGGTTTTCAGGCCTCCAGATCTTTTTGGTAAAGTTGTGTCTGAAAGCTGTGCTTTTACACATTTCCTGTCATGGAGAAGCTGGACAGTGAGCCCACCATAGCAGAGTTAAACGAGGCCAATGACCATCTTGGTAAAGCCCCAGGAAACTGGCATTTCACCTGATATATGTTGAAAGCCAGCGCTGCTGCAGAATCTCCATGAGCTTTTGAGAGTCTGGAAGGAAAGATATTTCTTGTCTCAAGACATGGATGATGCAAGAATAGGCACTTTTGCTAAGTATTGTGGGGAAGGTATTTGCTTGTGTTGCCCTGACAAGATTTCAGACCCTGGTATCGTGCATCTACCCCGAGTCTGAGCTGACAAATCCAACAGCTTAGATGATTATAAAAGCAAATTACTGCATTTGCTGGAATCTGAAACAAAACCAGAACATACTGGACAATCTCAGCAGGTCTGACTGCATCTGTGGAGAGAGAGAAGGGAGCTGATGTTTCGAGTCTGGATGACTTTGTCACTTTGGTGGTTAAAGGAGAAGTTCTGTGAACCGTGCAGATCACTCTACCTACATAGACCCCACCAAAGCCTTCGACTTGCGACGGACTCTTTGAAGCTCTGTGGGAAAGTAGTCTGCTCGACTGGACTCCTGGGCTTTCTGTCATTCATGAGAACATTCACAGCTTGGTCATTATCATTAGTCATTTTCAAGATCAGCAGTGGGGTAAAGCAGGGCTGCATCCTGGGGCATATCATCTTTTCCTGCTTTTTTAGTACACTTTTTAGTGACTCCAATAAAGTGTCAACAAGTTGAGAAGTCCACAAGGCAGCATGGTAGTGCAGTGGTTAGCACTGCTGCCTCATGGCGTCGAGGACCCGGGTTCGGCCCTGGGTCACTGACTGTGTGGAGTTTGCACATTCTCCCTGTGTCTGCATGGGTCTCACCCCCATAACCCAAAGATGTTCATGGTAGGTAGATTGGCCACGCTAAATTGCCCCTTAATTGGGGGGAAAAAAGAATTGGGTGCAAAAGAAGTCCACTTTGGACCAACAGTAAACTAATCAAAGTACAAAGCTCTGTGCCAGGCCTGTGTTCTTAGCACACTCCTTTTTATAGTAGTGAGCATGGACCAGTTATGCAAGCCAAGAAAAGCAGCTGAACAGCTTCCACTTCCGCTGCCTTAGTTGAAATATTGGACCTCTCCTGATGGTGTTGATTGTGGAAGTACACCATCCTGCAGTGACCCCAGCATGTTTGCCCTCGAGCCAGCGGTGACTCCATTGGTTGAATCATGTGAACTGAATGGATGATTGCCACATCCACAAAGACTTGCTCTATGCTGGAGCTTCATTATCATAACAAAACCAACAAGTCGCCCGTGTCTGTGATAAGAGGATGTCTGCAAGCAAGACCTCCGGTTGACTGGGATTGGAGTCGATGCATTGGAAATTCTCGCTGCTGGCACGAACTTCTGGGGGCTGGCGATCAGGAAGCAGAGGATAAAATAAATTACCAGATGGCAGAAAAGAGAGCCTGCTGCAAGGAAAAAACATTGGTCGACCTTGGGCCAACGTTGTTCATCTGTGCCAACTGTGGAAGGGGCTGCCACTCACTACTCGGCCTCCACAGCAATGTGTTCAATCCAGAAGTGGCACGGTAGCACAGTGCCAGGGTCCCAGGTTCGATTCCTGGCTTGGGTCACTGTGCGGAGTCTGCACTTTCTCCCCGTGTCTGCGAGGATTTTCCTGCGGATGCTCCGGTTTCCTCCCACAAGTCCCGAAAGACGTGCTGTTAGATAATTTGGACATTCTGAATTCTCCCTCAGTGTACCCGAACAGGCACCGGAATGTGGTGACCAGGGGATTTTCACAGTAACTTCATTACAGTGTTAATGTAAGCCTACTTCTGACAATAAAGATTATTATTATTATTGAAGTGGCATACACTAGGCTGTTCCCAAGACGTGTGGATGTCATCACTATCATGGCCTTGTTGAAGCATTTTAAGGGGAAGCTAGATAAAGGGAGAAAGGAATAGAAGGATATGCAGATAGGGTTAAATGAAATCTGGGGGGAGGGGTGTTGTGAGGAGGATAAACGGCTGCATGATTTTCCACACCTGTCAACTTGGGATAGAATCAAAATTGGTGCGTGCCTTTTGTGATCTCCGGTTATTGAGGTTTGCAACCAATAAAGCAGTTTAGTGTAGTTATTGTAGTGTGACGAATGTGGCAGCTCCCAGAAACAAGTAGTTTAGTAAAGAGCAGGTTTAAAATGATTGAGTGATGGTGAAGGAGACAGGGAGACTCCCATGCCTTTTAAAGCAGTGCTGTGGGATCCTTTGCATCTTCCAGGAGGGCTGCAGAGGATTTAGTTTAATGTCTTATTTGAAGAACAGAACCTCCAACTCCTCATCACTGCACTTGTGAGCCTGGATTTTACCATTTTCTCAGTTTGGTGAGACTGCTACTCACTGAGCTATGACTGACATTTTATTCCAATAGTTTCTGGTCAAACATCCATGTGTGGGATTATCCCGTATGTTCTCCCACTGGAGCTGAATTGCACCAGTTTTACGATCCCCGTGTGCTCGGAAAGCAGGATGCAATTCCGTGTTCCACACCATGCAAATGTATGCATGGCATAGAATAAGAGGGATTCCCAGGGACTCCCATGGCCTGATAACTAGTTCCCACAGCTGCAGCACCCCCCCCCCCTCCCCCCACCCCCACACCTTCCAGCTCCAAGAATGGGGTCCCCCCCCCCCCCCCCCTTGGGACCATTGTAATACGGGACCCCTGCCTGGAAGGTAGCGAGCAGTCCAGGCAGTGGGAAGCAACTCCATGTGTCCATTCCTCCAAGGAGAGCGATCTCAAGACCTATTTGCATTTTCTTTTACATTGGGCTCCGATTAAAGCTTATTGACCTGAAATGTTTTCTCTCCATCGATGCTGCCTAACCTGCTGACCAACATTTTGTTTTCTTGTCTATTTCTGTTCCTATTTTGTAAATCTATCTTTACAAATTCCTGTCATCTTATAACCACCTAAAACGTTCTGGCACTCTGGAAGTAATTCTTCTTTAATACTCCATCCATCCCATATACTTCTCCTGAAGATTATATAACTGCTAAAGTTCTTTGCTCTATCAGAACTGGAATAATGCAAAGCTTATTTCACTTTTCTGTTCTCTCCTCACAGCCATTTATGTCTTTGCTTCAAATATTTTTTTCGTTTTTGACTTGAGAAGCAATCATCTATGGCTTACCCACTGCATTTGGTAAGTTATTCCATGCTGACCAATGCATCAATTTTAAAACTGCCAGTCAGAAAAATTAATGACTGCTTGTTACTCCTCTTCAAGATACAGCAGTTTTTCTTCATTCTTTCAAAGCTCTAATTGTAAAACCTCTTCAAAATCTCCTTAACATTTGTTCCAGTGCAAGTACTCCCATATTCCTTAATAACCTTACCATGTTCTTGACTTGTGGCCAAAATAATATTTTGCCTGAATATAGTAGTACCCCAGTTTATATTTTTGACTTATTAGTAACACATTTCATAGGTCTACACGGCTTTATCCATCTGCATTAGTTTAATTTATTGGTTTTTCTGATCCTCTATACTCAGTGGAAATGTGCTTCAATCCATTCCTTGGCATGAGATGGGGTGAAACAACAAGTCTGGGAAGCTCAAGAAAATGACTTAAATTTTTAGTGAGGGTAGAAGAAATAAATAAGCTCCATTTAACAACAGGCTAATTTAAGACTGATATCTGATTTGACATTGGTCATAGAAACAAATCGGAGCAGGAGGATTTCATTCAGCCCTTCGTGCCTGCATCTACCCTGTCTAGTTCTGTTAGAATTTTATAGGTTTCTATGAGATTTCCCCCCCCCCCCCCCCCTAAAACTGCACACAATATTCCAGGTGTGGCCTCACCAAGGCCCTGTATAATTGCTGGAATGCATCCCTGCTCTTGTACTCTGGCTATGAAGGCCAAAATACCATTTGCCTTGTTTATTGCCTGCTGCACCTGCATGCTTACTTTCAGCGACTGATGTACAAGGATACCCCTGTCTCATTGCACATTCTCCTCTCCTAATTCCCCTTCCCGTTTTTTAGATTTATTGTCACGTGTACTGAGGTGCAGTGAAAAGTATTGTGTACAGTGCAGGCAGATTGCTCCATACATGATAAACATAGGACATACAATAAATACGCATGTAAACACAGACATTGACATCGGGTGAAGTGATCCAACTGTAGAGAAGATGTGTAGGGAAATTGGTTTAGTCTATAAGAGGACCATTCAGGAGTCTGGTAAGAGCGGGGAAGAAGCTGTTTATGAATCCGTTGGTACGTGTTCTCAGACCTTTGTACCTTCTGCCCGATGGAAGAGAGAATAACCTGGGTGGGAGGAGTGTTTGATCATGCTGCTCACTTTCCCCAGGCAGCAGGAGGTGTAGACAGAGTCAATGGATGGGAGGCGGGTTTGTGTGATGGACTGAGCTGTGTTCACGACTCTCTGTAGTTTCTTATGGTCTTGGGTTGAGCAGTTTACATAACCAAGCTGTGATGCAGCCACCAAAGTGGATATCCTCACATATATCAAAATTATACTGCATCTGTCATTCATTTGCCCACTCATTCAACTTGTCAATTCACACTGAAGGTTCTCTGCATCCTCCTCACAGCTCACCCTCTCGCCCAGCTTTGTCATCTGCAAATTTGGAGATATTGGACTTGACTTAATGGCCACCCTGTGCCCGAAGGCAGCTCACCTTTATTCTCTCAACTTCTAGATGGGTCTGACCTGGGTCTTTTCTTAGATTTCTAAACTTTTGTCTGTAGGCTCCTAGCACTAGTTTGTAGGCAATTAATATCACTTTCTTCACCTCATCATCATCCCCAGATACCTCTTTTGATAGTGAGGCAAACGCATATCTCGCTCGCTAATCTTTCCCTCTGCGTTTCAATCTTATTCTTTTCCATTTCCCTTTGAAAAGCGCTCTCTTTTTCTTTTGTTTCAGTTGCTTTATCCATTTCTCTCAGTTTTTGCTGCATTTCCGATTCTTTCATTTTTAATTGGATTTGAGCTCATTCTAATGGGTTAGACTGTGTCACTGGTAAGTTTCAATATTGAGCTATGGTTTGTATTGTCTCTGCTTTCTTTGCCCCTTTTGGCAGGGCTAAGGGCAGTTTCTCTGATAAACTCAACAAGTTTGCTTTCGATTCGCCTTGTAACTGCTCCCAAGTGATTTCCTCCACCCCCGGGACATCTTTTGCAACTGTAAGGCTCATCTTCAGTCACTTCTTATTCAATATTTCAACCCTGGAACGAAGACAATCGATCCACACACAGTCATGTGAGAGTACCTTTAAGAAATGGGTCTTTAAGAAATGTACCTTTAAGAAATGGGTGTTTACTACAAGGATGTCAGAGTGGGTGGAGCTGGGCTGTCTGTCAGCTTTTTACTTTTGTTTTAGGCTATTTGAGCAGGGTGTGTTTTAGTTTCGTTTTCAGTGTTGGAGCTGAAGCCAGACAGAGCAGGTGTACTGTTGATCTCTGCCATGAAAAGACTATCTTTCTTGATCATTTGGTGAATTCAGAATTATAAATGTTCTCAGTAGTGAATGTAAACCTAATGTGCTTCTGTTAAAAGGTGTTTCTTATGTTTTCTGGATGTTGCTTGGGAAGTTATTAAGCATTACTTAGTGTTGTATTCTTTGGGGGTTGTATTTGAATTGATGGTTGCGAAGATGTTCACTATGTTTTAAAAAGGTTAACTTGAGTTCATAGAATAAACATTGTTTTGCTTTAAAAATTACTTTTCCATTTTTGCAGTACCACCTGTAGAGTGGGCCATGTGCTCCCCATACCACAATCTAGTAAAAGTTGTGGGTCAGGTGAACTCCATGATACACTTTGGGGTTCTTTAAACCCTGGCCCATAACAACACTCACTGTCTTTCAGTTTGATAACCCCAAACCAAACAAGGAATTATGTGTGAGAATATCCCACCACAAGCCTCCAATTTGTTACGGACCCCGAGCCAGCTCTCAACATTGGCTAAGAGACTGGACCAAGACCATAATGTTTCAACCGCGGTGTGGGAAGATCGATTTGTTCCAGGAGTGATAATATGAGGAGTAGGGCTTGGTTATTTTATAAACAAACTTTATTAACTCAAACAATATTTACATTTGTAAACTTCAACCCTAACGATAACACCATTACACCATTCAAATGGTCATTGGATAGACATATGGACGATAAGGGAATAGTGTAGATGGGCTTTAGAGTGGTTTCACAGGTCGGCGCAACATCGAGGGCCGAAGGGCCTGTACTGCGCTGTAATGTTCTACATGTAGAGTGTTAACACAGTAGTTCCCTTAAACAACACTAACAGAACATGCAGGTCTCCTGCCACTTACACAGGCAGATGAAGACAATACTTGCATTTGCAAAGCAATTTTTCTTCTGGTAGGGACACTTGTTCTGAACCCGTTTTCCAAAACCTGCCTCAGTGGCAACTTTCATGACCACCTCGGTCGATTTCCAATCCTGGCCTTTATG
Organism: Scyliorhinus torazame; assembly: GCF_047496885.1. Taxonomy (NCBI): domain Eukaryota; kingdom Metazoa; phylum Chordata; class Chondrichthyes; order Carcharhiniformes; family Scyliorhinidae; genus Scyliorhinus; species Scyliorhinus torazame. The sequence continues at coordinate 200,051,691 of NC_092722.1, forward strand.
TCCCTTGACAACCAGGGTCCTCTGGTCTTGGTCCCACCCTTTGTCTTTATGGAGACATATTTACCCTGTACTGTCGCTATCTTCTCCTTGAAGGCCTTCCCTGCTCTGACATTTTATCTGCGAGTAACTGCTCCCAGTCACTTGGGTCAAATCGTTTATTTTCTTAACTGGGGAAATTTTACAAAGTTCTTTGGTTCCTGGCCCATTCTTACCGTTTTCCATAACTAGAACCTTAGTTAGGCCACACTTGGAGTATAGTGTTCAATTCTGGTCGCCACACTACCAGAAGGATGTGGAGGCTTTAGAGAGGGTGCAGAAGAGATTTACCAGAATGTTGCCTGGTATGGAGGGCATTAGCTATGAGGAGCGGTTGAATAAACTCGGTTTGTTCTCACTGGAACGACGGAGGTTGAGGGGCGACCTGATAGAGGTCTACAAAATTATGAGGGGCATAGACAGAATGGATAGTCAGAGGCTTTTCCCCAGGGTAGAGGTGTCAATTACTAGGGGTCATAGGTTTGAGGTGCGAGGGGCAAGGTTTAGAGTAGATGTACGAGGCAAGTTTTTTTTTTTTTTTTACACAGAGGGTAGTGGGTGCCTGGAACTCGCTGCCGGAGGAGGTGGTGGAAACAGGGACGACAGTGACATTTAAGGGGCATCTTGACAAATACATGAATAGGATGGGAATAGAGGGATACGGACCCAGGAAGTGTAGAAGATTGTAGTTTAGTCGGGCAGCATGGTCGGCACGGGCTTGGAGGGCCGAAGGGCCTGTTCCTGTGCTGTACTTTGTTCCTTGTACCCTAAATTTAACTGAATATTGGTCAATATCTCCAAAATGCTTGCCTACTGTTACGCTCTCCACCATTGGTGGTAGTGGTGACAGTGAGGAAGTGGAAAAGGGGGCCAGTTTAAATTCCCGTACCGGCTGAGGTTATTCATGAAGGCTTCGCCTCTCAACCTGCCCCTCGCCTGAGCTGTGGTGACCCTCTAGTTAAATCACCACCAGTCAGTTCTCCCCCTCAAAGTGGAAAGCAGTCTATGGTCATCTGGTATTATGGCAGCTTTATTTATGAAAAGGTTCACAGTGAATGTCTGCTCTATATTAGACTGCTCTATATTAGAGTGCTCTGTGAAGTAGGTGTTCATAGAATCGTGAATGGGGAAAAAATACAATTATTTTAAGAATGTATTTTATTTTTACAGGTTTACGTTATCCAAGTCAACTGGTCAGATAACACGTCAAATATCATCTACAGACGTTATAGCAAATTTTTCGACCTCCAGGTAATGTTCAATTTCATTCTGCTTAACTTTTAACTAATGCAGATATGCTGGAAATTGCAGATTGGCAGTGGCCATTCTTCAGACCTTTCTGTTTTTTGAAGAGGGTGTGTATTCCAATCCCAGACCAGATCCCCACAGTGGCTGGGATACTGGACAGAAACCCCAATATTTTTTATTTAAATTTTGTAAGACTGCGACTTCTGGTGGCGTCCATGGAGTGAGTGGTGGGAGCACAGAGGCTCCTGCTTGAAGCCATTAGTTTTGGCCCCTTTTACCTGAACTTTGGGGTATTTCGGTGGAAAGGTTGTGCAGAGAGTAGTGCGGAGAGTAGAGGGTATCAGGATGGGCGTGTCTGTGGCTTACCAAACTCGACAGAAGACCGTACGAGCCCTGGTATGTGGAGAGTAGAGGGTATTAAGTCCTCCCCAGGTGGGTGTGTCTGTGGGTTGCCAAACTCGACAGGACAGTGAGACCCCTGACTAAAGGTTGGAGGAGCCCCGTGGCGCAGCATCAATTCTAAAAACGGCGGAAGGGGAAGGGTCGTCGACTGGAAAACTGCAATGGAGAATCTGATGAGCTTCATTAAGGACAAATTTCAGCAGCAGCATAAAGAAATGCACAGTGACTGGTCGAGACTGATTGAGGGGGACGTGGCACCCCTTTGTGGGACCTTGAACGGGTGAAGAAGGGCCTCTAGGAGCAGGAGGCAATGATCCAGGAGGTGGAGACGATGGTGTCTGACCAGGATGATCGGATTGTGTCATTGGAGGCGGAGATGGCGATCCTGGGGACATGTGCAAGACGCTGCGAGTGAAGGTGGAGGACCTGGAAAATCTGTGGATTGTGGGCCTTCCGGAGGGAGTGGAGGGAACAAGTGCAATGGGCTATGTCGTAAGAATGCCGGCCAGGTTGGTGGAAGAGAAGGTGCTGGACACGGCCCCAGAGGTGGATCGGGCCCCAAGGTCCCTGAGGCAGGGGTAAAGAGCAGGGGAGCCACCGAGGGCGATGGTACAAGTTCCAGCACTGCGAGAGCTGGAAACACGCGGCTAAACACACTCACGATGGGACTTTGTTCCCCTTTGGGAGAGTCGCACCCTTCGTCACCTTTTGCGCCCTGGGGAGCTTCTCACCAGCTTAGTCCACATTTAGGATTATTTTCAGCACTGCGAAGCTGAGCTCAGATCGGGCAGCCATCTCAAAGTGAGATTGTGGGTCCTCCACACTTGCCATCCATGGGCAATGTCACCCCCTCCTTCCCCCCCCCCCCCCCAAACACACACACACACACACAGGCACTACCCCCCCCCCCCCCCTCAATGTGAGGACACGCCCTACGGGGTCCATGAGGGTCCCACCTCTTCAGGCTCCCCCATACCCCCATCTGTCAGCTCCCAACTTTCTAGAGGCCCCTACTTACCTGCCACAGACCTTCCACCCTCCTGTCATTGGCACAGCTCCTCTAGGGCCCTGACCCTCTGCGGTGCCACCCTGGCAGCTGGGCAGTGCCAAAGTGCCCACCCTGCACTATCCCCTACCACCCAGGGGTCTCCGATGGCCTGGGTGACCCCTGGGTGGTCACTGTGGAGGCAGGTAGATGCTGGAAGGCCGGTAGATATCCAATGAACCTGCCTAAGTAGGTCTAAATCCTACCTGGCACGTGCTATTTGGTCAAGGATGTGCTTCAGATTCTGTGCCTCGTGGGACTTTGGTGGATCCCATGAGGAATAAAGGCTGCCGGGAAGCCAGTGAGAATATTTCCGGGATCTACCAGCCACCTTGTACTCGCTCTAGTGCAATGTGGCCGGAAATCACACCCCATGTCTCATTATCTACTGCCCAGGGAACCCTCTTAATATAAACAAAAGTCCATTAACCCAACTTCAGCAAATATGATCCCTGCCTGTAATGAATTATGATCTTTCTTTTACAATGCTTTAATTGCACTTCTGTCTCCAAAAAACCTAACTGTCCACTTAACGAGGCCCCACGGGCTTGATGCCGCAAATGACACTCCTGCTGGCTGATTCGCTGGGACTGGGCCTGCCCCCCCCCCCCCCCCCCCCCCCCAACCCCCAACGAGGGGGAGCAGCATTTAAACTGATCCCGCAGAGCGGACCCCACACAGCGCGGGGCCATGGCACGGAGGATGGCCCAAGATTTGGGGATGCCGACCTGGCCAGAATGTTGAGTGCCCTGTTGCCCCACGGGGCTAGGGAGGGTCAGTCACAGGGCAGCCAATGTTGCCTGGGAGGTAGTGGCAACAGCTGTCAGATCGGCGAGTGTCACCAGAAGGACTGGCACCCAGTGCCGTGAGATCAACGACCTGCACCGGGCTGCCTGAGTGAGTGGGCACTTGCCCCCCACCCCCTTGGGCAATGCATGAAATGTGCGGTTCACGATGTCCTCTGTATCTCCACAGAAGAAGTTGGGCCTACAACAGATGGGAGAGGACCCAGATGGTCGGCGGGGTGCCAGTCATCAGAGTCCTCGACCCTTACAAGGAACGGGCCCTGGGGATCGGTGGGGTGACCTAGGATCGATCGGTCGGCGACATTGAGGTTGCCGGACAGCGCAGAGGCGAGTATCCACCGGCCCCATGGGTGGTGATGGCGGGAACCTCCCTCCTCCCCGACAGTGGCCACCTCCCCCCTCCCCCGACAACGGCCACCTCCCCCCTCCCCCGACAACGGCCACCTCCCTCCTCCCCCGACAGTGGCCACCTCCCTCCTCCCCCGACAGTGGCCACCTCCCTCCTCCCCCGACAGTGGCCACCTCCCTCCTCCCCCGACAGTGGCCACCTCCCTCCTCCCCCGACAGTGGCCACCTCCCTCCTCCCCCCGACAGTGGCCACCTCCCTCCTCCCCCGACAGTGGCCACCTCCCTCCTCCCCCGACAGTGGCCACCTCCCTCCTCCCCCGACAGTGGCCACCTCCCTCCTCCCCCGACAGTGGCCACCTCCCTCCTCCCCCGACAGTGGCCACCTCCCTCCTCCCCCGACAGTGGCCACCTCCCTCCTCCCCCGACAGTGGCCACCTCCCTCCTCCCCCGACAGTGGCCACCTCCCTCCTCCCCCGACAGTGGCCACCTCCCTCCTCCCCCGACAGTGGCCACCTCCCTCCTCCCCCGACAGTGGCCACCTCCCTCCTCCCCCGACAGTGGCCACCTCCCTCCTCCCCCGACAGTGGCCACCTCCCTCCTCCCCCGACAGTGGCCACCTCCCTCCTCCCCCGACAGTGGCCACCTCCCCTCCTCCCCCCGACAGTGGCCACCTCCCTCCTCCCCCGACAGTGGCCACCTCCCTCCTCCCCCGACAGTGGCCACCTCCCTCCTCCCCCGACAGTGGCCACCTCCCTCCTCCCCCGACAGTGGCCACCTCCCTCCTCCCCCGACAGTGGCCACCTCCCTCCTCCCCCGACAGTGGCCACCTCCCCCCGACAGTGGCCACCTCCCTCCTCCCCCGACAGTGGCCACCTCCCTCCTCCCCCGACAGTGGCCACCTCCCTCCTCCCCCGACAGTGGCCACCTCCCTCCTCCCCCGACAGTGGCCACCTCCCTCCTCCCCCGACAGTGGCCACCTCCCTCCTCCCCCGACAGTGGCCACCTCCCTCCTCCCCCGACAGTGGCCACCTCCCCCGACAACGGCCACCTCCCCCCTCCCCCGACAACGGCCACCTCCCCCCCTCCCCCGACAACGGCCACCTCCCCCCTCCCCCGACAACGGCCACCTCCCCCCTCCCCCGACAACCGCCACCCTCCCTCCTCCCCCGACAGCGGCCCCCTCCCCCAACAGCGGCCACCTCCCCCCCCCCCCCCCCTCCCCCGACAGCGGCCCCCTCCCCCAACAGCGGCCACCTCCCCCCCCCCCCCCCCCCCTCCCCCGACAGCGGCCACCTCCCCCCTCCCCCGACAGCGGCCACCTCGGAGTCGGCCTTGGAACAGAGTGGTATGGCGAGGCATGTGGCATCGGTCGGTTTGTGGGTCTGGGCCCTCCAGATCCTGCCCCCCCTTCCCCAAAGGACTCGGGCTAGGGGTATCAAAGGCCATGGGAAACACTTAAGCAGCAGGCTGCCTCTATTTCTGATGTGCACCCAAGATGTAGCGGCTGAGTACTGAGCAGATGGAGGCTAACTAGGAGGGCACTGGGATGGGGAAGAGGGGGGTGGGGGGGGTGCGGTACCATCAGGGTAAGACTTGCCACGTGCAGGTGATGGGTGTGAGTGAGCACTCAGCAGACAGGTTGTCAGACCATGGCACAGACTGAGGAGCGTGAGCGCTCAGTTCACAATGTTATCATCACTTCCTTACCTTTGACTGTGACCCGCTGACAGTGTTGACACAGACCCATATCAGGGCAGCACGGTAGCACAGTGGTTTGTACAGTTGCTTCACAGCACCAGGGTCCCAGATTCGATTCCCGGCTTGGGTCACTGTCTGTGTGGAGTCTGCACTTTCTCCCCATGTGTGCGTGGGTTTCCTCCACAGTCCAATGCTGTGCAGGTTGGTGGATTGGCCATTCCAAATTGTCCTTCGTGTCCAAAAAGGTTAGGTTGGGTTATGGGGATAAAGGGGATGGGGTGGAGGCGTGGGGCTTAAATAGGGTGCTCTTTCCAAGGGCCGGTGCAGACTCGATGGGCTGAATGGCCTCCTGCACTGTAGATTCTGTGACTTTCTCCACTTTGATGTAAATTCTATCATATTATTGTCACTCATCCCCAAGGGATCTCGCACAACTTGATTGCCAATGATTTTGTACCCATTGCACAATACCCAGCCTAGGAAGACCTCTTTCATTGGTTCCTCAACATAAAGCCATCCCGTATACACTCCAGGAATTCCTCCTCTACAGTATTGTGGCTAATTTGATTTGCCCAATCTATATGCAGATTAAAATCACCCATAATTACAGCTGTTCTTTATCGCATGCATCACTAATTTCCTGTTAAATGCCATTGTCAACATTACTGCAGTTTGGGGGTCTATGTATGACGCCCATTAACGTTTTTTGCCTCTTGCTGTTTCTCAACTCTACCCATACAGATTCCACATTGTCAGAGTTAATATCCTTCCTCACTATTGTGTTAATTTCCTCTTTAACCAGCACTTCAGTTCCACCACCGTCATTTCCTTTTTGTCTGTCCTTAAATACTGAATACCCCTGGACATTCCGTTCCCATCCCTGGTCACCCTACAGTCATGACTCCGCAATCCCGATTATATCGTACCCGTTGGCATCTATTTGCGGGATTAGTTTTATCCGCTTTATTGCGAATGCTCCGTGCACTAAGGCACAAAGCCTTTAAGCTTGTCTTTTTAACATTATTTGTCTCACTCCCAATATTTTTCACTGTTTGAATCTGGCCCTTGGTTTCTCTGCCTATCACTTTTCCTATTTCCCTTTCTGTCTTCTGTTCTTGTTCCTTGCTTCTACCTCCTCTGACTCCTCGCATAGGCTCTCATCCTCCTATTTGAGTTTAGACCCTCCCCGACCATTCTAGTAACTACTTCTCCATGGACAACAGTCCTGGTCCTGCCCAGGTGTAACTGGTCCAGTTTCTGCTGGTCCCACCTCCCCCAGAACCAGTCCCCAATGCCCCAGGAATCTGAAACCCTCCCCTCACACCATCTATTCAGCCACGCAGTCATCTGATATATCCTGCCATTTCTACTCTGACTAGCACGTGGCGCTGGTAGTAATCCTGAGATCACTACCGTTTGAGGTCAGACTTCAGGGACCGCATAATTCTTTTTAAAAACCAAAGTTGGTACAGATTAGTGCCACGACCACTGGCTGTTCACCCTCCCCTCCAGAATGCCCTGTAACCGCTCCGAGGACATCCTTGACCCCAGCATCAGAGGGGGCAACATATCATCCTGGAGTCTCGTTTGCGGCCACAATTGAATCCCCTATAATTATTGCATTCCCACACATTTTGCTCCTCCCTCTGCAGCAGAACCAACCGTGGTGCCACGAGTTTGCCTGTTGCTACTTTCCCCGAGAGGTCATTCCTCTCCACCGCATGCAAAGCGGTATATCTGTTCTGCAGGGATGGCC